>NC_137023.1:43194822-43257322 GCF_032717465.1 Coenobita brevimanus
GTCAGAGCCGATCCCTGATTCGTTTGGTTCATCCAATAATGACAGGAACATAAACCTAACGTGTTTATAATGTAAGGCTTGAACTGCCACGTAATATGAATTAATGGGCGTCCAAAACCACACATAATATGTGTTAACGATACACAGCCGTATGTCCTTTATACACATGGTCCAGCTTGCAGAGTGTGTCACGTAACAGCTTAAAACAGGATGAAATAGTTGACAGGTAAACCGAAATATTGTATGTTATTGATTTGTTGGTGCTTAATACAGAGATGTGAGATAATATAAATAAGATCAATACCTGATGGATGATTTCATCATTATCTTAGTTAATGTTGAGCCGCGTTTTCGCGACACTTTGAAGTCAATATCATCTTGATATCCATTTTGACTGATACTGAGTTTCAAGTGAGTGTCGCGAAAACGGGTCCGCAAGATTGTATTGCCTTTACATCAGAGCCATCTATAAACATTCGTTCGTGCGGCATGTGGCTGCCTTGGGAGATTTTCTGCAAGTAGAGGAATTAAATGATGTTATTTGTCATGTGATCGACCAGACGGGGCTTTTGCTTGAAATTCTGGAGTCAGATGAACGGGCAGCTGTACCACTGTTGTTAGACACAAGGTAAAATTGTCAACATTCTCAAGACCGTTACGTTGTGGTAGCATCAGGGAAAAACAAGAGTAAAATTGCTCTGGGACCTGCGGCGATGGTCTTGTTTCAAACAGTTTGCTGTGAATGTAACCAGCCATGTCAAGTAACCTTATATGGGACCACGTAACCTCGATGGGCTTAAATGGAAAACTTTTTACTAAAGTTGCTGTTAGATGGCGCCACCGCAGGTATCAGCTGACAGCAAATTTGGATTCTTCATTTCAAATAAACTTATATGGGACACATTTACATCTCAATAGGCCACAAGCTCTTTCTTCTTCTCTCACGAGTTTGGCTCAACTTCGGTAGCGCTGGATTTGTTTACAAAATGGAAAGTCAATATCAGTCAAAATACATCGGGAGGAACATTGCCTAATCTTGACTAATCATGCTCAAAATTCAAAATTGTCTTGACTTTTGGTGCTCGCGAAAACGGGTATCAGCACGATAGTCAGGTTAACAAGGGTGAGAGCAGGGGACGACAGGGTTAAAGAGGCATTTGGTGGAGACAGGAAACCAGAGAGAAGGATGGTGGAGGTGGAAGCGAGAACGAATGAGAAAAGACATATGCTTCAACAGATGCTGTTCACTATACTATACATATTTGTAACATTATATAGGATAATATAGGACGCAAGTATATAGACAATAACACATTATACATTGTAAGTCTTCTCATTTTCGTGCCTTTCTCATATGTTGTGGATGACAGCACAGTCTTACATATTAAATACCTTTATCTACTTACCCCTACTGGTTCTGACAGTCTATAAAACAATCTTGACACACTGTAACATCACCAGCTTGGCCGTTCCACATCTATCCAACAATGTTTACACTTGGGCAGTGTTGCCACACTTTCAAACGGGAATTATCGTACCAGCTCCTCAAAATTATCGTTTTTTCGCTGGAATTATAGTTATTAAATTAGTTTCATATAGTGTTTAATAACCTGATGAATTTTAAACTTGTCGCCGATACCTTGGTGTATTTACTGAAAACTTACCCATTACAACTGTATCAGAACCGTAATTTTGTAAGGTACTGACGTATATCAGGTGTATTTTTATCACCTTTTATTTTGTATCAAAATTAGGCATCTCATGAAAATCTCATATTAAGTATAGTATTATAATAGTATAATCAATCTTTTATTACAAATATATATATATATATATATATATATATATATATATATATATATATATATATATATATATATATTATAAGGAAAAGAAATAGCCTCTGTGTCACACCAGAAAATCAATCTTTTTATACTCCGTTTGCTATATCTGGTCAGGGACGTTCCTAGAGTATTTTGCAACCAGGGCAGACCTATCCACTAGCACCCCCTAGCTCCCAGAGATGAATAATATACAAACGAGAATTCGCCGTAATAGTTTTACAATAGTTTCAGAATTCAGGTTTAATTAAAATTAAGCAGCATAGAACCATTTACTTTCGATCTAATTTCTGATAGAAATACTGAAAACCTTGAAACGGTGAAATGAAAAAGTTACCATTCAGCTAAACGGCACCCCCTATGGCTGTCACCCGGGACGGGCCGCCCCCCTGCCCTTCATTAGTATGCCACTGTATCTGGTTGTTAGGAGGTTTAGTTTTTGCGGCAGTATGGTGGACCAATTAACCAAGATCAAGGAGGCTTGATTTTGTTGGAACAGACTGGTGTTTACGTTTGACACCACCACTGACGCATCTTTCTTTGAAGCCATAGCCAGGGTTAAGTACAATCAAGTGAAATGAGGTAAGAAGAAGACAAAATACTGGGATCACACCAAAACATACAGTGTAAGTAATCCATGTCATCACGCCATCACTCAGCATTACCTGTGGCCGTCCAGTAAACTATTCTCAATTTCACAGAGTCGGGCACCATCAGCGATGTCCTCAAAACCTGTACTGTTGATGTAAATCCTTTGCACTAGGTGAGCCTCTATTATATTACTTTGAGATCCTATATAAAGGCAATACAAAAAGGTATATCAGTGCTGAGGGGCTTTATCAGTGCTATAGGTGTTGAGGATATCACTGATGGTGTCAGACTCGGTGAAATGAAGTATAGCAACAGAATGCAGTCCACAGAACTTAAATAGATAATTCATAGAAATGTGCATACTATTGCAGATAATAACTCGGTAAGACCATAAAAAAAAAAAAAGTATTTTCAGTAATCACCATTACATTAGCCCTTAAGATCCTCATCTGTCAAACTGTGGAACAACTGTGCATGATTAGCTATGTGTTCAGGCATGTCTTTAGAGAGTAAATCTGACACATGACCTTCGTGAATTTATCAGGCAATCTGATGAAAGAAGACCTCCACGTACAATTTTGGTTTTTTAGCCTATTTCTTAGCTTGGTTTTGAGAAGATTAACTTTGCTGAATAAACTTTCACATTCAACATTAGGATGTGTGGCCTCATAATTTACTGCCATGCAAGCTTTCAACCCAAAATTATCGTACAAACCTTACGATAATTGAAAACGATACGTACATCGTTCGAGGCAATATTATCGAAAACATACGATAATTTTCGTAAGCGTGGCACAAGCGGGGGTGGGGAGAAATTAGTGCTTTCGAGTATACATCCACATCAGTAAATGCAGTTTGTTTCATCTCTCTCTCTCTCTCTCTCTCTCTCTCTCTCTCTCTAATCATTTTTCCACTTGAACAATTTGCAGCTGTGATACCAGTAAATAATCTGATATGCTTAAAGAAACAGAATGCAGTAAAACTAATTCTACATGGATAGATACAAATACCCGAACACATATCCTACGAGGCGGAGTAACATCCTTTCAGCCAGAAGACATATTTGTCATTGTCATCAGACTAGTACCATACGATTTTCATGAAGTTATCTTTATTAAACGCTGGTAGTGAAGGGGTTAACTGAGGTTATACCTTACCTCTAAACTTAGATACATCTCGCTGAATTTAAATAACATCGTCTGAAGGTACCAAGATTTAACTACAAAAGGCCTTCTGATGTAAGAGGTTAATGGGTGAATCAAAAATATCATTATATATATATATATATATATATATATATATATATATATATATATATATATATATATATATATATATATTTATATATATGTTTTCTTAAGTCTCTGGCTACGTGACAATGCATACACAAGCAGTTCTGCCGTGTGTGTTCGTCTGTGCGTTGTCACACTGCTATACACAGGCTCGTCATCTAGAATGGGGGGGGGGGATTGGAAAGATTAAACCCACATTTGGAAAAGTTGCTGACTGGGGAGATGAGAAATTGGCACCACTTGGAGCCCCTCTTCAGGTATGAGAACTGTATTTACACACACTTACACAGACCACCATGAAATTTTATGACACTATAATTTAAGACAAAACTACTGATATCTTTCCAAATTTTAATTTTATTTACGGTATACGAAGATGGATTTTTCATTTTATTTTTCGTACCACGTGACATTTTTATTTTGGTTTGGATACACATTTATGATGGAGGTGATTAATGAAGATTGTTTCTATCTCCTTCTCTGCGACATACTTCCCCAAGGTTAAATGAAATCATCTGAACGTAAGAAGAATCCAATGAGGAAAATTCGAACCATCGGGGATAAGCGTAAATTGCGATAAGACTTCTATTATACATCGCCTACTAAGGATAATCTTCAGGTAAAACTGAGAATATAATTGTTTCATAGAATGTACAGTCAGGGATATAGGTTCGTCTAATATTCCACCGCTTCCGTTTTTCTCTGTCCACTGGTGGCCTACATTCTAAAGCCGAGAGAGGTTTAGTATGCTTTTTGCCCCGACGTGACTCTTTGGTACGAAGCGTCTGGGAGAAAAGTGACCGACGTGTTGAATAAGTGTGAAGTAGACGCGATGGTTTATACGGTGAACTTATGACCCTGGCTGTACAATCAGAGTTAAAAGTCGGCCAACTATTCCACTGCGTCTACCTCACATTTTGAACAGGCAATAGAGGCCGTGAGCCGAGTAGAAGACTGAATATGCGGCAAAGTAGAGGCCAGAAGAGTGGATTTAACAGACTGTAAAGGGGCATGTCTGTCGCTTTCCTCCCTGACGCTTCATATCAAAAGGAGAATGATCTGTAGGCAGAGAGATAAATCAAACTTCCCTCAGCTTAGAAATATAAGCCAACAGAAGTAAAGTTATAGGAGAGGTGAAATAGTATGCGAAATCTGTCCCCCATTGAATACCAAACAGCCATGCAAAGACAGGATGATAAAGAGCTTGACCAAAATATGTGGAGGACATCAAACAAATTATATCTTATACGGTCGACAACACCATATATAATATATTAAGCACACTTACACCACCGTCAACCAGTGTTTTAAGGAAAAAAAGAAAAGGGAAAGTGATCTCTGCCTTCTTTATTAGGATGTGATCGGTAGTCAAGCTGGTCCTTTTTTTTTTTTTCTTGCTTAGATCCACTGCCCTTTGCAGGTCAGGGACGAAGGAGTCTTTTCATTCTATAGGCCTCTCACTGTCACCTCAACTCCAGTATTCTACTCTGGCGATTATATCCAGTTGAGGGTGAGTATTATAAGCCTGACAGCGTTAATTCAACCTACATCAACCCTATCACGGTCAGGATAACTCTAGTATTCTTTTCCCACAAAAGGCAGGCAGTTTTGTTCAGCACAAAATGAGTTTGTAAGTCTGGGCGTTAAAACATTTCATATAAAGTACAGAACGCTCCTTGATAATATAAAGTACAGAACGCTCCTTGATAAATGTCTAGGAAGAAAGGTCCCACAGTGAATGAAGTGGGTGCGGGTGGGTGAGGGGATGTGGAGGGGAATGAGGGAAGGAGACAGCACTGGCATAGAGGATGGAGGAAGATATAAAGAGAAAACAGAGAATGAAGGGAGGGTGTAGAGGGGAAAAGAGCAGGGGAATTAAGGTGAAAGGAGGGATAGGTGGAGGCAAAAAATGGGAAGAGAGACAACAGCAGATAGTGAGAGAGTGAGGGGTTTAGAAGGAGCTGAGGAAAGGAAAGTGAGGTGGAATAAAGACTGGAGGATGGAAGGAACGCGAGACTGGGAGGTACAGTAGGTGGGTGAAGGTCTGAACAAAAGAATTGGATTGAGTGAAGAGTGCAAAGAATGGAAGAATTGCACAAGAGGTGGGCGAATGAAACGGATGCTAAGGGAACGGTGAGTTATTGACAAAAACAAGGGGGGGGGGGGAACTGAAGAAAAGAGCAATTGATTTTGAATGCGGGAAAAATACAGGGAATGGCAGAAAAAAAAATGAGTGGAAGTAAATGGGATGGGAAAAAGGCTTGTAGGAAAGGAACTACAACGGCAGTGAAATAAGGATGAGGACGAAAAATATAAGGTGGAAAACAAAAGCAAGGGAGACGGTGCGAAGGAACAGAAGACGAAGAGTCGAGTGAAGGGAATGAAAGGGATTAGCAGGGACGCGTACGATGAAGACAGAATATTGCGAAACGGGAAACTGAAATGACAGACGAAATGGAGGAATAAACGAAAAGGCAGTGAAACAAGGCTGTGAAAGGGAAACTAGGCAGAAACTGAGGCAGAAGACAACGTGAGAATATACAGGGTGAGATGAAGAGAAGAGGGAAGGGAGGAGATTGCAAAAGAGCATGAAACGGACGAAAAATTATGGTGACATAAAAAATGGAACAATAAATGGCGAAGACGTTAGACTGAGACCAGCGACAGGTATTTCGAACCCTTTCAGTTTGATGATGTCACTTATATCTTGTTCTTGATACCGCCAGACGATTTTATTCAGATTAATTGAAGCACTTCGTTATGAAAGAGAATAAAAGCCGTCAACTCCTACAACATCATTACCTCTTTTCAATGTACTTGATACCGACACATGATTTTATGTTTCTTCAGGAAGGGCCTCTCGTACCGAAGGCGTAAGAAAATAATATTCATTATTTCTGTAGTTCTGTAAGCACACTGGCATCTTTGGGGTTCATTTTTGCTACCGCCAGATGATTCTTTTCAGCTTAAGGGAGACTTCTGGTAGTGAAAGAAGTTGAACGTAGGCAAATCGCACTGTCTGTAATTCACACACACACACGGATTCAACCTTCAAGCCCTCTCGACGGATATATTATTTTTTCTCCTCTCTGTTATCAGGTTTCGAACATCAAACCAGAAAGCCACACTGTCAGTCTGGGATGCCTGGTATTTGTATGGGACGTAAAATTGTGGAAGTGGATGTGGTATAGGAGTTGTCAAGGTTGTTTTCTCGTGGGTTTAAGAGGCTCCCTCAATGGCACTTCTACCTCTTCTTTATCATTTTTAGGATCCTTATTTTTGCTTTACCATAATGCATCTCTCTCATAATTTTCAACATCTTTTCCTTATTTTTTACCTCTTCCTGAGTTAGTTTTTTTTTTTTTTATCTCTTTCTCATAATTTACCTCTTCCTTATCAATTTTTCACCTCTTCCTTATCAAGTTTTTACTTGTTAGTTTTTCACCTCTTTCTTCTCAGTTTGTACCTCTTTTTTTTTTTTATCAGTTTTGTTCTGTATGTGACACTTTACTTTTCTCTTGAGGAATGTGTTGATGCGCGTAATGGATATAAAAAGAAATATTGTGATTTGTGAACGATGCCTTATAATGTCTTTACGCAGTGTGTCCCGGCATCTCAAGGCGAACTGATCTTGATTTTGGTTGTCCCTTGTTCTGTTTTCTCCGGAAAGGAAGACTATCTATAGACTTTAGTCTTTGCTTTTGTGTTTTTGCATTTAACAATGGCAGTCTGATGATATTAGAGTGGATGGAGAGTGAGATTAAGCTTATTTAGTACGATCAATTGGAATGGATGGTTGCAGAAAGGGTGGTGAAATGGATATTATGTGAGTGAGTTTGAAGGTGGGAGGTATGGTAGGCCCAGATAAGAGGAATGGAAATATATGAGACTATGGGGACTGAGTTGGCTGGATGAAGCATGTGTGGGGTACATAACAAGGGTCTGGTACATTTTTTTTTATATGAGAGCCAAAGAATTGGATCTATCTGTCAGGTGTCTGCATAGCGCGTCTATATGAAAAAATGTACCAAAAATATGTGCAGATGGTTAAACTTGTGATGTGGAACTAAGATTTCAGCTGTTTGAATGATGTGTGAATGACTGTCTTGCCCATTTTACTAGGCAGGCCGTTAACAGTTCCCCCGCTTTTGTACTTCCTCTTTCCTCGTTTCTGGATCCTACCTTACCCTATCCTTAAGTGGAAAAATGGTCATTACGGCGACGACGACGACGACGACGATGATGATTATGATGATGACGATGATCGAAGTGGATGACTAGTGTGAGTACTAGGTGCCGTATTCTTCCGGGTTGTGGACGCATCCTTCACACAAATTCTGCTTTCCGCATACAGTAAGTTAATGTTTTCTCCAATGTTTATTTACGTAAACACTGTCACTACTGGAAAATTACAAATAGCAAGCATGAAAATATCAAGGTATATTATGCCAAATATATCGCTAAGGAAAATTTCTCCCTATAACACGTTGCGACTGTTTCTTTATTTACACTATGTCCATATCAAATATAATTATAATAAAAGACAATATTAAGGTGTAATACAGTATGCCAGGTATATCACTAAAGAAAATTTGTTCAGACAGCATGCTATCTTTCTCCCGTATCTGTGCTAACATTAAGAGATACAGCTAACAAGAGAATAAAAAAGGTGTTGGTTAAATAGGCAAAATAAATCGCTTGGGAAAAGATGCTATTGATTCTTCAGAGTCCACGTGAAAACGACCCTAGAGATGGGGATAGGAGAAGGGCACGAGGGAAGGGAAAGGAAAGGTGGATAGACAAAGGACAAGGGTAGGGACCAAGGGTATGAAAAGAGGTAAGGCAAGGTGGTGAGGTTGGAGAGGCCAAGTGCGGTGAGTGAAAGTAAGATTTCTGTAGGAGCGTATGAACCTAACCTCTTAGTCATGTGCGTAGCTGGTCAGCTCCGGAAATGTATGTTTTTCCCGCTGCCTATGTCCTCCAGCCTTCTATATGTAGTGTGTCCAGGCATCTCGGAATTAATGAACGCTGAATACAGCTTTCCTGTTTGTTTTGTTTGGTGAATTTCTTTAGAAGGGACTAGATTTCTAAGTTTGCAGCCGAAAAAACAAACAAACAAAAACTAATGTATCTTAATCCAATTTAATTTGGGCAAAAACAACGTAACCTGACCTACTCAACCCTTCCGTATCCTAATCTAACTTTCCCTCACCTCCTCTGGATTAATCTGGTCTAATCTAGTCTAGTTTAATTTAATTTAATCTAATCTAACCTCACCTAACTGACCCTACTCTATCATAAGATTAATCTAATCTAACTAACCTAACCTACTCTACCGTAACCTAATCTCATCAAATCTAACATAACCCAACCCAACCCAAGGAAGGAATATGTGTAAGGAATGAAAAGGATGGGTTAAGAATAGGTCAGGGTGTGAGGATTTGCCAAAAAGAATAATGAAAAGGAAGAGGATAACAGAAATGAAGTATCTGATGGATAAATTATGGCCAAATGAGGATGAAGAGAGAACAAGGAAGAAGACAGTGGATGGATGAGAATGGGTCAGTGTGTGACGTAAAGGACAGGGTGGATGGGGAAGATGCCAAATGTGGATAGAGAGAAAACATTTTAGGGGCAGAAAGGTTGGATATGAGAGGGATAACGGGATACTAAACCTGTGTGTGGCACCATCAAAAGGTGTGCCCCACCCACCCACTGATAAACTCCTTACCTGCCAAACACCAGGCGACAGAAAGGGTGGTCAGTGAATGGTTAGGCAACGAGGTGAGGCAGAACAAGAGACAGATGAGGCAAGACGGGGCACAGGTGAGGCTGGAAGAGAGGCAGGTAGGGCAAGATAGGAGACAGGTGAGACAGGACAGAGGACAGGTGAGGCAGGACAGGAGGACAGGTGAGGTATGTCAAGAGACGAGGGGGGGGGAGGGAGGAGGACAGGAGACAGAAGAGGCAGGACGGGGAGACAGTTGTGGCAGGACAGGTAGAGGGATGAGTGATTGGGTGAGGCAGGGGCTGAGAGGATAGGTTAGGTGCATCAGGGGGAACAGGTACGGCTGGACGGTGGTATGCCAAAACTCGTGGACAACTACAAGTCCTCTCTCATTGTAACACAAATGGAGTGGCCTTTGCCTTAAGCACGTTCTCACTATACCATGTCGCGTAAAAAAATAAACGCGTGTATTTTGAAGAGGAGCTTATTATCATTTCTAAAAATTTCATGCAGATATTGCCAAACAAGTCCTATCCAAAATATTGAAATAATCTTGCCACCGATATTGCACAAGTATGAACACACCTTACGCTTCCACTGCTCTCATCGCTGACACCCACTATTAAAAATTTATTGAGGCTTCTTTCTTACTCATAATTGTCCCTGTGTCTTAGCGTTCATATTATTTTTTGTTATTCTTACCTTTCTCAATAAGTCACGTCACAGTGTATCAATATATACACACTAAACAATGCCACAAGACCGGCTGCTAAACGCCACTATGAAAAACTTTCTGATTCACGAAAAATGAGTGACACACAAAAGAAAAAAAAAATTAAATCACATTTTTTCTAGAAGGAAAAGGCTTCAAAGAAGGAAAGGGAAAAGTGCTTATCTAAAAAAAAAAAATCATGTTACTACGACTGGGTAGAATAAAGATGTTGTACACGACTATACATGCACAGAAGAAAAGCGCTGCGTTTGACGCTGTGTCTGACTATGTTTGGTGAGGAGGAACAGTGTCACAGACGGTCCATAAACACATTAACATTAAGAGTACAAGGACAGAATCTCTCTCTCTCTCTCTCTCTCTCTCATGTCCTAGTCTTTGTGCCGTCTCGCCATTATAATACAGGCTAGAGTTGTCGGGGCTGTGTCGGTGTTTGACCTCCGACCCAGACACTGCAACTCAAGGTCACAGAGGGGGGTGTCTTGGCGTTGACGTCGGGGTGGTGGAAGGGAGGGGTGAAGGCAGGGAGGGAAGGGGTGAAGGATAGGATGGTAGGGTGGGGTGAGGGTATGGAGGGGTGAAGGAGAGTGGAGGCAGGGAGGGCGGAGTGGGGTTGGTTATGGTGGGGTGGGGTATGTGTAAGGGGGGTGGGGTGAAGGATGGGAGAGGTGAGAACAAACTGAGGTGATAATTATAAGGGTGAGGCGAAGGTAAGGTGAAGGTGACATCATATTATAACCTACGGTACACCATGAATCTACATGAAATAATAATAATAATAATAATAATAATAATAATAATAATAACCACCCAATTAGGAGAAAAAGTAAGGGTGAGGGGCAAGGGGTGAAGGAAGCAGGTATAAAGTGTAGATTAAAGGTTGGTAGAAGAGGGGATAAAGAAGAGGGAGGTGATGTGGGACTGGCTAGGTAGAACTGTCTGTATATATTCCATTACTTAAGAATTGTGTCAGTTTGCAAGAACTACTTGAAATAGAATTTTTATTGCAACTAATAAAGTTGTTACTAAAACTTAATGAAAGGAAAATTTTCACTGGAACCCATATTGAAACAATTCTTGATGGAACACGAACTACTGAAAGAAAACTCTAATTACAACCATCAACTACTAGGAGCGTTCTTATTGCAAACATCAACTACTAAAGTCTTTACTGAAAACGAACTACTTAAACAATTTTCTTGCAAACACCAAGTATGAAAACTGAGTTCCACCTGCAAACAAGAAATATATGAAAAAGTTATTATTGCAAAGTACGAACTTTTAAAATGGAGTTCCTATTGCATGCACAAACTATCTGAAATAAGGCAAACACGACTACCGGAAAGGGATTGGAAACACACACATATTAAAACAAAAATCCTTATTGGTAAGAAAGAAGTGCAGGATATATACTGAGACGCCATGGAGAGGTGGCAGTCATTCTGGTAAACACAGTAGTCCCTTTGTTCTTGGTCAGTTAACACACACGCGGGGAAATCCATAACACTAGGAAAAGTTTATGCATTAGCCTGTATGTCCGTGTATAGTATGTACTATATGTTTTATTACCTTCCTACCTATCCTCCTATCTATCTGTCTATCTATCTACCTACCTATCTATCTATCTATTTATCTATCTTTCTAAGTCATATCTATGTATGTCAGTCTATCTGTCCATTTAACTCTGTCTATATATCAGTCTTTTTCTCTACTCGTCTATTTACAGTATATTTATATTTATCTGCCAGCCTCTCTAGTTACCTGTTTATGGAACTATAGCGGTTTACACGAACTCAGAGTACAATGAATTCACACATATTCGTACAACCATCCACCCAATACATACAGCATACAAATATGCACTGTGCAGTACACGCAGATGTGTGTGTGTGTGTGTGTGTGTGTGTGTGTGTGTGTGTTTATATATATATATATATACATATATATATATATATATATATATATATATATATATATATATATATATATATATATATATATATATATTGCCAGACGCCATAATCCCATAAGGGGTGGTCATTTGACTTTGAGTTATTTGTTTTACGGGGAGGGGCACTAACCCTCCACCAACCCACTTGTTGACACGTAGGGAGCACGTATGGCTTGGTTATACGGTTAGCACCCAGCGTTGTAAATGGTTTCTTGGCTTAGATGAAACCATTTGGCTTGTCACTCGATGTAAAGCCACCTGTAAGGGAAAGAAAAGCAATAAGAAGTGACAGGAAAGATGGGAGAAATAGGAAGAGACGAGGGCAGGCACAGAAAAAGAATGATAAAGGCTAAGGAAGAAGTAGGCAGCACTACATCAAGTGAGTGGATGATGGTCGCCACCACCTACCACATATATATATATATATATATGTGTGTGTGTGTGTGTGTGTGTGTGTGTGTGTGTGTGTGTGTGTGTGTGTGTGTGTGTGTGTGTGTGTGTGTGTGTGTGTGTGTGTGTGTGTGAAGCGCGTAGTAACTAAGTGTAAAAGCTGGCTAATGATAAAGTGGAAAGAGGCGAAACGCTATATGGAATTTAACAGAAATATAAACCGTTCACTACGATGATGTCTTATTAGTTTTATTCTCACCACTGTTGCATGATATTGTTTTGGTAGGGGGAGACCTCTTGCAGCAAATGATCTACCGAATGTTATGTATGCAACCCTTCGAGTTAGACAGACCTCCCAGCAAAAGCTAAAGAAAATCGTCTGATGGAAGTAAGAATATGAACAAAGGCGTTGCACAAAAAGGGTTAAAAATAAAAACTTTCCAAATTTAATCTGTTGTCTCCTTGACTACAAACACATCCATTTTAATTCTTGCAACCATCAGACGGTTTTCTTCAGCTTCCAAAACACACCATGCAGGGACGGGGTTCATGAAGCCTACAGGTACGTCTAACTCCTCCAAATCAAGAGGCCTCTCCTAAGCTGAATAAAATCGTCTGGTGGTCACAACAACAGACTACAGCAGCCGCCACGAGGGTAGGGATGGCTATTTCTGACCCTCTTATTTACATGTTTCTGAAATCGATTTAATCTGTATAAAATTTAAATGCCGTACAGAAGGATGTCAGGCTACAAAAACGTGACATTAAAGTGGTTAGGATGAAGTGTTCGAAAGCCTCCTTTGACCACGATAACAAAGCTTTTCCTCTGACTCAGAAAAGCATAAACTACGGACAAAAGAACACTAAGCCGCAAATATGTAAATAAAGGCCGTGGTAAAACATGAAAATATGAACTTGTGTAGTACTCGAAATAACAACGAGGGAATGATACCAAAAAAAGAAACTATGATTTTTTTTTCATAACGTGTAATATGCCCCCTCCCCCCCAAAAAAAAAAAAAAACTAATGTGTCATATACAAAATTAAAGGTACTGGGTAAAATGCAAAACAAAAATTAATGTGCAATATGCAAAGATAAACAGTAATGCGTAATATGCAAAATAAATCGCTAAGGAGGAGGTGTCCAGGAATCTCATACGTCTACCAGAACCCGCCCCTTGTCTTCTGAGTAATCTATTATCAGGGAACGAGTTAGGTTCAAGGATGTGTAACCTCTTCACTACGGTGGTCTTAAATTCTTGCTATCTCATGGCGATTTAACTCGATTTCGGAGGGATTTCTTAAGCTGGAGGGTCAGATACAGCGTTCATTAATTCATCCCTTGCTACGACACTCCTAAGCTATGTTAAACGTCTGGAAGTAGCAAGAAAAAAAAAATAAAAAGAAAATCCTCCCTTTTGAATGACTTATCCTTGGAAATATTTGTTGTGTATTTGACGGCTGCTACCCACGACAGCCTACTGGATACATAAATAAAAATATCAGTACCATTAGCAACACAACATTGGCTACTGACACTGACCTTCTGATCTGACCTTCCACTGTACTACGTAGGTACAGGAGGGAAAAAAAAAAAAAAAAATTCTATGCACTTTTGGATTTTTTTTTTTTTTTTTCGAACTGGAGGCGTTTGATATAGCCTTCATTAACGCCTGCACTAAGACATGCCCCGTAAAGATGAACAAAAATATATACTGAACAAAATGAAAAAAAGGTCACGTTACCATTGAGTTTAAGTAAGCATCACCCACAAAGTACAATCAAGGACAAAAGTTCGCCTTCATTTCCACTGCGTCTACGTCACACTCAAGCCACGTCCGCTACACCCTCTCTGATGCACGATATTAAATAACATCACCTATGGACAGAGAAATGTACCGTCTTCAGCATAGGAATGTTCACCAGCAGTGGAATGTATGTGTGTGTGTGTGTGTGTGTGTGTGTGTGTGTGTGTGTGTGTGTGTGTGTGTGTGTGTGTGTGTGTGTGTGTGTTCGTGAGTGCGTGCGTGCGTGCGTGCGAGCCCTGGCACGTTTGAATGATAGGGCACTTGAAGTGTTCAAGGCTTGCATGAATCAGTCAGGCATATAAATGGGATGGTGCTGTGAGTATGGTAGAGAGAGAGAGAGAGAGAGAGAGAGTGTGTGTGTGTGTGTGTGTGTGTGTGTGTGTGTGTGTGTGTGTGTGTGTGTGTGTGTGTGTGTGTGTGACAAGAGGGCTTATAAGGCAGGGCGGGTCCACTCCCTCCTTCTTCACTTGCCAACACACCATGAATAACCCACCTGCCTCATCCTTCACCACTTCATTACGTGGACTCTCACCTAGTCAAAACACTCGTAAGAATAAAAACAAACGTTGTATATATATATATATATATATATATATATATATATATATATATATATATATATATATATATATATATATTTTTTATTTTTTATTTTTTTTGAGGAGTAATGAGGTCTGTCCAACTCTGCCCTAAGTAGAATAAAAATCTTCTGGTGGTAGTGCTCATTCCTGCTTTGTTTATATTATTGTTAGTCCCAATGTTTTTACTTAATTTTGGTGAGACCTTATTGAGAGTGGTTTAACAGACACACACACACACACACACACACACACACACACACACACACGACTAACCTTTCTTTCACACATTTCCTCTCACTTCCTCGTGCACTTACTCTTACATTCACTTTCACTCTTACTCTCAATCACTCTCACACTCACAGATTCTCACTCTTGTCCTCACTCTCACTCTCGTCGTAGGTGCTCTTGTCATATTCTCCTTGTGTATTCATGTCCTTATATCCTTAATCAGAACTTGCCTGGAATAAACTGGCTGGCCTACTGCAGTTATTCTCTCTCTCTCTCTCTCTCTCTCTCTCTCTCTCTCTCTCTCTCACACACACACACACACACACACACACACACACACACACACACACACACACACAGACCGACCTTGTGAGAAGCACCCGAGAAACACAGTACAGTACTAAAATATATTCCGCCACTTGTTTGGGATGGACTGTAGGCATTAGCATCCAAAGGGTGACGTGTTATTAGCGGGACCATGAAGGGCAGGTGAGGAAGGACAGGTGAGACGAAATAAAATGAAAAGTTATGTAAGGACACTGGTGGAAATTATCTCTTATTTGCATTTAATGAGGCAAGGCAGGGAAGAATTACTAAATGACTGGGTTGGAACACACACACACACACACACACACACACACACACACACACACACACACACACACACACACACACACACACCTATTCCTCAGATGGCCCTAAATCATTAAAACAATGTTGGTTCACATCCATACTAAAGTTTTCAATAATCTTGCTTACAGACAGAATGACAGACAGACAAACAAACTGACCCAATCATACAACCCCCTCGCGCTTTCGTGGAAGGATGTAACAAGAATATTAAATGATGACAAATGAAAAAAAAAAAAAAAAAAAGGGACATGAAAAATGCATTTCCTTGACAAGAAAAAAAAAAAAATCCCACGTCACAATCAAATACACAAACTTGTTGAACGCCCGCCAAAAACAAGATGGGACACATTCGTACTCCTAGGTCCGGAACACACACGTAGCCTCGCACTTCTTCAGTCACAATCGCACGCACTCACACACACGCACAGTCAAACGCACACACACACACACACACACACACACACACACACACACACACGCACACAAAATAAATAAATCAGTTTCTCTCTTCTGTGTGTGTGTGTGTGTGTGTGTGTGATGGATGAGCCTGTGGAATTTCCTACATCCTGTTAACGTCCTCAGTACCACGACATTCACTTACACGTTACAGACACCATCAAACGATTTTGTTCACATCTCATAGCGAAGGCATTAGAAACCAACAATGCCTTGAGTACCTTTTTTTCTTTTATAAGTTTCACTATCGTGCCAGGATTTTATTCAGCACAGGGAGACGTCTCGTACTGAAGGACTAACAAGCAATTTTAATTAACTCTCAGTACGATGGCGCCTTGTTATTTTTATTCCTGTTACCGCCAGGCGACCATACTCAGTTTAGCAGTGATGTTGTAAAAGGGCTAATATTCTCACTGTAGATTACTGCTGGCAATAAATAAAGAAATAAAATATATAAAAGAAAATAAAAAACTAAAAATAAACCCTGTCTGCTCTTCCACCATCCTCGCCACTTTGAAAATCAGTCTCTTGAATTCCATGCAAACGACTCTCTCTCTCTCTCTCTCTCTCTCTCTCTCTATGTATATATATATATATATATATATATAGACAGTATGTCTGTAGATGCACCTGTACAATCTATCTGACGTCCACTACAGGGCCGGACCTTTTCCTTGGTTGGAAAATACTTGTATGTAATCACCCTTCCCCAAGCTTGCGAAGTATGTACAACTGGGGAAGGGGTAATGTAATGCACGTTGAAGTCAGGTTGTGTATGGCTGTGATTATGTATGCTAGTCTGTATATGCCATCAGTAGAACCGACAAGGCGAAACATTATTATGCAGGCATACGAAAGGCCATACTATCATGCTTCATCATCATCACCACCACCACCATCAGCAGCAGCAGCAGCACCAGCGGCACCAGCAGCAGCCTGAGTCAGTCCACTGCAAGACAAAGGCCTCTTCCATCTTTTTTCCAACATGCAGACCATCTTCGAAGGAACATTACGTGCCGTGGCAGACGAAGAGTGTTCCCCCTGCAGTCACTGCCCAAGCCAGCTTTGCAATATACTTGCCCAAACGTTTCTAAACTACTAAGACTTATTCTAAACCAATAAACTACCAGTACCCACTTTAAATGTCTGTCATAGGTTGGGTTCAAACCCTACACTCGGGGCATAAGCATCGCGAGACTAGTACGCCACCAACAAAGCCACCGCGTCTCAGAAGACAATGATCTCAGGCCAAATAAAGGCATCAGTTTCTGATGCAGCTGAGTCAACAAACTGGTTTGCAGAGTCCATAAAAATAGAAGCAGGAGAGGCGACAGGCCTTTTGCTGCCGATAAATCCTTCGTCTGAGTACGAACCGAATGTCTTGCCTATAATAAATCAATTAAAAAAAAAAATGCATCCGTACCCACTGAGTCATTCCTATCCTTTGCCGTACCAACAGTGGCGGAGGAATGTGGCCAGTAAGACAGCGCAACTTGCTTTTCCATACTGTTTCCACTGAATATGGAAGCACTGGCACACACAACTGGCAGATATGAGCAGTTTAACAAACTCGGAACAATGACGTCCTCTTTCATTTTATCGTGCTGTCACCAAACGACAGCATTTATCACTGACAGGACCTCACGTGAGGATGTGGTCTGAATCTATATCCATTATCTTCTTCAATCCCATAACGTATTTTTATTACATTTTATTTTATTCTTGTTAAGCTCAGACGATTTTGTTCAGCGTCAGAAGATATCATGTTGTGAAAGGTTCATGGGGAGCGTTTCCAACCCCGTCACTACAAATGGTCTTTCCAAAGCTACAATCGTCTGGAGGAAGCAAGCATAAACTAAAATACGTTACTGGATGGAAGGTGCTAACCACACAAGACAATGTAATAAAGGCTTACCATTTCCACCAGCTCAGAATGATGATTTCCTTCGTTGTCTTTTCTTGCTATCATAGGACGATTTTGTTCATTTCAGGAAGAACCTCTCGTAGGGAGGTGGAGAGAAAAAGTGTACTATTTCTTTTGTGTTTATTCAATCTTCCTTAAAAAAAAAAAAAAAAAAAAAACCTACAAAGGAGTTCTCTGGTCGTGAATGGATTAGCACCTCGGAAAAGAGCCTCATTTACCTATTATGCTCTAGCTGCCTCCAAACAAATTCATTTTGTTCTGGGAAATCCCGGTCTCTAACGTGGCAATTATGAAGCCTTGGAAAAAAGAGAAAAATTATATCTCTCTCCGTACAGTATGTTCACCTCACACCCCCATCCTTGAAAACGCGGGAAAAAAAAAATAATGTTCTTGGTTTTTTCACCCAGACTGGTCCACCTCATTACCAACATGGCTCTTTGACCTCTCTGACTAGTTCACCCTTCCTCGGAATTCCTCCCACCAAATCCATAAACATTATCGGGCTTACGGTTTGTATAATTTACTTACCTATAATATTTTCCTCATTCTCACAGCCACCAAACACTGAACAACTTAACTGCTGTCATGAAGGAGTAACAAAGTGATGGTACAGGAAATGAAAATGAAAGTGAAAATACTTGACTAAAACAAATGACTAAAACAACTGACATGATAATAATTCATTTTTTTTTTTACAGTTAAAATTGGCTAAGATCCTATTAAGATTACCTCCCCTGACCTTCTGTATTAATGGGTAAGGCGAGGCGTCAAAATGAGGGGCTAAATACCGTTCTTCACAGGGATTATAAAAAGAAAAAATGTTGAAAGCTAAGTAAAGATGATGATTCAGGACACGTGAGGCAATATGGCGACCGTCAGTGGTAAACAAAAGTGAAACTGAGATATCATCATTTTCCTCCTTCCCCAAGCCCGGACGAGGAGGAGGAGGAGGAGGAGGAGGAGGAAAGAGACGAGAGTTATCTAGGGGATGAGGTACGAATACAAAGGGATATACTGTAATGGAGGAGCGTGAGGATGATGAGGATGAGAGAGAGAGAGAGAGAGAGAGAGAGAGAGAGAGAGAGAGAGAGAGAGAGAGAGAGAGAGAGAGAGAGAACGTGTGATGAATACAAACAGCAGGATAATGTGTTCATGGCGCAGAAACCTGACTCCTGAGGTTGGGGCTACCAGGCTATAGTTCTTTCATTTTAACTTGGCCTAGATTTTCATCCTTTCTTCAGCTTATTTCACGTAGCTCAGTGGCAGAAAAAGTCAGTGCTAAACTCTACATCCTTTCCATTCCACTTCTTCGTGACAAGCATCAAAATGTTAATCTACTGTTACAACTCGGCGTTCAAGACAGAGATGATAATTTTAAGCCTAGTTAAAATAAAGAATATAACACTTCCATTTTACCTACATATTTCTGAACGATTTTACTGTCATATTAGGTACTTTGTAAGCACAGTATTGATATAAAAAAGAGATACCGGTACAGGAGAATACAGATGTGCACTATGGATGATATTGTACTTAGGATGATGATGATGATGATGAGGAGGAGGAGGATGAGGAGGAGGGGGAAGAGCAGGTGGATGATGATGATGATGATGATGAGGAGGAGGAGGAGGAGGAAGGGCAGGTGGATGATGATGACGATGATAAGTGGCAGATGCAGGCTCAAAGCATATAAGTAGTCAGGGAGCCTTCTAGATCCTTGAGAATACGTTCCCTATGTCTTGATCGGTGGGGCCAGACCATATAAGGGCGAGGGCAATATGAAGACGGAGTGTGTGTGTGTGTGTGTGTGTGTGTGTGTAGAAGACCAGTGGAAGGACAAACTGTCAGGCAAGTCAAAATCTATCTCCGTGGGTGAGGGAGACAAGAAAAATAAATAAAAAGATGTGATCGTCTCTAAATTACAACACATGACAAGCGTGATATGGCAACTAAACAGAGGATAAAGGATAGGTCAGCATGAATCTGTTTTAGCAGGGGGGTGTGAGAGGCAGAGGCGTGGTGAGGGGGCGGTCAGGGAAAGCATAATGAGGATACGAAACAGTGAGGAGAGGAAGCACAGTGAGAATGGGAAGGACAATGAGGACAGGAAGCACAGTGAGAATAGGAAGCGCAGCGAGGAATGAAGCACAGTAAGAATAGGAAACATGAGGCACTATTAGCAAGTGCGTGTGAGAGGAGAGGCGTCGGATGGGGGTGGCTGAAGGAAGCACTGTGACTTTAGGAAGCACTAAGGAAAGTAAGCATACTATGGTAAGGATAGGAAATACAGTGAGGATAGGATGTGATAAATTATAGTAGGTGATTATGGCGTCTGGCAATAGATAGATAGATAGACAGAGTGTGAGAGAGAGGCATGGGGAGGGAGAGGTTGAAGGAAGCCCTGCGAGGATGGTATGGACAATGAGGTTAGGAGGCACAGTAAGGATAGGAGGTGCAATGAGGATAGGTAACATGAATCAGTTTTAGCAGCTGGGTATGAGAAAAAGAGGCATCGAGAAGGGGTGGTCGTGCAGAGCCACAGCGAGGACCCTACAAGGAAGTGGATGAGAACCAAGGATGGCTTATCATGAACCTTAACCAGTTCCCAGGATAGTCGAGTCTCTGAACTAAAGGTAAAAGTGGAGGTAGATGCCACGAGGTGCTTAACCGCGGTGTTCGTGTAAGTAACTTAGCTTTTGAGCATGCAGCTAGTTATTCACCCATTATTCTGGGATACAAGGCCTTTGCATCAACTACTTACCTCCCCTAGGTTTTACTCTAAGTAGGATACTCTTATTACCTACCAACCCACAAAGAGTGGCTGGACACTCAGCTCAGTGAAGTCATCTGCTCGCACCCTGACGCTATCGGGCCTGAAGTTTCGTAGTAAGTGAGGAGGTTCACCATTAACAGTTCACTGTTGATGGATTTTATATATATATCTTTTTCACTCCCACATTTAATCTAGCCTGGTTGTGATGTGAGGGTTGGTGTATAAACAAAAAACAGAATATTAGATAAGCGACACAAGTTCAACATGAAACAGGAAGATTTCAGTGAAGCCGATCTTTGTAGCAAGTTAGTAACGATGGAGTGGAGAACGCAATGTGTTAAGACTCTTGGCGATAGTTCGATCCAGGATGTTGCAAATGAGAAGCTGTGGATCTGAATTCAAGAGTCATGTTCACTTCTGCTCCTCCATACGGCCCTAATTACACATCCTAGGTACATCTTGTTATAACACCAGGGCTGAATGCGACAGCCTTAGCGTATTACAGGTGTGATGGTGAGTATTACTGTCCAAGTGCCAGGTGACGAGCGACGGCCGCAGCCATGGAGGTAGGAAAGACTTACCTCCATGGCTGGAGCGGATCAGCCCTCTGTTGGTTCCTTATAGGTGGACTGCTGGATTTGGAGAACGGGATCCTCAGCTTATGTCCAGAGCTGAATATGAGAGAGAGAGAGAGAGAGAGAGAGAGAGAGAGAGAGAGAGAGAGAAGCACAAACTGAGGGGAAAAAAAAAAAAAAAAAAGGTGTGTCGAAGCTTACTGTCCGGTAGGCTGCAGGTGTCATCACGGGCGGTGGTGGGGCGGTGAAGGACGGGACGACAAGGTAAACAGGCAACAACAAGGCGATTCCCCAAAATGGCAAGTCAGCGCCAAAGGGGAAATGACGATGACGGGCGGGAGGAGAAGCAGAAGGGAAAGACAGGGAGAAGAGGAATGAGATGGAATGGAGGAGAAGTCATGGAGAAAAAGAAATAGGCAATGTGGAGCGGTAAGAAAAGACGGGAGGGATAGAGGAGTGGACTGTGGAGACTGGAGAAGAAGAGGTAGGGGAAAGAGAGAAATGGTGGACGGGGGGCAGTATGGGATGACGGGAGTCGGAAAGAACAAGTAAGGAAGATAGAAACAGAGGATGAGACACAACAGAAGGAAGATGCAACAGGAAAGATATAGGAATGGGCGGGAGGAGGTGAAATGAACAGGAAGATTATAAAGGAAAACACGATGGGCGCGAGGAGGTGACGGGAAGGACAGCTGGAAGAGACGAGTAAAACAACATAATCAGTGGAGTGGACGAGAAGGACAGGACAACAGAGAGAGTAAATTGTTAAGTAAGGTCGGAGGATGGATGAAGGACACAGGACACCTAAGACAATTATGTCCTAGGGCGAAAGCAGTGAGGAAGGACACACGTAGGACATAAAGAAGTGGGGTGAGGAGCGGCACATGCACGACACAAAGAGGAGGCAGGTAGAGGCAGGCGAGGGTGTGGCAAGGAAGGTTGGAGGAGAGAAGAATGAAAATGGGAGAAACTGAGAGAGGATAGAATCTGGCAGGTACACTTCGAGGTAGGAAGGATGAGGTTCGTGTTTTCTTTGGATTACAAGACCCAATACAACTTCCTTAACCCCTTCATTACGATATAGATTAATTCATTCTTACCTCCAGACGATTTTATTGAATTTGGGGAAAAATCTCACGGTAATGGGGCTAATGAAGACTATCTTTCACCCTTACAGTTAGAAAAGTTTCTCCCAAGTAAAGTCGTTTGCAAGCAAAACAAAAAAAGACAACTCATAGTGAAGGGGTTAATTTTAAAGTTCTTCATATTTTAACCCTTTCATTACGATGACGCTTTTTTTCATTCTTGCTGCCTCCAGACGATTTTACTCTATTTGCAAAACCTCTTTCAGCAAAGTGTTTCAAGTCTGCACAAACGCCATATTATAGCTTACTCAAGTTGCCTCCAGATCATCGTAATCGACTTCTGAAAGGTCTCTCGCAGCGATAGGGTTAATGTCGACAAAGTGTGCGTAAATTACACAAAACCTTACCCAAAACAACCTGGTAAGGAAGAGGTGCCGGGGAGCCTCCATCCTAACCCTCTATCCACTCTCCACCAACAGTTCACCTCATGCGCTTTAACTCCATCCATCTCACATCTCTACCTTAACCTTACACACATTTTTTCTCCTCCACCCACACTGCACCCCTTCCACCCTCACTACCCTCAATCCACCCCTCCCTTCTCACTCCACCTCTTTCACTTTACCTCAGCTCATTCCACAACTCCATCGCAACCATACCCACACCTTTTCTTCTCCACTCATATTCCATCCCCTCCAACCCCATTCCACCCCTTCCATTCCCAGTCCACCTCTTCACCTCTTAAGCAGTATCCCCATCCCCATTCCATTTCCCCCTACCTTACACTCACTAACACTTTCTTCCCCATCTTAACCTCACCCACACTCACTTCTCTCTCTGCACATTCTATCCCTTCCAGCCACACTCCGATCCTTCCACCCACAAACCACACCTCCCCCACCCCAACCTCACTCACAATCCCTCTCCTCTATTCACATTCCATTATTCCACCCTTATCCGCCCACAATTTACGCTCTGCACACCTCCTCCATCCTAACCTCAACCATCACCAATTCCTCCACTCACATTCCATCCTCTTCACTACCCATCTCCACCATCAAAGTACACCGTCTGCCTTGACCTAACCTAACCCACACTACCATTCCCTAGCAAGCCTACCCAAAACTGACTACCTGTTCTCTCTCTCTCTCTCTCTCTCTCTCTCTCGTTATACAGATACAGTTACGCGCACCAGTCCTTTTACACGTCTCATTTCCGGGTTTCCTAAGTAATACGGCAAGATTATATGCCTTCCAGCCAGACTGATTATTCCTGGATATTTAGGCCAGATCTCACTAGGTTTTGATAGAGTCTAAGCAGTGCACAAGAGTTAATGAATGCAAGCGTACAACGAATATCTTTTAGTTATGTTTCCCCTTTCAAATGCTACAATACTTATCAAGAAGGGTTAGTTAAGGACCTTAGTAATACATTTCTTTTGTCTATCCTCCTGTCTCATGCCTGACACCGCATCCTGTGAGGGGTGGCGTCGACAAAGGACCTCCATGCACTTCAGTCGCTATTCAGTAACGACCCCTTCTCCATCACACACCTCACTTACACAAGTATTTTTTGACTCTTCCTTGCTCTAAGCTTTCCTCTTCTCTTCCTTTCAGCCATCTCTGTCTGTCTGTCTGTCTGTCTCATACGTTTTCTTAGTCAGTTCTTACTCTCCATTCACTTCACAAAATAAACAAATAAACATATAACTAAGCAACTAACCAACTAAATAAGGACAGAAATAAACGATAACAGTGATAATCTCTAAAAGGTTGAACTAAGACCAACCTTTTCTCAGTATCTGATGATGATAATAATAATGATGAAATATCGTAATGTGATGGAAAGTTTATGGGCAAGGTCATGCATGATCTTCGCATTTATCATACACAACAACTCTGAGCCGCCTCATTATTTAGAAGGAAGTAAGGTTTGAATGCTCATTTCGATGATGGTGAAATGTGATATATCCTACGCCATCAAACGCAACATTGCCGTGTATTTAATCTGTTAGTAGGAATTATGGTTAGGCTATTGGTTTATTGTAACCATACTTCTTTCACACCGAGTTTAGACTTTTGGGTTAGTGTGGTGAATGGAAGGCCAGGGTGTTTTGAAGGGTAGTATGGAATGGAAAACCAGGCTGAAAAGATTAGGTTTTCTCCATTCTACTTTCACTTTCTGTAAGTTTAAATATGGTGATGATATGATGATGATGATGACAGGATTAGTGTGGTGGGGAGGAAGTGAGACTGGATGATGCTGTTTTGGGCATTTCATGGTGGGCAGGTAGAAGGGTCAGGGTAAGGTGGCGTAGAGCAGGATGCTGTAGAGAGGGGATGGAGTGGGCGGGTGGGGGTAGAGGAGGGGGTGAGGGTGGGATGCTACAGAGGGGGAAGGGAGTTGGAGGTGAGGGTAAGGGAGAGGGTGGGGGTGGGGTTAGGATGCTACAGAGGGGGAAGGGAGATGGCAGGTGCGGCTGAGGGTGGGGGAGATGTTATAGAGGAGGGAAGGGAGTTGGGATATGAGCGTGGGGGCTGGGGTGGAGGTAGGATATTGCAGAGAGGGAAAGGAGTTGGTGGATGGGGGGGAAGGGGGAAGAGGCCATTACATAAATCACGGGGACATGCCTTCCCCTCCCACCCGCTGCGGGTCGAGGTGAACAGGGTCACCTCCCGTCGCAAGTATACAGGTGGCCGGACATAACACATTACTGATGACTTTATATGCCGTTAACCTGACTTCTGTGTTTTTGTATCATTATCATCATTGTAACTACCAACTTTTTTTCAATGTACCATAATCCTCACCATAATGATCATCACAACACTATCCTCAATACCGAAAAATGGGTTCTGTACGATCCGATAAGCAAAGTAAAACTGTGCTGCCCGTCTCCATCGCAGGACGCACTATGAAGTCTACAGCCTCACAGCAAACGCAAATACCATAGGTATCCTTAAAACAATTTCTGTAACAGTAGCATAGGTAGCCCTAAAACCATCTTTGTAACACTCACGGTTGCTAGACAACTCTCTATATTATATTTCCCTCCTCCTCCTCCTCCGCATCATCATCATCATTTTTATCCGCCTGCTGGGAAATGACTGTACTCTGCTCACTTTGTGGAATGGGAAAAACAGAAACAGAGAAAATACGAATGTAGTAAAAATATATGACCAATAAAATGAACCATACACTCATTCACTCACTCCTTATCCAAGTCTTCGAATAATGTATATACTGTATGACTGTGTGGCTCATTTCACGGGCCTGCTCTCCACAGTTCTCCCACTCTCTTATCTTCTGCCCTGTCCCTGTTCATGGATAATGCCTCATCCCGTCTTCAGATAGGATAGTTAGCATGGTGATGATGATGATGATGATGATGATGATGATGATGAAACCAGAGGGCTAAGAACATTCGCAAGGGATGTGGATGACGAATTGTTATAAGGTGGAATTTTTTCTATATTCATTTGCTATATTCTACTCATTCTTGTTTGGCCTACCGTGACATCAATCCCCAGTGTTGGAGCGTGTAATGGATGGCAAATCAATCAATTAATCAAACAGTCAATCAATTATTCTATATTTCTATCTATCTGTTTATTAGTCTACCTACCTACCTGACTACCTACCTACCTATGTCAATCTATCTATCTATCTATATGTCTACCTATCTATCTATGAATCTATCCGTATCTACCTATCTCTCTGTCTGTCTATCTATCTATCTATAGCCAGACGCTTTAATCCAAGAAGGAGTGGCCACAAGCAAATCGCCTCCCCGTTGCCCTGTTCTAAGCCATTTGGAGCCACTCTCGTCATCCCACACCACTCATTCATATATCTCTCCACCCCGTCCCTCCACCCCAATCTTGTTCTCCCCCTCCCCATCTTCTTCCACCTCACGCACACTCACCCTGGCAATCTCAACACGAAGACTGCTTTTATAACATTAATCTTACGGCATCCAGACAATGTTATTACGCTTATGAGAGACTTCTTAAACTCGACGCGTTAGATGTGAGGGAGTTGGATTTGGTAAAGGCAAAATGAGAGATGGCGTGGAAGTGGACATTTGACTTAGTGAAGGCTATAGCTAACCCCTCATGTTCAAAACGCCAGAAGTGAATAAAATGGTCTGAATAACAAGATTAAACTAAAAAAAAAAAAAATCAGATTGAACGGGCGAGTGCAAAGCCTAATCCTGCAGGTGCTAATGTACTCTATATCAAACCCATGCAGTTGGAAATGCGTCGCCAGAACGGAAAAAAATCGTCTGCTGAGTGAAATAACAGGATGAAAAGTATATCCTCCGCCGGAAAGGTTTAATATTCTACGAGACTAGGAGAAAAACTGAGATGCGTTTAAAAGGAGAAGATGGAATGGATCTGTGGATGATGAAGAGGGTAATAACAGGGGTTAAGAGTTAAAGAGAAGCGGAGGAGGCGGACGTGGCAAGCAGAGGAGAGGGAGGGAGATGTGAGGGAGAGGAGGGGAAGAGAGGGGGGAAGAAGAAGAAAAAGGAAAGGGATGAAGGAATAGGAGGGGTAGAAAGGGACGTACGTCGGTTATTTAACGTTATGGCTACGAGCTACCTTGTTATACTCGTATTCCGTTTTAGTTTGGTTTATGACAGGCGATTTTACTGTACTTAAGAGAAGCATTTGGCACTAAATATAATAGCTTTCTCGGTCTGTCCGGAAAAAAAATAGTGTTCCTATTCCTCCTTGCTTGGGCGATTATACAATATTCAAAATATACACTCACCGCATCCCAAGGGTCAGAGGTTGCTGGACTACAGTTGCCTAGCCTTGCATCCCTTCACCTGGGAAAGAGTAATACTGACTTTGCTATTACTAAACACTGCCGATCATGAAGTACGTTTCTAGCTGGCTTTGATGATTTCGTAGCTTTTCCTCAGCAGTTAATTCTGCATCCCACACCTTAGTAATTTTTGTTTTGTACTGATGAAAACTGAGTGAATAATAAACAGACACAAATATGCAAGAAAAAAAAAAGGTGCAGGATGTCAACGTATGGCAAAGAGAGAGGTTCTTCAAAATAAATGGCAACCAAAATACCGCCATAACATTAATCCCTTCACTCCGACGATGTTTTTCTTTAGTTTTATTCAAGACATTACAGACAATTTAATCAACTCGAGGAGGGTCTCTGAATGTGAAGGTTGTTCATATAGGCTATTTAATCCCTCTAGTTCGAAGAGTGTATCCTAAGCTGAGTGAAATCATCAGGAGACTGCAAGAACGAAATGGAAAATACGTTATCAGACTGAAGGGGTTCTTATCACAAATACTTCTTTGTTGTATTTCATCACTTTAAATTAATACTGACTCTAATTTTGATAGTAAAGTGTGTGGCAGGCATGTGAATGGAAACAAGGATATATATGAACAATCTCAATTACAATTTACACTCAGAATTTATAAACACTGCCTCTAAACTCAAAACACAGGTTCAGTTCTCTCTCTCTCTCTCTCTCTCTCTCTCTCTCTCTCTTAAAACCCCCTATCTACGAGGACATATTCTTTTTTAATCCTCCTTTCCACCACAACATGTTATACTACACTGGAGAGGCTTTTCCAACATGAGAGGTTAAAAATAGCCTTCACAGACCCCTCCCACATTAAAGGTCTTTCCAGTGTCGAATAAAAGCGTCTGGATATAGGAGGGATAAACTTTAAAAGACGTTAATGTACTGAAGGGGTTGTTCATCCCCTCAAACATTATGGATGACTTTGACTTAATCATCCTGACGACCTTGCGAAGTATTTACGCTTCCTGAACTGTGTGTGTGTGTGTGTGTGTGTGTGTGTGTGTGTGTGTGTGTGTGTGTGTGTGTGTGTGTGTGTGTGTGTGTGTGTGTGTGTGTGTGTGTGTGTGTGTGTGTGCTAGACAGACAGATAGAATGCGTGAGAGGGACATTAGTATAGATAACTGCACATAAGCAATAACGTGTATACACCAACCATTCCGCATATTAACGATGATCTCAAACTTACACAGGTCAGGTTGTTGTTGAGCAAACCCGGTCTGACTGATAGTGCAGACCCATCAACCTCAGGGAAGCAACCGCCTCAGCAGGGCCGTTCCGTGCACTAAACTTATGTTCCCTTGCGGAAGACAGCATCTTGCCACAGCGAGACGAGAGGAGGAGTATGGAGGTTTGGTTCCCGGATGGACGCTGCATTTGCGTCCCTCCACCCAATTAACATGAGCACCATGGCAGGCTCCACATCACCCCGTTATTTGGTTATTCGGTTACCACCCAACGTTATAAACGGTTTCCTGGGTTCCAGTAAACCTTATCACTCTGTGTAGAGACACCTTTAGTGACAAGAATGGGTATAGAAAGTGACAGTAGGGATGGAAGAAACAGGAAGAAAGGAGGTTAGACACAAAAATAGAATGATAAAGATGACGGAAGAAGCAGGAAGCACTACATCAATTAGTTGGACGATGGTCACCACCACCTGCCAATAACACAGGTGAAACACCTTCATGACATCGAAACCCAAACCCAGGTGAAAGGAAAGTAACAGTATCCAACCTTGCACAACAACCCATCATCACCATCCCACTACCGACACAATATCCCACCACACGCTTTAGTGATGGTTCTCACATTCTTATCATACTGAAAACAAAAATAACTAAGGAAACATTTACTGTCTTCGGTATTACTTAAGACAAAAATAAACTGTAACAAATACGAGAATAACTGTAGGGAAAAAAAAACTTTATAAACCCACGGTCACTTAATGAACACACACACACACACACACACACACACACACACACACACACACACACACAGATAATCCCTTTCCCCACAGTCCACCTTGACATCCAAACTGCTACGCCTACGCATTTCATCCTTCCTCCCCCATCTCTCTCTCTCTCTCTCACACACACACACACACACACACACACACACACACACACAATGCCTGTCATCTTCGCCTCTAATTTTACTAGTTTCGTGTTTGCATTCCTTTATATATATATATATATATATATATATATATATATATATATATATATATATATATATATATATATATATATATATATATACACACACTTGATGCTGTTGGTGGTTTTCACACCAATAAACAGGGAATAAAGAATGAGGAAAAAAAAGAAAGATCGGAAAAAAGGAAAAAGAAAGAAGAAAATAATGCCTTAAAACCATGAGTCCAAACCTTCATTATCTACCCACAGTCACGAAAAAAGAAATTTAAGGAGATAAAGGAATGGACAAAGAGAAACCGAGAAAAAAATATATATTTAAATAAAAGCAAAAACAAAAACGTCAAAACCTTCATTACCTATCCTACAAATGAATATTAAAAAAATAGACAAATAAATAAACATAATAACCAAAACCTTTATCCCGGTCCTCCTTGACATCCAAACCGCTACGCCTACTTATGTCATTCTCCTCTCTCTCTCTCTCTCTCTCTCTCTCTGCCAGCAACTTTTTATTGGCTATTACATCAAGGTAAGCTTAGTTTAACCTGGAAATTGTAGAGATTTACGGGTCAAAGGTAAACACTGCTTCATACTCCCTCTCTCTCTCTCTCTCTTTTTCTCTCTTCCACCCAACGCCACCCAGTCTCCCTGCGTGTCGCGCCGCCCATCAAGAGACAACATAATTACTGTCATTAACCTGAAGATAGACATATGACGACAGGTGTAAACAGGCGAGGCAGGTGGCCAGAGGAAGACAATACGTGCCTATTAAGGAAGCTGAATGGAAGGTACTCATCAGTGAGATAAGCATGATGATGAGCAGGAGGAGGATTGTAGTGAAGATGATGGGACGACGTGAGGGTGATGTGATAATAGTAACGGCGATGGTGACCAAAGTGGTGATGATGATGATGAAGATGATGATGAAGATGATGATGATGATGATGACGTTGAGAATGATGTAATAAGGATGACAGTGATGACGATGGTGACCAAGGTGGTAATGATGATGACGGCGAGAGTAACGGAGAAGGTGACAACGGTGATGGTGATAATGATATATAAAAGAGAATCAAAGGAGGCTGCAGCGACTAGAAAAAGAAGTAAACACGAATCAAGACACTGACTCATCAATCAACCAAAACAAACGAGAATAAACATCTTTTTAATATTTGTTACTGGCAAAAATATTATAACAACCATGTGAAACAATACCCTTTCTCTGTTTTCCTCATAATGGAACTGGAGAGCATAATCTTGTAAAAGAGAGAGAGAGAGAGAGAGAGAGAGAGAGAGAGAGAGAGAGAGAGAGAGAGAGAAAGAAATAGGGCCTCATTTCACTGATGGGGTAAATGGAGTAAACAGAAGCCACTCTATCAGGCGGAAAATATAATGTGGCGGTAACTGAAGAGGTATAGGTGTGGGATGCCTTCTAGGGTGTAGCCGGGTAACTCCACTGCCCAGTCACACAAACGTCCCTCAACTTCCTCCTGCATTACACTGGGTTAACGTTCAGATGCTACTACTACTACTACTACTACTATTACTTCTACTACTACCACTACTATTACTTCTACTACTACCACTACTTCTACTACTACTACTACTGCTGCTGCTGCTGCTGCCACTACTACTACTACTACTACTACTACTACTACTACCACTTTTTTTTTTTTTAATATAATCACCTCCATCCATTGGTAAATTATAATGTGAAGATCAAAACCAACCTACTACTACTACTACTACTACTACTACTACTACTACTACTATTATTACTTCTACTACTACGACTACTACTACTACTACTACTACTACTACTATTACAAGAACTACTACTGCTACTACTACTACTTCTACTACTACTACTACTACTATTACTTCTACTACTACGACTACTACTACTACTACTATTACAAGAACTACTACTGCTACTACTACTACTTCTACTACTACTACTACTACTTCCACTATTACGACTACTACTACTACTACTATTACAAGAACTACTACTGCTACTACTACTACTTCTACTACTACTAGCAAAAAAAAAGCATAAAAAGAAAATTTCGTATTGATAGCATTAATCCTACCAGTTTCGGACAATGAATCCAGAAGAACAACGACAGAAACAAACAGTGAAGATTAAAATGCTACTCATGGCTCTCTGGATGCTGGGGAAAAAAATGAAGGAAAAACATTAAACCGTACAGAGATAAATGGAAGCTATTAACCCTTTGACTACTAGGTTTTCTCCCATGGAAAAAAAAAAAAAGGTTGGTGCTGGTGTTAATGAAGAGCCTACAGCAACGAAAGGGTTAATTTGAGGTTGGCAGCTTTAAAAAATTCGCTAGTCTGTTTTTTTTTCTTTTTTCACCTTAATCTTGATACTAGCAGACAATTTAATTCAACGAAGGAGTGATATCTAGCAGTAAAGAGAATTAATGGAGCTATATCTAACACCTTTCTGGTTGAAAAATGTCCTCTACGCTTATTAAAATCGTCTTGAGATGGCTTCAATAAAAAATCAAGACGTTATCGTACTGAAAGGCCAAATCCCAGACCACAAATACTTTTCTTAGGTGAACAAACCCGTCTGGTGTTAGCCTGAAAAACTCCGTAAGCACATGTATGGCATCGCAATCTTCAGACCGAGATAGTTTTTACTTTCTCTCTGCTGACCCGTCTCCCAGCTGAACAAAATCATCTGCTGTTGACCTGAGTAATATATCTGTTCTGGGCTATTTAGTTCAGATATTTATGGTGTGATCAATCGTTCTCCCCAGACAGTACTATGTCAGGAAAAAGTCCCAGCCAACCCTTGGATTTAAACCTCAATCAGACAAATCCGGTTGGGGTGCCTCAGCCCACTAGACTACCAGGCTTCCATTTTATTATATGGTTAACACTCAGCGCGGTAAATAATTTCCTAGGCGACAAGAAACCAATCTGCTTGTCACTGAGTACCTAGTCACCTGAAGGTATGACTACACTAACTGAGTGGATGGTGGACACCCCATCTGCCTTGAGACGTAGAATCTCCTTGAATGAATGGGCCTTCCGTTTTTTTTTTTTTTTTTTTTTGTGACGACGCGGGAGGAATATAATGGGACGACTATAGTGGCTGGATGTGCGTGCTTATGGTAGGAAAGGGACACACACACACACACACACACACACACACACACACACACACACACACACACACACACACACACTCTCTCTCTCATCATCATCATCCTAACTGACTGACATGACAAGCACCGCGATAAGACATGAACCAGACATATAATAATCCACTAACGACTCTCTAAATTAACACAGCACGCATCAGCACTACCCGTCTCAGCAGGAAATCACTTTGTACCTCATTGTACTTGTTCATTTATTCATGATCCCTAAGTCGACGTGTTTACATGCATTTCTGTACAATTTAATTTTACATCTTTATCATCGCTCGAATATTTTCTTTTACGCATAATTTTGATTTTTCGTATTGTATTTTATCTTGAATATTAATTTGGCATACATCCTGTTTTTACTTTATTGAATTCTTACCCCACCTTTACTAAGCTTCAGGTCCTGTAGACTGATGCCCTATGTCTCGTTCTCCATTGCTGACCAACTTTGCAAGCCTTATCACAAACCAACATTGTCTCTATCGATAGTCGCATTCAGCAGCATACAATAGACGCCCTTGCCAAAATAGTACACCTTCCAAAGCCATGTATGTTCACTGAGAAGGTCCTTGATGCAGTGAGTCGTGTGGAGACCTTCCTAATAGGAAGACCTGAACATACAGCTTAACCGAGGCCATCGCTATTATGGGCAATAAAGACACCCTAAGCTAGGAGGAGGCAAACCCTCATCACAGTTGCATTTTTTCTCCACTCTGGGCGCCACCACCCATCTACCTCCTCTTCTTCGCTTCAACAAGTGACAAATCTTTCATCGTTTCACAACTGCTCCTATGCAGACTCCATCACCGCTGTTTGTTCCCTAACATTTAGCAGGGATAGATCAGTAAACACAAAAGCTACACCGGCAGCACCTTTGGACCTGTTGGTGAAGCGTTTGTGTGTGGATAAACCACTCCTTAGAGGCAACTTCCTGGTGGGACCTCTAGCTTTCAGACAGAACTTGTTGCCACTGAGCAAGCCCTCCGAAAAGAACTTGGACGAACAGACACTAATAATACTAGCCATGCTGATACACATCAGTCATATTAGCTCTTTCAAACTCTGACCCAAGACACAACGTTTGCCTTTTAATGAATGTCTTCTACTTTACCTCGGACCTGCTGAGGCTGAGCAGACATGTCTTTCCACAACTTCATGATAACTCTGCCACATCAGGAAACAAAAGAAAAGAACGAATAATAAAGCAACAAAGAATGCCGCCACCGGATAAGCAGTTTTCCTAACATCCTCAGCCACCCATGTTGGCAAAAAAAAATCATTAAACGTAAAAAAAGAAAAAAAAACAGTATCTGACTTTTCAAAGACAATGCATACCCTATACAGTGGATCATTCTTGTCACTCAGCAACATGGTATGCAGCAGCTACGGGACAGCAGCCACTCCATCTGGACAGAGTAGTTTCCTTTCGTATCCGTACTCACCCTCAGCTGGGAAATGAGAAAAACCCATCCCAATTACCATGCTGGCAGTGACAAACAGTTACAACAACTTGCCGAGAGAATCTTTTCGAAAATGAAAATTATTATTTTTTTTTTTTTTTTTTTTATGCGAGGAAGAAGGAACCAAAGGCCATGAGCCCGCAGTAACAGTTCCCTCCAAGAGAAAAACAAAATACAATAGAGAGCCAAATTCAAGATCCGATCATTTTGAGATGCCTGGACACACTGCGTTTGAAAGACTGGAGATCATAGGCAGGAGGAAATACAGACAGAGGGAGACAGTTTCAGAGCTGACTTGTTGCATGAATGAAAGACTGGGAGTAACGGTTAACTCTTGCATTAGAGAGTTGGACAGAAAAGGGATGTCTGGAAGTAGCAAGAACAATCTGGAAAAAGTCGTCGTAGTGAAAATCTATTCAATAAAACCAGAAATTCTCGATGTAGGGAGTTGTGAAATCAATAGATTTAAAATTCTAAAACTACCACAGAACTTCAAGAAGCCTTGAAGCCAGGACTGTGGTGGGTGATCATTACTTTTATGATATGCTGATCCAGTGACAAATTTAGCATACATAATTCCGATTTTCCTCAGCCATTATATACTACCGAGTTGCTGCGATGCAGGTGCATTTTCTATTGACTGTAATATTTAATGTTTATATGTTTAATATGGCCACTTCTGTGTAACTGCACAAATGGTAAGGAGTTCGCACTCTTTATGTACTTTAAAGGCATTTTTTAGCCGTATCTAATAAAACGTAACTTTCCAACACCGTCATATTGTATGCATATATACAGTGTATATACATACATATATATATATATATATATATATATATATATATATATATATATATATATATATATATATAATTGGGCCTAAATCATAATTGCGTGAAATTTAGTGGAGGAAGTAACTTCCGTATCATGAAGATTCTAAATTTTTCTAACAACCGTCAGCCTACTTTACTCAGCTTAAAAGAGATCCCTTGTAAAGACGGGACCAGTGCCTAGTATGCCCTCTCCATTATACCTGGTCTATTTCCATACATAGATCCAGCAATGTCAGTTCCTCACTCTGACCAGTCATCTCATCCCACACAGGCCTGTATAAACCTGAGGCACTCCATCTCCCTGCAACTGCATCCTTTTTTCGGTCTGCAGTATTCAAGGTGCACGTCTCTCATCCATACAGCGCTGTCGGCAACACCATGCCTTCAGAGACAGACGGACAGATAGACAGTCAAGCAGACAGACATACGTACAAACATAAGTATATAAAAAAATAGATAGATTAATAAATACACAGACAGACATACATACAGACTGACAGATAGATAGATAGATAGATGGAAAGATAATCAATCAGATAGATAAATGCCAAAATATGATTCATCTGCGTCCACCATTTACTCGTGTATAATAATCTGTCATGCACTCCGACTCAGGGAAGACAGAGATGGCAGTGCATCATCATTCTCAGCAGTGCACAGAACATAAAATGCCTCAACTGTGAATGAATCCTATTAACTGTCTCTAAATAAGGACAGTGTATAGCCAAGATGTGCCAGACGTATTCCTGTCATCACGTCAAGGTTAACAACTTTCCTCTTGCAGCGGGTCATGCATTTGGGTTTTCGCCATATACAGTCAATCTAACTAAAAAAGTAATTCTAAAAATAAACTGGACAATATTGCCGTTTTCCCTCCTCTTACCATGATGTTTTCCTGTCAACAAAAGTTCAAGGTAAGTGGGCCAGTAACCATCATGTCTGCAGAATCATCGTGTTTAGACACTTGGAACAATACCTACCAACACTTCCTCATACTATCTCCACCTCACACTGTCACTTATATCCCATGTATATATGTGATAATTGTTAATGTTCTCCTTTCTACTGAACTGGCTACATAGGCTACACAATCTGCATGCTCTGGGCTCATCAAGTTATTCCTCTCTCACAATGCCTCAAGACACTGCAAGCTACTCCCATTTCATACTGACACCAATATACTGTGTTTAACCATAATTAAACAACCGGCTGTTTAAATATTTCTACGAGTTATCCTGAAATCAAAGTACCTCAAATCCCCCGACATCCAATTTTTGAAGCAGCTGACAGCAAACAGTATACGCCAGCATTGTAATTCATAGAACCCTCAGCTTGGTGCATCCAGCAACCACAGCTGGAAAGCTTGCAGGCACCACACCACGCCCATTGTTTTGAAAAATAGGTGGCAGTGTTTTCCTTTCCAGTGAATTTATTCCCAACAAAGCTGCATTTCGCACTTTTTGTTGCAGCGGACTCAAGTCTTACAATTTTCTCTCGTAAATTTATGCGACTCCATCCCCTGACACAAACACAAACGTAACCTCACCGCCATCAAATTATAATTACCAAACCACAGCAAGACAAAGGCCTGTCCAAGTTTTCTCCACACTATAATGCATCTTAACTATAAGTATTTATAGGGGATTAATCCCTCTATTTCCTGACAACTTTCTCTTCATTCCAAGGATTACCGCTCTTAATTTAGTTCTTAATCAGTTACCCATTCTACGAAACGCTTACCTTGCCTATACCCATTAGTACTCATTAACGCTCTCAACCACCAAGAAGGAAGGCGAGGAAGGTGAACGGAAGAGGGAAAGGGGAAGGGTAGAGGGGCTGAGTGGAAGAACGGACGAAAGAAAGATGGCAATGAAAGTGAAAAGAGAGAGAGCTGAAAGGAAGAGGGGAAAAGGGCAATGGATGAGGAAAAGGAAGGAGAGGGAAGGGAAGAGGAAGAGGGGAGATGAATGGAAAGGAAGAGGGTGTGAAGCAGGGAAGGGGAGAGGGAGTGAAGCAGGGAACGGAAGAGGGTGTTGAAAGGAAGGGCGAGGTCAACGTAATCGATGGAAAAATATAAAGAAATATTTGGATAGTGTACCCTCAAAAATAATTATAGCCCACACACATAACTCCTACCAAACTGAGCACATAATCACTATATATAATCTTTCATCTAACAAACTTAATATTAGTGAAATTGTGTGTTGTACTGTCTTCAAAATTCACTTAAAACCTTGCAACCAGAGCACATCGTAATATTCTCTCTTTACCTTCAGATGATTTTTCTATTTTCCTTTTCTTTTAGGACTGGTTACTGGTTACTTTGCTTTCGAAGGGGTAACAAGTAAGCCCGATTAACCTCATCAGTATGAGGTCTTCCTAGGCTGAATAATATCGTCTGTAGGTAGCAGGAAGAGAATACAATGGAGGTCCTCGAAGTGAAGGGGTTAATCCTTCTTTATGCGTAGTTAATCCCTTCAACCCAAGCACGTCCTTTAATACTCCATTCTTGCTACTCATGGGCGATCTTCTCCTCCTCCTCCTCCTCCTCCAACTTCTTCTTCTTCTTCTTCTTCGTCTTCTTCTTCAACAGGATATTTTCGTAGTAAGGAATCTCTTCCCTCCAACTCAAGTCTCTCTCCCAAGCCGAACAAAATCGTCTGGAGGCACCAAGAATATATAAAACTGAGGCATCATCTTTCTGAAGGATAAAGTTACTTATCTTCTATAAATGACTTTAAATTTACTCTCTCTCTCTCTCGTAGATGCCTGCCACCCCCACACGATTTTCTTCAACCTAGGAATGTACAACACACGACCCTGGCATCTGGGCCGCCCGTAATATTTCTCTCAATCAATCACCCAAGGAAGGACCATTCGCCATGACAGGAGTGATGGAGGTTGTATCTGATATCCTCCTCCCCGTCCTAAAAGGCTCTTCCTAAGCTGCACAAGGTCGTCTGGAGATGCAGGATTAATACGAAAACGTCCTTGGGATTTAGATGTTATACTGGTGGGATTTATTCATTCATTCACTTATTTATTTATTCTTCTTCTTCCTCTTTCCTCTTCTTCTCCATCCTCCTCCTATTTCTTCTTTTTCTTTACTTATTTCTTGAAGCGTACCTTATGTATGGTAAAAAACCCTAATAATAATTCCACGTGTAGTGTTTCAAGGTTAATGGCAAGGTCTGTCGTCTGCATGTAGCAAGGTTGTCAACTTTTTATCTAAACCTTTTCAATGCTCTCACGCTCCTTGGACTCACTCTTAAATGAATATAATCGCCTGGCGTTAGCTGGAGAAGAATGCTTAGAGTTGCGTCTGCCATAAGAAAGTTAATGATGGTTGTATTAACACTCTTGGCCTTCTAGGATTAGCCCTCAGCTCAATAAAACCGTTTGACGTTAGCCAGAACAGAATACAGTTATCCCGACGAAAAGAAACTTAATGTCCAATAAGTCTAAAACCTGTAATTCTTAAATTATATTCCTCCGGAATGTACTCAGTATCCGAAATGTCTACAGAATGATGACGATTAGCTCCCTAGACTGCCAAATAAAATAATAATCTACAGCAGTAAGTGTCCAATCATAGGATCGTCCATATACCGTGCCACCTTGCCGCGGCCCTTGTGCTGAGAGAAGGGTTTAGTCTGCTGATTTGGATGTGGGAGAGGGTTAGCCATGCGTGCTGAGATGATGCAGTCAGTGGCAGGTTATCCTCACCTGTTATAAATGCACAGCACCAATGAATTTGATTCACTTTTAAAATGTTGGGTAGACACTGGTAACGCAATGAGCCGTTCCCGCAACAAACGAGAACTGACAAAGGGCCACAATATATGGATCATTCGTTGGACTGAACGTGCTTGGAACTATATTATTTAACCCATTCAGCCAAAGAACGTAGATTATCATTTTAATCTTCCTATTCCCTGACGACATTATCCACCTTAGGATATATATATATATATATATATATATATATATATATATATATATATATATATATATATATATATATATATATAATATAAAATAAAGGGTTTCCAGTCTTCATTTACCGTTTTATCACCAGGGGATATCCTATACTGAATAAATTTTGCATGGTAACAGAAAAATAAGCTACAAAAAGTCATCGTGTTGAGGTGGTTAATTCTGCGATTCCAAAATGTCCTTCCCAAGTAGCAAAAACTCGTCAGGTGGTGGCAAGGACAACAGATGTCATGACGGCGATGGAGTCAGTCCTTTGGTTTCGAAATACGAGACTTGTATTGTACTCCGGCTGACGTCACACGATTTCATTCAGCCCAAAGATTAACGTTTTACATAAGAAAGAGGAACTTTGCATTTAATTGCTGGTAAATCCATACCATTTTTGTTCAGCTGAGAGAAATCAATGCAGCCAAGGGATTAAGCACATGACTAACGTATCGCCCAGTGTAGAGGATGTCACGGGAATGGAGCTTGGGGAGGTTGTTTTGGGGTTAGTTCTGAATAATAAATATCGTAGCAACATGGGTCGAATTTTCATCCGCTAAGCAACTAAAGTCATTGATGGCTATTGTTGTTATTTATAAAGGAGAACATTCCAAGCACATAAGGGCAACGGTAACTGTAAGTCTGTAAAGGCTAAAACTTGGACCCATGTTGATAAAGAATTTGATACACAAAGACTTCCCAATAAATAACCTCCTGAAGTTTGGCACACACTTCCCGGGACACTATAAACGCACTTCACTATGTGACAAGACCATATTCTACCAAGCAAGAGGTTCCCAGCATTTACATCAATTTCCCACACCATCACGTAGTCGCCTCCATTATTGGACTTTTGGGCCGGGATTCACTTAGGATCAACTGCCTCTCGTAACTAAGATTTTTCTGTTTTTTGTTAAGGAGATGGAAAAATAGCCAATAGACCTTCGCTCGTCTCATTTTCCTCCCTGCAAAAAAGAATCTTACTTACGAGGCAGCTGATCGGGAGTTTGTTTATGAATCGGGGCTCAGGCCAGATTAACCACTTCAGTCTTGAGGCGATTCTTTTAATTTACTGCTGTTGATTTTCAGACGGGTTTATGAAATTTGTGACAGAATACTCGAACTGGAAATTTCAGATATAACCTTAATTTACCTATTCGCTACGAGTCGGAAAAAAATGTTGAATAAAATCGTATAGAGTGGTTTGATAAAAAAAAATAAAGCCATGGGAGTGATGTGGTTAATGACGATAGTGATTAATCCCTTCATTACGAAAGTCCTCTCCTGAGCTGAATAAAATCGTCAAGGATTAGCCAGATTAAATATTACATCATCGTGTTGAATAGGTTATTGAAGACAGCTGCTAAGTCATCAGCAATTCTGTATGCAGTGTCCATGCCCCTATTCATAAATTTTCTTGAGTCTAAGTCGTATGTATGATTGTATGTTTGTACTGTTAAATCTTCCTATATAGCTACCTCATATTTAACAACCAAACTACAGTGATTATTGATGTGAAAAATTATGATAGGTCAAAATCACAGCCGGCAATAATTAACTGCAGCGGAGACTTGTTTATTGTAAAAACTGTTCAAGATCCTTCATCGCATACGGATCCAGTAGTCTTAGCACCCCCACTCCCCTCCGTCCCCTCCTCTCCCATTCTCCCCCACCCCTCCTTCCCCGTGTGGACTGTTTACATGCTGGTGTCATCATTTACACAAGGTACTCCTCCCCCCACCTCCCCTTCTCCCTTTTAACCAACCCCCCCTCATCGCCTGAGAGATGCTGCTCCAATCCCCCTCCCCTTCTCCCCAGTCTTCCCCTCGGTATCCTTCCCTCACTAAAGTATATGTATAACTGTCTCGGCTGGTTATATTCTGGTGTTATCATCTACCCACGATACTGCCCCCCCTCCCACCCTCTCCCTTCACCCTCCCCCTCTCCTCTTTCCCTCTCTCTATCTCTCTCAGTGACCATGGTGGGGATGACGTGCCTCCTCCTCCCCCTCCACTTCTTCTTAGCCTCTACCTCCATGGCCACTGAGAGAGAAAATACTGTCCTTCTTTTCCTTCTCCCTATCCCTATCCCCTTCTCCCCTCCCCTTCCTCTTCCCCACCCCTCCTCCCTTTCTGGCACAACTGTGTGGGCTGATTATACTCTGGTGTCATGATTTACACAAGGTACTCTCCCACCCCTCCCCACTATCCCCCTCCTTGGATCTCTCCCTTCATGGCCAGGGTGAGGGAAGATACGTCCCCCTTCCTCCCTACTTCTACCTCACTCCCTTCCCTCCCCCCTCCCACACTCCTGTTGGGTTGGGTGTAAACTGCTTGTGCACACTCCCCCTGCAAACACTCACTTGACCCAGCAGGCCAACACCACCACTACCCCACAACCACCAGCATTAACTACAACTTTCGTCCGATGGGAAATGTTAAATTCTCCATCACAAAGATCTTACCTGGAATAGTTGTTCCTAGCAAAACAAAATCGTGTCGGTAGCCAAAAGAAAATACATTCCCTGACTGAAGAGGTAGAAAATATAGTTTATATTCACTTTCTAATGTATTTTAGAGTGGCGGAGTTTCCCATTCCAATTACACGTGTGTGCTGTGGTGGAATTATACAGAGGTCCACGGGATAACTGCGGAACATTCAAGTTCCAAATACCACGAAAAATTCTTTTTCACCATCCATCATGATTCAGACGTGGCGTGTGGCATGACGGACACATCTTTTTACTCTCACTCTCATCCTGACGTAAGTGTGTCCCGCCAGACGGTGTGCTGAGGTACAGGCCGAGTCTGATAATACGTTATATATACAGTATACTCTACAAGCATCACTTTACCTTTAAAAGGGCAAGGCCTCATTCAGGTAATTTATTCTTGCACGATTTATAAAAGGTTAGAGAACGCACAGAACTCGTCGCGCTGTCTATTCCGTACGATGCAATTTCAGGTACTCTATGATCATAAAGATGCCAACACACATTTTATTATTTACATCCAACGTCATTGGTCATGCATTCACAGTCTTGCATTCACAGTCATTTAATCCCCCAACCATGCAGTCACACAGTCATACAGTCACAGTCACAGTCATAGTCATTCAAACAGTCACACAGTCATGTTGTCTGTCAGTTATGTAATCACAGTCGGGCACCATACATCACGGAATTCGTAGTCACCAATGGATGCGTCAGGTAAAAAGCCTGGCGCCCTTCCATTAAGTCCTGCCTCCCATGACCTTGCTAGAGTCTTCCATCATCTTGTCCATAATGGAGAAAAAAAAAGAAAAAAAAAATACATTCCCGGATCTCTTGAAAATGCAAAGTACTAATGAATCAAGGTATTTCCTGAGATGACTTGGAAGAGGGTATGCGAGGAAGGGGGGAGTGAGGAATGTGAGCGAGAGAAGAATGAGTGAGAGTTAAATGAATGAGTGAGTGGAAGAGATAAAAGTGAGAATGGATAAGATGGCAGGGATAAGAATGAAAGGCAGAGTGAGGAAGACCAATGGAAAAGAAAAAGGAATGAAAATATACTGAGATGAGAGGGATTAGTAAGCGCGAGAATGCAAATAGTGTGAGAGTGTAGACGATGAGAGAAACAGAAGCCTAAAAATAAAAACTCTAAAACCAAAGCCTATGAATAAAAGCCTAAGAACTGACGCTTGAAAACACACGCTTGTGAAAACAAGACCCTGAGAATGGAAGCCTGAGAAGAGACGCTGCGAAGAGAATCCCCAGAAGAGATGCTTGAGAATAGAAGACTGAAAATTAAAATGAATCAGGGAAGAAATATTAACCTGTGTGAAGTTTGTGACTAGAGTATTTAATGTGAAAAGAATATTCAGTAGGGAGCCAGCGGATACGGAACAGGAATAAACACCCAGTAAACTATATGTTGCGTGGAATTCCCCCAGTACAGGGATTTCTTTAGTGTCCTTTGTTAGTTCTCTTTATTAGGAACTTGCTGGTTTTTCTGATGACGATAGCAATGGCGATGACGATGATGATGATGATGAAAAGTGATGAGAAGTGGTAAAGAAGACTGCTGACTGATGATGACGACGATGACGACAATGATGATGATGATGGTGCACACGAAAATGTGGTCAGCGACTGTGTAAAGCGAGATGCTGAAGACACTGTGATGTTGATACGAAAATAAAATTCAATAAAAAACAAGATATAAATTCGTAAAGCTGGAATATTATAGGAAATATGAACATAAATGCGGGTTTCGAAAGAGTGTAAAAAATGCCTAGTCAGAGGTGAGCGAGTGTGAAAGTGAACTCCCTCCATCACGGTGTCGAAATTCTCATCTTAATTCTTGCTTCAACTAAACGATTTAATTGAAGTTAGGAAGCACCTCTAGCAGGGAAGGGGTTAATGAAGGCTGTATCTAACCCCTCCCCCCCAGCTAGGACGAAAAATCTCCTCCAACTGGAATAAAATCGTAAGAATATTGATAGAATAAAAGAAACCATCACCAGATTTTTTTTTTCAATTCTTGCAGCCGTTTCACTAATAAGATGTCTTTTTCATTCTTGCTACTCCAAGGCAATATTACCGAGCTTGTTATTATTATTATTTTTATTATTATTATTATTTTTTTATTTTATTTATTTTTTTTGAGGAAGGTGTATTAAAATTAAACCCTTCAGTAATATCACGCCTTTTTCCCTCCTGGTGTTAGTTCACTACGACCATATCTTCTATTATATTCTTCCTTCCGCCAGGCTATTTTATCTTATATAGGATGGACTACTGAGGGAGATAATTATAAAGTCTTCATCAACGCCTTCATTAAGAGGGTGTGTCCTTAAGTTTAAGAAAATCGTCTCAGGGTATCAAGAAAAAACGAAATAAAAAGAAAAGGTCATCATGTACAAAGGGTTGAGGGTGAGAATGAGATGACCAGAATGATGGATGTATAAGGGGAACGACAGTAAGACTGGTTAGATAGAATGATATTATTAAATGGAACAGAGAGAGAGAGAGAGAGACAGAGAGAGAGAGAGATGCTTACTACGATGGTGCATTAGTTTCATTTACCCTTGCTTCCTCCAGTCGATTTTAATCAGCTTAGGAAAGACGTCTCGTAATGAAAGATGAATGAAAGCTATATCTAATCCATCCAGTTAAAAAAAAAGTGTGTCTTAGCATGAATACTGTGCGAAGGAGACAAAATAACATATAAATAACGTCCTGGAATTGAAGAGGTGTAGAGTGTGTGTTGACAAGGCCAGACAGTGACCTTGAGGGTGGGACAGTGTGTGGCAAAGTACAATGTGAAGAGTGAAAAAGAGTGAGAATGGAGAAACTGGGTGAAAATGATGACACAGGAGAATGATAACAATGAAAAAATAGTGAGAATAATGAAGCAGTGAGTGTAAAGAGAACAGAATAAAGAGTGAGGAATTATTAGTCAGAATGAATATATGCACTGGGAGTGACGAGAAAAGTGAAATTAACAAACAAATGTACAAGTAAAGTGAAGCATGACATACTGAGTGGAAAATGGATGGTGAATTATTGTGTGTGTGTGTGTGTGTGTGTGTGTGTGTGTGTGTGTGTGTGTGTGTGTGTGTGTGTGTGTGTGTGTGTGTGTGTGTGTGTGTGTGTGTGTGTGTGTGTGTGTGTGTGTGTGTGTGTGTGTGTGTGTGTGTGTGTGTGTGTGTGTAAATAGATCGAGAATAAACTACAAGCAGACGAGGCAAGGTAGGAAGTATGACCGCAAGTGTGTACTGAAATAGTGAAACTGTTCGGTCAGAAGTAAGCAAGTGTGAGCATAAAGAGTGAGAGTGAGAGGGTGGTGACAAGGCCATGGTGGGACCTTGATGGTGAGAGAGACAGTGGATCTTCCTCACTGTCCTCCCTCGCTAACATAAATATTTACCCCATCTCAAAGCTATGCACAGAACGAAAAAGAATAGAAAGAAAACAAAGAAAAAAATCCAAGTTACTATGTACCAATGTTAAGATTTTTTAAGCTTAGCACCCTCTGTACGAGAGGACTCCCGTATGCTGAGTAAAATAGTTTGAGACCAGCAAGCATAATTAAAATGGTGTAATGATCTTGAAGGGCAAACAAAAAATAAAAATAAGTAAATAAGGACGTCCTCGTTATGAAAGGGTGAGAGGATACTGTATATATAACCCTTTCACCAAGTGTGCTTTCCCTAGCATGAATAAAATCGTCTGGGAAGAGAAAGACAAAAATGGAAAAGAAGCATTGATGAATGAGTAGTAGAAATATTTTGTAACCCTTTGCTCTAGACAGGCTTTAACTCAGCTCAGTAAAATCGTCTGGGCTTACTAAGAGTAAATTTTTAATGTATGTAACCGTACCTATAATATTAAAAATTTTGCTGGGAACGATTTGCTTTAACAGATATCTTCCGGACAGTTATAACTAATATTGGTGAATACAGAGTGACCCATATATAAATGCTTCTCTTCAAATCCACCAGGTACTTTCTCGTGTATGGTGGGGATGGCTTAATGAGCAATAACAGTGTCTAACCTGCATCATTTACTCTTATTCCCACTGACACATCCAGGCCCACATCAGCAGACTGAGCATCACATCAGGCAGGTTTTTACTGGAGCGCTAATTACGGTCCACCCTGTAAATTTTGCCCAACTATTTAATTCTTTCGCACTGTATGGACGCATGATGTTTTCTTAGCTTACCACAAGACAAGAGGTCAAAGAACTGAAAATTGTCTCGGTTAACCCTTGCAGTGCCTGGAACCCCACCTGAATACAACAGTCTGGATAGCACTTCAACAAAATGCCACACTGCGTCCATGGAAGTAAAAGAGTTACACTAATTAAAAGCTTCAGTAGCTGCAGCAAATATCCTTCTCAACTTACTTTGCTTAGGTACTAGCAACAGTAATGATTTTTTTTTTTTTTTTTACTGCAGTGCATATATATGGTTATAGCAAGAGAAGTCTTCATCCGCTCAGCCAAAGGATGTCGTTTTCTCCGAATTATTTCTGAGTTAGACGATTTTACTCAACTTATAAGAGACTATTCGAACTGGAGGGGTAAGATACAAGCTCAGTTAACCTCGTCGCTGGTAGAGACCCTTCTTCAATTGAATAAAATTGTCTGGTGGTGACATGATTACGGTAAAAATAGGCGTCATCGTAGTTAATCAATTTATCAACAATAAGCGCAAATACATGAGTTTAAACTTTTTCATTATGATGACGTTTCCTATCCTCTCCAGTCCTTCCATTCTCTATTATATCCCTCACTCACCAGTCGTCATCTACCCTCTTTACCCACCGTCCATTCACTCTTGACATTTATCTCCTTCCAGCTCCTGTTTCTGTTCTCGACTCCATCCAACACCCTTTTATCTACCCTCTCGACTCACCTTCCATTCTCCCCTTAACCCCTCTCCCTCCCATTTATTGTTATCTGCCTGCACCCCCCGTCCCACTTCCCTGCAGCACCCCCCCCCCACTTCATTCTCACTTCAATAACTCCATCCTAACCTCTCTAACCATCCTTATTTACCCTTTTACACCTAACCCCTGAGACTTCACATCACCTGCTCCCCCCTTCTATCTCCCTTCGGCCCCCTTGCTCCCTTTCTATCCATCCACTTCATATACTCTCCATCCCCCATCCCCCCCAGTATCCTTCCCGCTCTTCTCACCACCCTCATCCCCCTCAACACCTTCTCCACTTGCGAGTCAATACATATCACTGGCGACCTTCACCACCCCCAAACACACCGTCTGGTCCCGTCCTGGCCAAACAGTGTGTGTGTGGGAGGATGAGGCCACCACCACCAGCCAGGCGAGAAGAGGTCACACACACTTAAGGTCACCAGAGAGGGGTATACACAGGCTGGTTAGTGGATATTAGTACCCTTAACATCTGTCCTGTGGCGTATTCCTTTGTTTCCTCCTGCTGTCTCAAGATCATGGTATTCAATTTGGGAGAGACTTTACGTGCTGGAGGGGCTAGACAGAGCTTCCATTAACCTCTTCACCATTTACAGTCTCTTTTAAGGGAAATGAAGTCGTACGGAGACAGTAAGAATAAACTTCAAAATACGTCCTGGGCTTCAAGGGGTTAAGTTCGTCAAAGAGAGGAAAAAACAGCAAGTCTCATATTACTTCCTTAACGTGAATAACAACACGTATCATCTAGCAGTACCGAGAGAACGATAATGGCGTCTTCGTGTTCAATATGTTAATGCCATCGGAGAAGGTGGATTGCACCCTTGCACCCAGTGTGTGTATTGTCTTTCAGTTGCCTAAAACAGACTTACATTCAGTTCTTCTATTAAGAACCTTCAGTAAGTTGTTGTCTTTTCTGTTTCAATAAGACTGCTACCAGACGATTTTATTCAGCTTAAGAAGATTTTACAGTTGTGATGCTGTCAATTAAGGGTCTTCTTCAGGTTGGCAAAGTGTTCCGTAACTTCAATACCAGTAAAAACAAATCGCCTCACATGGCAAGAATTAAGGCTGCTGCAAAAGGCGTACAGAAACGAAAGAGTGGATTCGTTCTAACCTGTAAACTAATCATCTACTTTATCCTTCTATTTATGTTCCTGAGATGGCATACGGGGACAGGAAAGTGGATGTGATCTTTTTCAGTTACCCATGGAATATTCATACGTGGCATTATGTTACGATTACTTTAGTAGAGGGTGTATAGGGACTAGGAAGTGGCTGTGATTTTCTTCAGTAAAGCCTAAAACAATGACAAATTCTAATATAATATTTAAAGTCGTTTCAGAGCGTGTTTAGACACGGGGTAATACAGTAAATCATCGTTAAAAGTTGCTATTAGGTATACAGGAAGTCAATAATAATAATAATGATAATAATAATAATAATAATAATAATAATAATAATAACAATAATAATAATACCCATTAAAGTTTCACTGCTACCTGTGAAGTTGATTAGCCAATTTCCCCCGTGAGTTTACTGTGCTACATGTATGGAGAAGATTCCAACACAATATCATTCGTACTGGGAACACTTAGGGCATAATTATATTTACTGTGACCTCAGTTGCTGGTTCTGGCTGTGATTGCTGACGATAATGATAATATGTAAATAATACGGAAGCGTCTGGGTAACCAAGAGATGGAGGACGTAATTACTGAAAACGTTAACCTTTTTACTATGATGACGTAATGATGGCCAAGGACGTCTTTACGTGGTGGTGCCGGTAGAAATGGAAAGTTTTGCTGCCCACTAACACAAACGTCCTTCAGCTCCCTGTCCATCCCCCGCAAGGAGGATGACAGAGTGCAGAAAAACATCTTAGGCCTGTAGTTCGCCAGTTAACAAAACAACAACAACAACTACTACTACTACTACTACTACTATTACTACTACTATGGCGTACGTCTCTACTTTATGCTTGCAATACGTAGACGATTTTATTAAACTCAGAGGAGCCTTTTCGAACTGTAAGGATTAGATTTTCAAACCTGCATGAGCCCCTTCAGTATTAGGATCTTCAAAACTGAATAAAATCGTCTGGAAGTTCCAAGAAAGTAACTCAACCAATACGTCATCGAAGTGAAGTGGTTAGGGGATAATTACTTTTACTGTGACTACTGAGCCTGGTGTGGGTGATGATGATGATGATGATGATGATGATGTTGATGATGATGATGACGATGGTATGCAGAGAGAGAGAGAGAGAGAGAGAGAGAGAAAGGGGAAGCGTCTGCGTAGGGTACGAGAAGGAGGAAGTAATTGCTACAGAAGTTGGTAAAAATTATGCGTTGTTCACATACCAGAAAAGAATATTACTTAAAAATACCTTGACTTCCAGGTATCGTAAAAAATAAAGCTGCTGTGGAAGGCTGCTTAGGAGACACAGTAATATAAAAGTATAGGAATAAAATGCGCTGGAAAAAATAAAAGGCGCTAGTAAAGGAATAAAATGCGCTTGTAAAAAATTAAACGCGCTAATAATGGAATAAAATGCGCTGGTAAAAAATATAATGCGCTAATACAGGAATAAAAATGCGCTGGTAAAAAATAAAATGCGCTAGTAAAGGAACAAATGCGCTAGTAAAGACTTAAACCAGCTAGTAAGGAAATAAAGTGCGCTAGTAAAGGAACTATTAGTGCAAAAGAGTGGGTCTGAGCGATGACGTCTTTTGATTTTCACTTGTTACTACCAGACGATTTTTATCAATTTTAAGAACAATAGCTGGTGATGAGAGGGTTAAAGAAGGCCATATCTACCTCCTTAAGATCCAAAAGTCTATCCTAAGTTCTAGAGGTAAAAACAAAGAAAAAGAAAAGAAGAGAAGAAAATACTGGCATGAATGAGGGGGTAAATGAATGAATGAATGCAAAGATGGAAGGTAATAAATTGTGAATAACCAAACGCGGAAACCTACATACTCCTAGGTAAACGCGACCACTCTGTGTGTGTGTGTGTGTGTGTGTGTGTGTGTGTGTGTGTGTGTGTGTGTGTGTGTGTGTGTGTGTGTGTGTGTGTGTGTGTGTGTGTGTTCTAACCTAACTAATCAGGCAATGTCACAAAAACAATCCCAGAACACACACAAAATTACACACAACAACACAGACAGCCACAAAAAGACAACTCATATCTGCTTCAACAACCATAAATATAGAGATGCTGCAAAAAGAAAAAAAAAAAAAAAAAGTCTTATCAAAGCTCTTCGTACATTTACAGAAAAATATCGATTGAATTATGCTCTCTCTCTCTCTCTCTCTCTCTCTCTCTCTCTCTCTCTCTCTCTGTCTACGAATTTAACGATTTTGTAGTCGAGATTAATAAGTTGCAATGGTAAAAAATAAAGAAAATATACATACATAACAAAGTAAAAAATCAAATATAATAAAAAAAAAAAATCCACACTGTACTCACTCTTCACCAAATTCCAGCCTACGAACGTGACTCACTCTGAAATACGGAAAGAAGAAGTATGGAATTAGTAAACCAAGTATGAAAGACTGAAACAAGGATCATTCTAGGGAATAAGGAATCTGGAAGAGAGAAATAAAGAGTCTGGAATAAGCCCTCTAAAATAGGGAAATAAGGAATAAGGAACCTGGAAAAGAGAAAGAATCCGGAATAAGTCATCTGAAATAAGAAAATAGGGTATAAGAAATCTGGAAAAGAGAAAGAATCTGGAATAAGTCATCTGAAATAAGGAAGTAGGGTATAAGGAATCTGGAAAAGAGAAAGAATCTGGAATAAGTCATCTGAAATAAGGAAGTAGGGTATAAGGAATCTGGAAAAGATAAAGAATCTGGAATAAGGCATCTGAAATAGGGTATAAGGAACCTGGAAAAGAGAAAAAAAGATTCCGGAATAATGCATCTGATATAAGGATATAGGGAATCTGAAACAAGAGAGTAACAAATCTCGGATATGAAAATTTAGAACATGCAAATATGCTATATTTAAGTAGGGAATTCTAGCTGAGGATATCTGGTATAAGGAAATAAAAGGGAAAAAAAAAATACAGACAAAGGAAATGAAGAGTAAGGAAACATGTTGTAAGGAAATATGGAATCTAGAATAAGAATTCTGAAAAACGGGGTATCTGGAATACTGAAATCTGGTAAAAGGAAGAGGAGTAATTAACAGTAATAAGAAGCATATTGTTAAACCTTTCATAACAATATCATGTTGTAGTTTTCCCTTGGGACTATTAAATTTTATTAATTTTAGTGCAGCACGCTGGTAGTGAAGAGGACAATCGGGGCTATATGTAACCATTCCGCTTCCAAAAGTCTCTTCCAGACTGAATAAGATCATCTAGTCTCCTCTAAACAACACAATACAAGTCTCTTCTAAACTGAAGTAGAAAAATTAAAGAAAGAGTACGTCATCGGGCTGCAGGGACTGAACTGAGATTGCAACAAGGGAAGCAAGTCCCGAAATCTGACGATAATTTCTGAAGCACATGAGGAAATGTCTGGGTTGTCTTTATCGTTGCAGACTGCACTACGTACTGTGGGATGCAGACTGATCTAAGCCAATAATCACGAACATTTCATATGTTCGTCAAATATCAGGGCCTTGAGTGCACAAACAAGTAATCAGTTTTAATAATATGGGCTATCTATCTATCTATCTATCTATCTATCTATCATTCCATCTATATATATATATTTGACTAAAGAATAAGGAAATCTCTAAACTGTCGATCAGCAATAACAGGATTTTTCTGGATTAAAGACGAGAAACCGTGCTTATCCAATATCCTCTTCACTATGAATGGCATTTCTTGACCTGACTCTATAATCAACTGACAATCGTAAGAATTAAAAACATACTATGCATATCGTCGTCGCACTGGAGGTGTTAATGGATGTCGTTTTCAGTCCCTTTAGAGAAAGGTAATTCTTGAACCGAATAAGATTGTCCAGTATAGAATGTGAAAGGAGTCTTTGTACTGGGGGAGTCAATCTCTAATACGGTAACGTATTTTTATTAGTATTGTTGCCAGTAGCAGTCAGTTTTACTCAATTTAGGAAGGCTATCTAGCCCTGAAGCCGTTCATGGAGACTACATCTTAAACAGTCTTAGAATTGCATTTCATATAAAGTGTAAATAGCAAGAATAAATAAATACGTTGCTTGCATGAGTATTTATAAATCCTACTGTGCACCCATACTTGCTGCAGAAAGAATCATCGTTATCATCCTCATCATCCTCGTTATCATCGTTATCACTGACACCATCGTTATCATCGTCATCACCATAATCATCGTCATCGTAGTCTGTCAGCCAGTGAAGTCTGTCTGTCTGTCTTTTTGTTAATCTACCAATCATTCAACCAAACACACCAACCAATCCATCACGCGACGCAGCATCCAGTGAGGGGTGGCCTCGACCAAGAGTATCTCCCTTGTAATTTTCCCATCCGACCTCCCAACCTCTCCTCCTCCACAGTACCTTGTAACGGCTAAACTATTGTTAGGTAATGGTTACGTGATGCCCAGGTGATTGGATAGTTAATGGTTACGTAATACAGGACTCTACTATTTTTTTTTTTAAACCTGGTCACGAGAAATGGTAGAGGCGGTAGTTGTCCTGAGCTTGGCAAGGTAAGAAGAGGGTTGTTATGTAATTTGTTGGTCTCTCTCTCTCTCTCTCTCTCACACACACACACACACACACACACACACACACACACACACACACACGACCATCAAGTGATCCTGACCGACCCGGTGAATTACACACACACACACGTTCTACAAATCTTAACTGCAGTCGATCTTGCTTTCACCTGACGGGATAATTCGACGAGCTTTCATTATGAGGTAAGAATGAGTCTCCTTGGTTACTATTCGAAACATCCCTCCAGTCTGACTACACCAGGCTATCTAATGAGTTGAAGGCAGTCTGGGATTTTCGTCAACTTATAACGAACGCGCCATAATGATAAGTATGTCCACACCTCTCATACTCTTTCTACTGCAGGATATTTTCAGTGGGATATTGTCTTACATATCCTCAAAGATTTCCCTAAACTTAACCCCTTCACTACGACGGGGTATCTCCTAACATCTATGACGTTATATACAGAAAGAATGAAACAGAGTGCCAATAGTAAGAATAGTAAAAAAAAATAATCCCACCGAAGAAGTTTATGTCCATTGCTTCTGGTCCCTCTTAGCCTCATTACTATCATCAGGTGGTGGCACACACAGGGAAAATAAACGATGTAGTGTTAGTGAGGGAGTTCATACACTGGTTTCTAATTCCTTCACTGCGAGGGAATTCTTTTTTAAGGTGTAATAATCGTCTGGTGATGCCGATAATAATAATAATAATAATAATAATAATAACGAAAACAACAACAAAAATGGTAGTAGTAGTAGTAGCAGTAGTAGTAGTAGTAGTAGTACTACTACTACTACTACTACTACTACTACTACTGCTGCTGCTGCTGCTTTTTTTGTTCTACTACTACTACTACTACTACTTTTTTTTTTTTTTAAACCACCTCGATCCACTGGGGAACTATATTGTGAAAATCAAAACCAACCTTCCTAATACAGTTCACCATTTGGAGCTGTAATGTGAAGGTTAACACTAACCCTCATATTACAATCTGTTGGCCACAAGCACGCCAACGGCTGTGGTTACCAACCATCTACTATTACTATTATTACTTTGTTTTATATTTATTGATATTACAGTGTAAATAAAGACATTAAACTATTGGAGTCGAGGGGCTATGCGACTCTCGACCACTGTAGCTTCCTAATCCATACCCGCAAGAGAGACAGGCCTGAGGGCTGATGATCTTGTACCCCTGAGGCATAGGAGTGCAGACCTCACGAGGGAGAATGACAGCGGACATCTCATCCAGGCCATAGCAGAACTCTGCGGCTGACGTTTCTTAGCAAATAGAACCTCTGCCAGTCTCGAGTAGAATCTCACCGCCTCTGGACCCATCTCACCTGATGTTGTGAGCACCAGGGGAGTGAATCGACCGTGGTCCACATGTTGGATCCTTTCTTGATAGTTTGTTTTTTTTCTTGTTCATTCCTTTTAAGTGCAGATTCGAGAGACAGTTCACGATGCCATGCTGCCATGGGATCGAATATCCTTATGTCGAAGAACGCCCTCTGCCCACGTGTCCAGAAACCTCGAGCTCTGACATCCACTCTTGCATCAGTTGATGTGTTTGCTGTTCTGTGGGTGAAGTGCACTCCGTCCAGGGGTAGTAGAGCTGGCTCAATCGTGACATCATGGCATATTTCCTGCAGCATCTTGGCAGTGAGGTCGCGTACTACTACTACAACTACTACTACTACTACTACTACCACTACTAATGTCATAGAGTAAAGATTGCAAGGTGATATTTCTTCCACCATAAATGTCCTGAACTTTGCAGTTACTTGTATGGTACCTCATATTTTTCGCAAGCTAAATAATTCTCGTCAAAAGGTATAAGATTTTAAGCACGAAAACAAGCTAACACATTAACCCCTTCACCTTATGGCGTCTTCTTTATCTTATGCATCCAAAAAATCTTAACTATTTAGAGGTACATTTCTTATTCACTACCTCCAGACGATTTTATCCAGTGAGGCCTCGTGAGGAAGGGGTTAACGGTTCCCCCTCACGGCTTCCTTATTGCACCAGGCCGGGAAGGACACCCAACATACCTGCCACTCCATTACCTTCACTACAGGGTTTTCGTCCGGCAATACAGGTGTGCAGAAAACAGCCCTCCCCCCCCTGTGTGTGTGTGTGTGTGTGTGTGTGTGTGTGTGTGTGTTTCGCGTCGTGTAAATAATGTGAGGTATATTATTTAGAAGCTTTTTTCTTGTTTTCGGAATGTCGCTAAATAGGTTTTTCAAGAAATATTTGCTCTAATTATCTATAATTCAGTCCTTTTTTCATCACGAGATGCGTAGGGACCGAAGTTAGGTCATGTCAAATCCGATATTTAACGCTGGCCCCTGGGCGCCACTATGAGCAATAAACCCCAAACAATCCCTAGGATGTAAATTACTGCTCACCCAAAGCGATTGGATCGCCTCAAGATTAAGAGATATATCTCTCATACTCTTGGATCGTTTTAACCCACCAGACCACCAGGCGTCATTTGGTGGCATGGTTACCACCCAACGTATATTGTATGTATGTATGTATGTATGTATGTATGTACGTATGTATGTATGTATGTATGTATGAGGCATGCATATATGTTTGTATGCATGTATGTATGTATGTATGAATGCACATATGGAAAAATATATATATATATATATATATATATATATATATATATATATATATATATATATATATATATGTGTGTGTGTGTGTGTGTGTGTGTGTGTGTGTGTGTGTATCTTTGGCGGGAAGGGGTTGCAGGAAAACACTACATCGAATGTGTGGATAGTGGTCGTCCCTATCAGTAATTCTTTGTTACACTTTTCAGTATAGTGACGTCTTTTTATAGTTTACTCTTGCCTGAACCAGATTACTTATTTTCAGGATAGGAATTCCCTCTAGTAGAGAAGGGTTTAATAGGTTTTACAGTATATTACCTAATTGCTCTACATCGATACGTCCCTCCAAGATGAATAACGATTGCAAGAAAAAATGAGGAAGGTGTCATTGTAGCAATGTGGTACACAAAAGAGAAGCGCACCGAATGTCATTATTTACCTGTTTCTGCAGATTAGCAAGAAGGTCTTACTAGAATTTTGTTTTAGCACCTCCAGTGAGTAGTTCCTAAGGTCAGTAAAAGCTATTTTCTGTCTGGGGCTTGGTACAGGAAGTACGAAGGGAATAAGGATTTTATATATACATATATATATATATATATATATATATATATATATATATATATATATATATATATATATATATATATATATATATATATATATATATATATATATATTCAATTCGCAGACGTCTTCTGTATTATACTCTAACTTTCTCCAGACGGTGTAATTCAGCTTGGGAAAGATTTTTCAGTGTGGAGAGTTTAGATACAGCCTTAGTGGTCCCCTCAGTACAACTGAGCTCTCTTAAGCTGAATGAAGTCGTCCAGCATCAGTAAGAACAAACTGCAAATGTTACCATATAATAATGAAAGGGTAAATATTCTTACATAACACGCATAAAATATTAGTTAATGACACGTGATCTGCATAAGTAACATACAGGAAATAATTAACATGCCATATGCAGGACTAAAATAACAATCAGATGTTAATGAGCCTCCTAATCCCACTAGACTACAACCATAAGTGACGATGGTAACCTCTTGGAACATTCATGGTCAGGGCGACGATGGATGCTGCTTGGAGGTTAACCCTTTCGATGTCATGGATGCACTTGAATATATATTTGATCTACGTTAAGTCAAAATTATTATATTATGATTCTAGAGAGAAATAACAAAACACTCATATTCAATGGTTAATTGAGACAGTTTTCAGCTCACTTACTTGTTTTCCCTAAATGAACATACTTGTCTTATGGTATCCTGCGGAAAACTTGATGCGTCTATAAAAGGCGAACGGGTTAGTGTAAGAAGACCTTGAGAGGGAAGGAGAAAGAACAGTGAGGAAAAAAGTGAAAGATGTAAATAAGAGAATAATTTAGAGAAAGAGGCAGAGCAAAGAGAAGGGAGGAGATAGTGAGATGCTGATGTGACGTGAGAGGAAAGACAGAGACGAGCAGAGACATGACGGGGATGGAGATTAATGACTAAGGCTCATATTCTCGTCCGTTAAAGAAGATCCCTAACACCTTTTCTTTGTCGATTTATTTTGCTTGTTACACATTTCTGTCCTCCTCTGTGTTATGTAACTCCTTCCAATATCGCCTCACTTTACATACATAGCATACATGAAGATACTAAGCACCCCTCTCTAAAAATAAATAGCTATGGAAGAGATGCTAGGGAACCAACGAAAATACAGACACAGTTATGATCCTGGAACCGTCAAGTCTAAGGTCACTGCCGTCACAGAGTAAGAACAGAATTAAAGCCAAGATAAAACACAAAGACCCATACACTAACCATAACTCAAAATCACAGAAAAAAAAAACACTCTATAACCACACATTGAAACTATACCAAACCTGCGTCACACACACATTCACACACACACACACACACACACACACACACACACACACACACACACACACACACACAAAGGCTCCTCCCATCATTTACGTGTCACCATGCATTGAGATAGGTATCAAAGGCAAGCATCAGCAAGACAAGGTGGAATAAGAGGAGATAATGGAAGTACTAGTAGGGAGTAAACTGCAAAAGAGAGACATGAAGAGGAAGAAAAGAAAAAGATGAAGATAAAAAAAAGGGGCAGGGGTAAAGGAGAGAGGCAGAGACATGAAAAGAGAAAGAGACAAAGGTGGAGATAAAAAGGAGGGAGAAGAGAGAAGCAGAGACATGAAGAAGAAAAGAGACAAAGGTGGAGATAAAAGGGAAAGAGAAGAGAAAAGCAGAGACATGCCGAGGAAAAGATGCAGAAAAGTAAGACAAAATGGAGTGAGAAAAGAGAAGCAGAGACATGAAAAGAGAAAGAGACAAAAGTGGAGATAGAAAGGAGGGAGAAGAGAGAAGCAGAGGCATGAAGAAGGAAAGAAACAGAGAAGGTGGAGATAAAATAAAGAGGAGAAGCAGAGACATCATGAGGGAAGGTGGTGGAGAGGAATGGGTAGAAAAAAGATGAGGTGCGCCTGGTAGACAGCTTATTACCCATCAGACCTGGCTCCGTCCTTGGCTCTCATACCCCACCTGACCTCCCACACCACCCCTACCCTGCCTATAGAATGCTACACACATTCTTGCCTACTTATTTGCATATCTAGCAGGACACCCACTTCATCAAAATTCATAAAAGATACAAAAACTTGACATACCCCGTGGTTATATAAATCTCACGTTTATTATGCATACCGTGTCTATCTGCGGTGTCATCTCCACAAACACCTACTAAGTACTCTCCTTCCCCATTATCAAGGCTCTTCCCTACTCACATCTCGCGAATCACATTATTTCATATCCCGTTTACCCCACGCACTCCCAACACATCACTCAATATTCTCATTTCCACTGCTTTACCTCCAGCCTTTTCACTTCCATGCCATACCAAAGTCTCACACCCATACTTCAATGTGGTCATTAACACGCCTCACTGACATCCTCTTGCGGCCTCTACACTACATTCCCCTGTTTAGCACTGTAGGATAAGGAGCTCAGACGGTGCTGGGAGTAGCGCGACCTTCATATTAATAGGTAACCAGTCGAGGATCCATAGCCCTTTCTTTGCAACAGTCACGCTTCAACTTTTTCTTGTAAATTAAAGAGAGACCATTATAAACTCCTGGAAGAAGTCCCCCGAAGCCACCAGGGTATTAATTATATATATAACACGGAGTCGACATCATTAAAAATCAAAAGGGGTGGGATTTAAAAAAATAAATAAATAAATAACTCGAAACTGTATCCTGTCCCTTCTAAAATAAGAGTTATGGACAGAATATTACTGAATGTTGTTGCTCTTGCTCTCTCTCTCTCTCTCTCTCTCTCTCATACAAAAAAAAAAAAAAAAAGTAGAGAAGACTGAAAAATCTTCCCGTGTCTCCTGCTCTTCCCCCTCAAAAAAATCCTAACTTTCACGTCCATGGGTCGATCTTACATATGATTATAAATACCATCTCTAAATTGTAAAGTTGGTCTTGGTTATCTTTATAGTGTGTCAAGTATAATACAACCTCGTGTGACAACGTTATATAATATTGTGTTTATGTGCGTCACTGTCGTCTGCTTCTCATTTTAGCTTCTCTTTTAATCTGATTTTTTGTAACTTTATACGTCAAAGTGCGATTATGTGTTTATCATTCTCTCTCTCTCTCTCTCTCTCTCTCTCTCTCTCTCTCTCTCTCTCTACATCTAGATATGGGATGAGTAAACAGTAAACATATGGCTGGAGTTGTCAAGTGAAGAGGAAAGGGGTTGAGGAGGACTTGAGGACTTGGGAGGGAAGGAAGAAGGAAGGAGGGAAGGAGAAAATGGGGGGACGAAGGGAGAGGCGTGGAATGAGGTAATGACGGAGAGAGAGAGAGAGAGAGAGAGAGAGAGAGAGAGAGAGAGAGAGAGAGAGAGAGAGAGAGTTGGTAAAGGCGTAAAGAAGGAACTGAGGGCTTGGAAGGAAGAAAGCAGAGACAGAGAGAGAGATAAGAGTGATAAAGAGGAAGCATACGAGAGAAAAGAGATGTCAAGTGAAGAGAAGAAGAACAAAATGTGATACAGGAAAAGAAAATAGACAAAGAATCTACAGAGAAGAGGTAGAAATGTTCAGAAGGCTTGAAAAATATTAAAGGAGAAAGGAAACAGACAGAGGCAAAGAAATGGGAGATGAAAAGGAATTAAGAGGAAACTGTCAACCAAGAGGGAGGGGAAAACAGGCAGTGAAAGATGGAAAGGTTAAGGAAGGAACAAAGGATAAGAAATAGAGAAGGTCTGTCACGTGAAGAAAAGGAAGGAGAGAGATGAGGAAGACATTAAGAAGGAAAGGAGGACTTGAAAGGAACAGGTACATGACAAAGATACAGAAGTAGTAAGGGATATAGGTTAGAGATGGAGGAAAAGACCTGTCAAGTGAAAATAAGAAAAGGGAAGATGAACAAGGTCTGAGGGAAGATATAAGGAGAGACTGAGGACCTAAAGGGAAGAGGTAGGGATGAATATAGAAGGCTGGAAAGAGTGGATAAAGAGAGAGGAGAAAGAGATGTGTCATATGAAGAAAATGAGATGAGACTGGATGTGAAAGAGATGGGGAAGAACTAAGGAATAAATAAAAAGGAACTGATTACGATGATGTGGATGGAAGAGACAGGGATGGATGGAGAGGATAGGAGAGGAAAGGAGGAAGGACAGGGATGAAGGAAGAATAATAAGCAGAGCGAAAAGCGAGACGAAGCATGGGAGAGGATGCAGAACAGGTGAATAAAACAAGTAAGGCACAGTAAACCCGTCTCCGGCAGTCATTATAGTGCTGACGTATAAACACAACAGGATATCTGACTGAAGATGTCACACAACAAATTTGGAGTAAATAGGGTGAAAATTTACGTTTTTATGCCCATTTGAAATTTTAGGCCCGAACCACATGACACTGACCCCTCCACCGCAAACTGGGGGGTGACACCGCTGTAATGAGGCATGTTATAGGATGCAGATTTGAAAGATGCATCTTTAGGTTTCGGTTTCATGTCGATATGAAAAATTTGAAAGGAGTTATGGAAAAAAAACGATTTTTACCCGTCTCCGTTTTATTTATTTACATTTTGGGGGCCTACAGCCTGGGCCTTGGCCCATTTTGGCCCAAAATTTAATCAGGTGATCAGAAGGTCATAGCCCATCATCCCTATCATTTTAGGCAAAATTGCACATGCAGTTCTCGCGTAAAGTTGTTAAACGACAGACAAATAGACAAACTGACAAACCGAGTGAAAACAGTACCCGTCCACGAGCCCCTCCGGAGTGGGGACGGGTAATAAGTGAAGGAAAGACAGAATAATAGAGACAATGGAAAGAAAAAAGAAAGACAGGAAAGAAAAACAAAGAAACACAATGGAAAGGGGATGGTGCACAATGGAAGACAGAAGTGGAGGAAAACGGAATATACAGAGAACAAAGAAACAGACGAGAACGGGAATCGGCAAATTAATGCAGTTGAAAGAAAAATGAACAGGAGACGAAAATAAACATCAGAAACAGAAAAATGAAGAAACTTTAATATGAGGGGGTAACAGAGAAATAAAGATGAGATGGAGAGAGAACTGAAGGCGAGAGTAAAGACAGGAGGAAGGGAGAGAGAGGGATTATAGAAGAAGAGAGAGAACGAGGAGAGGAAGGAAGAGAGGGAGGAACAGAAGGGTGAAAATGACAACGAAGACAGGTTAATAATGACGGAGAGAAAGGAAGGGATGTGGGAGGGAGGGTGGGAGACAAGATGGAGGAGGAGGAGGGGAACTGGAGGGAAGTGGTTAATGAGCGTACCATATAGAGGAGAGAGAGAGAGAGAGAGAGAGAGAGAGAGAGAGAGAGAGAGAGAGAGAGAGAATAATGGAGAAAAGAAAGTTACGAAGATAGAAAGGCAAGCTAGAAAGGCAAGCAGAGATGAGTGAGCAAGTGGAAGGACGAAGGGAGAAGAAAAAAAGGAGAGACGAAAGAACGAAAGAGAAAGAAGGGGAAGAGAGGGGGAGGAAGAAACTGAAGGAACAGAAAAAGGATGAATGGAAAGGGGGAGATGGGGAGGGAGGGAGGAGGGTGAGAAATGAAGGAGAAGGAGAGGGAGACAGTAATTACAAGGAAAGGAATAGGAAAAGCAGAGAAGGAAGAGAGGGAGGGAAGATAAGGAAGGTGGGAGAGAGAAAGAAAAGGGAAGGAAAAGGCGGTAGGGAAAAAAGGAAAAAAAATAGAGTGCGGGAAGAAAAAGAGGAGAGAAAGGAGGGGTGGGGGAGGGAAGGATGGAGGGAGGGAGCGAGGGAAGGGGGGAGGAAGAAGAAAGAGGTTAAGGAGGTTGGGAGAGGGAAGGAAGGAGGCAAGGAGAGGGGGGCATCGGTTACATAAGACTGATTTAGTAACCGAGTAGAAAGGCAAAAGTGAAGAGGGAAGGGGTATTTATAAATTACTACACACGCACACACGTACACACGCACACACACATACTGAACACGCAAGCTCTGACGACATATGAACGTGGTAATCGAGCAGGAAGGATTGGAGTGGGAGGGGTTGGGCATTTATCTATAGCTACACACACACACACACAGACACACACACACACACACACACACACACACACACACACACACACACACAGTCCCCAAGCACGAAGACTGGAGTAGATAGCCTGGCGAGAGAGTGGGTGTGCATGTACGAGAATATTACTACACACGAGCAACATGCATATTACTTAACACACACACACACACACACACACACAAAATCTTTCTTACCTCCGTCTGTCTGCATCTAACATCACTACCGCGGTACTGGTGCAAACGTTCCCTCCAGTACTTCACGAGATATTACTACAAACATGTTGACAACAAGCAGGAATCATGTTTACACACATATTATAAGTATATACTTAGCAAAGTCTGATGACACCATTCTCAGCAACATCTACATCATGTTTGCTGTTGACATTCCGTCCACACATATCTGTGGCTGTGCCTTTCACCATGTCAGTGGGAGAGGGAAAGGCTGCACTGCTCGCTGCGCCCGAAACAATAGTGCTGTTTGGAAAAAAAGCTAAGCATCGTCGCCGTTACTGGGCACGTCCAGCACTGAGAAGGAGGCACGAGGACGGACACAATGTACGAGTATTTCGGAATTTGATAATAGATGATGCTTGACTCACTGCCTGTACAGATGAGCGACAGTGCGTAATTCAGGAACTTTGTTCGGTGGGAATGATAGAGGCCATTTAGTATTAACACCTGGTAATTGTTGCATTTCACTGTGTTCAGACAAGGCCAATGTCTGCTCACGATAGGTAATATGTTAGTAATATGCTACGGTCATCCTTGGTGCAGAAAACGTCCACATCAGTGCCACCAGCTTGTTTCCAAACAATGTTACTAGTTTGTCCGTGTCAACGGTGGAACATGATGGAAAATATGTGAGCGGTCAATTTGCAGGCATAATATATAACACAGGCTTCCAGCACATATACAAGCACACTCAAGCTTCCCCAACCTCCTCCCTCTTATTTTTTTTTTATGTCTGTCTAGCTATCTGTTTGTCTGTCTGTCAATCTGCGTTGTCCGTATGCCTGTCCATCTGTCAGTATGTCTGTTTGTTTGTCTGTCTAATATTAATAAACGCGCACTCGCATTTTCACACCCCACAAACACACATACACACACACTTCCCCCACAT
>NC_137023.1:43262322-43314822 GCF_032717465.1 Coenobita brevimanus
CCACTCAAACCTTGGAAATAATACAAATATTTAAACTGGAGAACATCAGACGTCTGGAGGAGAAAATACTTAATCTCCAGTCTTGTAAAAAAAAGCGACTGTTAGAAGTGAACCCTTTCTGTAATGACGCTTTCGTTATTTAATTTCTAATGAGCTAGTAAATTAGGTACGTGTTCTATTTTTATTCGCTTTTTTCCCCTAAGATGAATAAAAACGTCTTGCGGTATAAGAATAAAACAGAAGACAAAAGATGAAGAGCCGATCCGCATTAAAGCCAAATTACCCACTCTGGCTGTCCTGGTCAAACATTGCACACGCTGGGAACACACACGGTAGGTATGGACAGGCAGGCAGGCAGACAAGCAGACAGGAGGGCAGATAGGCAGGCAAGCAGGTAGACAGCGCACACACTAGAGAAAGAAAAGAGAGGTATATAAGCAGGTAAAGAGGGGGGAAATTAGGAGAAACAGGCAGGCAAGGAGGCAAGTAGGAAAGCAGTGGGATAGGGAGGCAGGCAAGCACACAGGTAACCAGGTACAGATTCAAGTGGTAGACATGCATACTGATAGGCAAGTAGACAGTGCAAACATTGATTAGAAAAGGCGGTGGACAAAAGAGAAATAGAGGGGCCGCATTAGAGTGAAAAAGGTGAAAAACAGGTAGGGAAGTAAAAGGAGGAAAAAGAGAAAGGAATGGAAAGCATGACTTAAGAGGAGTGTATATCATAAATGAAGTATGATGAAACAGGAAAAACAACATTAGGGAGAGAGAGAGAGAGAGAGAGAGAGAGAGAAAGAGAATTTGGACATTTACTGGGGAACTTTGGGGTTTGAGTAACAGGATTTTCGCATTCATTATCAGACACTTAGATTTTTCAGGAAGGGATAGATCTTAACCCCTCCACGCCGATGTCGTATTAGTTCAGTTTATTCTTGCTGCCTTCAGACGATTTTACTCATCTTAGGGGGACCACTCGTAGCGTTTGGGTGATTGAACGCTATATCTAACCCTCCAACCGGAAAAGTCTCTCCCAAGCTGAATAAAATCGTCTGGAGATAATAATAAAACTAAAAAAAAAAAAAAAGTCAACAGATTTAAAACGTTATCTGATTAATCTTTTCACTCCGATTTACAATAACAATTTCTCTAAAACCAAACGGGAAATATATTAAAAATAATGTCTCCATGACGCAAGTAACATAAGGTTCTTCTTTAATCATTCTGTAATAAAAAACACTATCAGGAGTGGGTGAGTTGTCAATTTTTCCTCATTTTCAAGTCAACATCAAGCATAAAACTTATAGTAACTTCCAAAAAATAGGTTAGGAAATATATCCGGGCACCTATACTCCAGTCAATTATTACCCCGTATCTCTCAAACAAAACATAACAACGATGAGGAAATAAAAGGACTCCCCTTGACACAAGTAATTTCGAGTTGCTTCCATTTTCCTGGAAACAATCACATTCCTACACTTTAAAGCATTCAGAGAGCACATACTTCCACTAACTCTTAATAAAATTTATGATTTACTGCTGTAATTTCTCTTTCCTACCAGATGAATACTTTTACGGTCGCATAGAGTATAGTCAGTTAACACTACGGGCTCAGTCTGCCCTGTCACACAATTTCAGAGACTCCATACCTCCGTTAACTCCAAGAAAAACTATTATTTATTCCTACATCCGGATCTGGATTCATTTCAATATCTAATCAAACTCTTTCTTGACCCACTGCCCATTTATCCACCAGATTTCACTGCAGTCCGATGACAACTTTATTAGCTACCCTGTACACAAAAAGACAAGGGTGAATACGTAACCTCCGCCAATTTTGTTGGCGAAGGTAAGCAGTCATAAAATAATACACAATGTCTTTCCTTTAACCGTTAACGCAATACATAAATATAGCAGACCCTCATTAGGCGTGGTGATTTTTTTTTATATTAATATTTAACACAAGGCCGATGACAACTTCCAAAAACCTACTGGGAAAAATCTATCTATCTATCTATAGCCCGACGCCCTAATCCCGCAAAGGGTGGCCGCGGACAAAACGCCTCCAAATCACTCTGTCACCCACCATTTGACTACCCTCCCCCCAACTCACCCCCCCCTCCCTCATATACCTCTCAACTCCATCCCTCCACCTCATCCTCGGTCTACCCCTCCCTCTCCCTCCCTCCACCTCACCTACATACACCCTCTTAGTCAGTCTTTCATTCTCTATTCTCTCCACATGTCCAAACCACCTCAGTGTATTTCTCCTAATCTTCTCAACCACATCCACATGCACAACGTTCCTTCACTTCTTCATTTGTCAACCTGTCCCTCCATGTCACTCCACATGCTCCTCTCAAGTAACTCATTTCCACTGCTCTCACTCTTGACTTGTTCCCCTCTTGCAAGGTCCACGCCTCGCTTCCATACGTCAGGGTAGGGATCACAATACTATCATGCAGTGACTTCTTAACTTCCATACGCACCTCCCTATTTCTCATCACTGCTTTCAGTGTACCAACAACCTTCCTTCCCTGCTGTACCCTTTCACGTACTTCATCCCCCAAAGTTCCATCCTTACTCATCACACTACCCAAGTACTTGAATGCACTCACATTCTCCATATCCTCACCATCCAACCTCACTGCACACTCTGTGACTTCATTCCTCTCAAACACCATAACTTTACTTTTGTTTACATTAACTTTCAGCTTCCTCCTCCTACACACTGTCTCAAATTCATTCACCAAACCTTGCAACTCCCATTCATCTTCACTCAACAATACTGTATCATCAGCATACAGCAACACCGGAAGCTTCCAAATCTCACCCTCATTCATTAGGGCCAGCCCCACATCCACTGCCCTACCTTGCACCTCCTTTACAACCCCATCCATATATATATTAAACAGCCATGGAGACATCACACACCCCTGTTTCAGTCCCACATTGAGATCAAAGAACTCACTCAGCTCACCATCCACTCGCACCGTAGCCCTAGCTCCCTCGTACATACTCTTCACAGCACTCAACGAAATTTTCCCCTCCACTCCATATATTCTTAATACCTTCCACATACCTTGCCTATCTATTCTGTCATAAGCTTTCTCCAAGTCCATGAAGGCAGCATACACTTTCCTTCCCTTCTCTAGATACTTCTCCACTAAACATCGTAGAACAAATATCTGATCTACACACCCTTTTCCCTTCCTAAATCCCCCTTGTTCTTCTCCAACTAGCTCCTCTGTCATATGCCTAACCCTATCAATGAGTATTCTACCATATATTTTACCAGTCACACTAAGAAGGCAAATACCCCTATGGTTACCACATACTTCTCTCTCCCTTTTTCCATTGTACAGAGGAACAATTATACCTGATTTCCAGTCCTCTGGAACCCTTCCCTCTTCCCAAGCCAATCTACACAACTTCCATATCCACTCCACAACAATCTCACCCCCATACCTAAGCATTTCACCACACACTCCATCAATTCCTGGGGCCTTTCCCAGCTTATTCTTCTTCATCGCTTCCACTACTTCCGCCCTACTGATCTCTTCCTCCCTCCTCTCATCTCTTCTTCTCCCAGCCATTCCCCAACCACTTATACTCACACTGCTCTCACTCTCTACATTCAACAAATCCTCAAAGTGCTCCTTCCATCTCCTCAATTTCTCTCTCTTCTCCACCAACAATCTATTATTCCTATCTTTCACTCCCCTATTATTTCCCCTGGGAAAAATACATATAAGAAAAATTCCGTGTATTAAACGGCACAGTTCTCACTTCATCATCGCTGTCTGATCAGCTTCACGTCCACAACAAATTACGAGAACAAAACACAAGCATTTAACACACAAACAATAATAACTTCCGAAAAAAAGAAAACATAAATGTATGAAATTTTTTGTTATGAGTGGCTGACTCCACCCTCTTCCTCACTCTCCAAATTGCCTCTCTTCTATTAAATAAACGCCACCAATAATAGCTATAAAAAAATAATATTATCTATCTATCTATACAGTCAGCGGTGACAGATATCCTTTTTCCTTGCCCTCAGGTTCAGTCTAAAGACATTAACGATAATAACTTCAGAAAACAATCTGGAAACAAATACGTAAGAAAAAAAATACACATCAGACATGGATTAATTCTTCTTCCTCACTTTCACGTCCATAACAAAGCATAAGTCCGACAACAGCTTCTAGGAGTTCAATTAGGAAATGAAAAAAAAGGAGAGATGACGGCAGAAAGGGCTAAACTCTCCTGTTTCCTTACTTTAACGGCCACAACAAAACGTAACACCGATAATAACCTCTCCAAACCCGATTAGGAATTAAACTAAACTGCATCCCCCAATACATGTGATTTACAGCCACAATGCTTATCCACCATGCAGCCTGTTAGTTCCTTGCATCAGGTGAGGTATTCTGTTCGCATATTCTTGCTGCCTCCAGACGATTTTATTCATCTTACCAGAGAACTTTTGCGGTAGTCCCTCTTAAACTAAATAATATCTGACAGAGGTAGCAATATTGGAATAAAGAGTACATTATTGGACTAACGAGGTTACACTCCTTAAAATAAAATCTTCCCTCAAACGGATTAAGAAACAAATAGAAAACTGTCCTTCATCCCAATTTATTGTGGGTTAGAGAAAGCGAAGCAAGCGGAGGCCCACAATATTCTGGTCAGAGTTCATAGGGGCAGCTGAAAATGGGAGCAAGGTATTCGAGATCTGTCTTAGTTATGACGTAGAAAGTGAAGTTAAGATGATGTCTTTGAACACGTGTTTTTCTCTAAAAATCTGTCCATAAGGTATTCCTTAGCACTTAAATCTAGTTGTTAAAACTCACAATCGGCTACTAATAAGTGATATGTTACTCAGTAATAAACACAGTAAACTGAAATTTAAGACTACCTCGTGTCATTCTTTCACTAATAGTACTTCAAGGTATTTATTAAAATTCGACATGTTAAAAATCCCGCCTATTTTTGTAACTCTTGGTCTTTCTCTACTTTTAGGGTTACAGGTTTCAGGTACTGAATTCACACAGCATAAAATTCAATGGTAAAGATAAACGATGCAAAATATTTGGAAACAGTCTTTTCAATAAGAGTTATGTTTGACCTCGCTTTGACCCCCTATTCCGACCTTTAAGGCGGACGACTTTATCTAGTACCGTCCACCTCGCTCCGTCTTCCTTCCCTTTACTTTCATGACAGTTTCAGCAGCGATGACCTCTTCCAAAAAACCTATTAGGAAATACATAAATAAGAGGGATGCAAGTCATGAGGGACAGACAACCACGGGAAGCACCGGCAGAGTTCCCCAGCCAACAGTGGGAAAGGGGGAACACCAACAGGCTTCTCAGAACACTGGGTAAATGTCAGGGGGCAATGGCAGAGGGCTGGGAGGGGTGGAGGAGAGGAAAGGGAGGAGGGAGAGAGAAGAGGCGAGAGAAGACAGAAAGAGGAGCAAATGAAGGAGGAAAGAGGGGGAAAGGAAGGGCACTGGAGGAAAGGGAGGGCGAAGGGCTGGAGATGAAAGGAAAGAATGGAGAAGGGGGGGTGAGAAGAGAGGAAATGGGATGTGCGAGAAAGGGAAAGAGAAAAAGGTTAAGTTGATGAAGGAAGTGGGGGCGGTGTGGGGGGTGGAATGAAGGCGTGGGGGCTGAGGAGAGGGTAACGAGAGGGACCAATGAGAAAGGAGGGAGGAGAGACAGAGAGAGAGAGGGAAAGAAGAGAGAGGAAGGGGGAAAGAAGATAGATGGAGGTGTGACGAAGAAAGAGAGATGGGGGGGGGGACACAGGCATGCGTGCGTGAGTGCATGCGAGAGAGAGAGAGAGAGAGAGAGAGAGAGAGAGAGAGAGACAGAGAGACAGAGAGAGAGAGGTTGACCGTACATGTGCAAGGGCTAGAAGGGAAGAGAAGCTGATATTAGCTGACTGGGAGGTGGAGGGGCAGGGTCAGTGTATGTAGGTGTGTGTGGTGACTGACCGAATATGTGCAGGGAGGAAAGATGCAGCTCATTTTCCTTTGCCATTTCGGTGTAAGTAACTCCGCTAAATGGATGGAGGCGGTGGGCATCGCTGTGGCCAAACTGACTGACACGTAAGAGAGAGTTACTTCTGTTGTTACTTTGGAATACCACTTCAAAATGCAGACTAAAGTAGACGGCTCAGTTTCAATTTACAGCTTGAGACAAAGTTATTCTCAGCTAAATGGATGGAGGTGGTGGGATCGATGCGCGAAAACCAACTGAATGCTTGTGAAAAAAAAAAAATACAGTAACCAGATTTTCATTTATTGTATTTTTATTACTTAGTTCAGAATATAGATTAGAGAAGACAAGCAGCTTAGTTCAATTTCAGAATAAAGTTACTCTCAGCTAAATCGATGGTGATAAGTGTGAGTCGTGTAAGCATAATGACCGAATATTTCCTAAATCCTTCCGAATATTTCTAAGGGGTACGGAGAATGAAAGAACAGCCGAAATTCTCTTGCCACTTCAGGATGTTGATGTTGAAGAGATAGCAATTGAATGGAGTTTGCCTGTTCTGGATAAGGAAAGGAGGTAGTGGGGGTTGGTGTGTTTAGGATGACCGTGTGTGTGTGTGTGTGTGTGTGTGTGTGTGTGTGTGTGTGTGTGTGTGTGTGTGTGTGTGTGTGTGTGTGTGTGTGTGTGTGTGTGTGTGTGTGTGAAGTGTACAACAAGAGAAGTGTTTACAAAAGATGTTGTACAAGTGCAAAACCAGTTGTCAGGCAACTTTATTCATGACTGCAATAATTTAAAACTTTATTTTGTTTTGACCTTTTTATTGTTACTTTATTAATGTATCTTTTTCTCTATCGCACCCTCCTGTGTCAGTTATGTGAATGTATATGATCTTCACGTAACCTTGGCGTCCATATCGTGAAGAAATTATGTCCACGTGATAGCCTACACAAGGGATGCGGATGCTCCCGTCCTTGTGTGCCCTAGGAAGAATGCAACCACCAACACCACACTGCTTTTAGAATTAATCTGTCTCTCATTTTTAAACACAGGATAAATAACAACTTGTCTTATGGAATATACACAAGAACGACGGCATATTCTTTTCCATTATTACAGTACTTTGTTAATAATCTTTCCTTCATAACAGGCATAACAACAACATCAACTCTTGGTCAGCCGCATAACCTTGTCTCTCATATTAATTCCTTGAAACATGACGTATTTTTTTTTTTTTTTATTATAATTACAGTTACTTCGAAACGGCTTTCTTTGACGGACGAAGGAACCCTCCACCTGGTCCAGATTTTTGTTCTTTTGCAGCTCATTTCACGTCCGTCAGTGGTAGAAAAAGATAATACTACCACGCTGCATCCTTTTCATAATATGGTAATCGGGATGGAGAGAAGGTATATTTAGGCCACGCAAGAGTAAAAGGAATATGGCAAAACTTAAATCCTGCTCCTCTTGTGGGGTAAAGTCGTCTATGGTCTGAATAAAACGGATACAAACAGCTGTGATAAAACGAAAAAGATGTCACCGGATACAAGGGGTTAAAGCAACAGGGATACAAGCTTCTCTCCACAATGATTTGGGGAAAAAACGTTTCTCCCGACAATCTCCCGATCTAGAATTCCGAGAAAGATGAAGCAACCTTGGAAGCAGGTATTTAACTACTTCAAATAGAGAACGTTTTAATCCTGTTATCGTCAAGGGAGACTTTTCAAGCTTTAGGAGTTAAATACAGCTTTCATTAATTCCTTCACCACCAGAGGGCTCTCCTAATCAAAACAAAATCGCCAGAAGGTCGCCCAAATCTTCATTCCTCATAATCCTAATCCTACTTCCAGACTAATGAATGTGATGGGTGGGATCCAGAAACAGGAAGAGAAAACTATTAAAGCAGAAGTGAAATGGGTCATGCATATATAAATCACTCAAATCTCCAAAATTTTCGACAAAAATGAGAAGATCAAAGACGTCATCGCACTGAGAGAGCTACTAAAGAATGCTCCCCTCCCTTATTAACGGGACCTCCTGCCTCTGAAAAGTATACAAAGTTCACGTGATCTACAGCTCGTCCCTCCACCAGGTTCTAGGAATATGGAGTCCAGTTTCCTCAGCACCCCCCCCCTTGGCAGGGTAAGGAAACACGCGACCTTCTCTCTGCCGCCACAACCCCTCCAGCGATGACCGTGTTAGTGCCGGGCAGCGCAGGTCAGCCAGGTTACACCCATGACCTGACCTTCATCCCTATATTACACCTGTTATCTATGGACGAGTTAAAGCTTCGACAAGACCATCTGTACTGGTGGGGTTGAAGTCTCCACCATCACCTCCTTCACTACATTGTTTCCACTTTAGCTGAATAAATTTGTTTGAAGGTAGCATGAATAAAATATGTGTTCTCCGACTGAATGGGTTAAGGCTGATAGTCTATAAAATCCCAGGCTCGTATTCTCGTCGGTTAAGGAAGCTCCCTAACACCTCTTCCTTAGCGATTTATATTTGGATATGACCAGTTAATATATTTTTGTACCTTATTTATGCACGGTATGGCGACATTGGAAGGATTTATATAAAACAGAAGATGACAGTAAGGTGTAGCAAACATAATAAATCGCATAGGAAAAGGCGTTAGTGAATACGGCCCCCAATAATACCCTACAACACGACCCGCAAAGATTGAAGGTGGCGGCTTAGATTCATGCCTATCGCGACTTGAGGGTCATAAGGCAGACTCTGATTCTGGTAAGTCACAATCTTCCCCTAGAATACATGATGAAAGAAGAGGAACAGCTTTAGATTTACGGCCATCGATTGCACGTGCGTCATTAAAACAAGCAATTCATTTTTGGCAGGTCTCAGTTTTCACCTGAAGCTGCTATATGACGTCTGATGGCGTGCACGAAGGTTATCAAGGCAGACTTTCACTTTTTTCCTATTTCTGATACTTCCCTTAAAACACGATCCGGAACAACCGATGTTACGTCCAGGTCCCTAATGGTACTGCTGGGGGAACAAAGACAACGGAGACAAACTGTGCTTTAGTCAGACGTCACACACACACACACACACACACACACACACAAAAACGAAAGTGTTCTTCAGTTGTGTGCTGGATATGTAAACCAGTGCATCTTCTTATAATACAACACAAAATAACTCGAGAGGAACTCATTCAGTGTCTGATTATATATCATTATTAGAAGAAATATTGTTGAGAAAGTGCTAAAAATAATAATAATAAAAAAAGTAAGATACTGAATAAAAACACTCTCATATTGCCTGTACAAATATTGGAAACAAGATATCAGATAAGTACTTGCCTACTACCTGGAAAAAAAAATAAAAAAATAGTTAAAACTAAGCAATGGAATACGGTTCACACGCACTGCCGTGCAAACTCTCTCTCTCTCTCTCTCTCTCTCTCTCTGTTCCTCTTACGCCTCATACTGCAATAAATCTACCTGGCCTTATTTTTTCCGTACCTTTCAAATTCCCTTGTGTGTTAATCCCACTCACTCACTCACGGTCCCCCCCCCCTCTCTCTCTCTTAGTCTTACTTACTCACGGTTCCACTTCGTCTGTCTGTCTGTCATCCTCTGTCTATCTATCTGTCTGTCTTTATGAATACTGTCACTCGTTCAGGACCCCAACAAATGCTGCTAAGTATCTATACCAACCGCCACCTTCTCACATCATTCTTGGCCAACCAGCGTAATGTTATTTTGTACTACGAATAAAACTAGACGGTAAGTTTTTGTATACCTCTCCGTGCTCTTATTTTTTAGTTTTCATTTTTTTTTTTTTAATCAGAGGAAAACATTATGCATCAGGCAATTTCTCTTTTGTGGGATATGGGGCAAGAATGATAATGGTGATGATGATGATGATTATGATTATGACAGGTATGATGATGATTGGTATGATGATGTTAGGTATGATGACGAGTATGAAGACGATAATGATTATGATGATGATTAATGACGACGAGGACGAGCAGGACTACAGTAACAATGAAGATAATAATAACAATGATGCCAATGACGAAGTGAAATTTACCCAGCCTTTCCATCTTCTTTTTTTTTTTTTCTAACCAAGGTCATTGCGAAATCCTCTTACCTACTTTCAGATCATTCACCCAGTTTCCTCCCCCCTCTCCCTCCCTCCATTCCCACCACGACGCCATGACTGTCCTACTTTGCCTACTGCACCACAAAATCAATCTTATCATTACGAAGGGGCGCTCCAAAATTAATGAAAATAGTCTGGGGGTTGTTATAAAAGGGAAGTCATCGCAAAGTAAGGGTTAATGATGATTTGGAATCCTTGCATTACGGGTGAGTCTGTTAAATGAATGAAATCGTCTGGAACCAGTAAGAAGTAAATAATAAAATGAATCTATCTATCTATCTATCTATCTTTCGGGATACGGATACAGAGATAGATACAGATATAGACAGACAGACAGATTGACAGACAGGCAGACGGACAGACAAAGACAGACAGACTGATTAGATATCATTTTTGCTACCACCAAATACTCTTCACCATTTAAGGAGACAACCCCTCAGGAGAAACAGTCTCCACTAACCCCTACTGCACGATCGCTGGAGGCTGCTCGGAGTGATGGAGATTAATAACGCGAGATTTATAGCCCGCTGGCCGTGAGTATTGCGTGTGTGTGTATGAGGGTGACTCAGCCCTTCACGCCACTTTTGTACCAGTGAAAGTATAGGGACAAAGAGGTGTGTGTGTGTGTGTGTGTGTGTGTGTGTGTGTGTGTGTGTGTGTGTGTGTGTGTGTGTGTGTGTGTGTGTGTGTGTGTGTGTGTGTGTGTGTGTGTGTGTGTGTGTGTGTGTGTGTGTGTGTGTGTACGTGACTTTACCCCCTCCTTCTGCCTCTTTGGGCTTACGACACATCTCAGTCACGCTCCCTCCCCCTTCCCCCCTTTCCTTCCTTCCTTCCCCTTTCCCTTTCTCTCTCCTCTTCTCCCCCTCCTCACTCATCCTCCCCCACAGTCTTGCCTGTTACTCAGAATTGTTGTTTTCGCCTTTCTACTTTCTCTCTCCATCTTTCTTTATTCTTTCCGTCGCCTTTGCCCTTTTGCTTTCGCATCTCACTTTCCTTCTTTCTTCGTTTTCAGTCTTTTCTGTTATCCAGTTTTCCATTTTCTTTCCTCCCCTCTTCTTCTTTTTCCACCTTCCATTCTCCCTTCCTTCTTTCTTCCTTTCCTTCCCCTTTTCCTTTCCCTTCCCATCTCCCTTTACAATCCTCAGCCTCTTTTAGTCTTCTCTATTATCAAGGATTTCATCCAACTCATCCTCCTCTTCATCTCTTTCCTTACCTCTTCCCTTCTTCCTTTCTCATTCTTCTTTCCTTTCCTTTCTCATATCATATATATATATATATATATATATATATATATATATATATATATATATATATATATATATATATATATATATATATAGATAGATAGATAGATAGATAGATAGATAATTATTTATTTATATTCTCTTGTCATGTTTCCCTTTCTCCTCCTCTTCCAGCCAGTTCATCAATACTTCATCCATCTCTCACCTCTCTCCCTTAATCTCTCCCTCCCTTGCCCTACCCTCCTGCTAATCTTCCTCTCCATTTTCGTTACTTTCTCCTCCAATTCTATTGTCTGGTACTCCTCTATTGTTATCAGTCACTGTTATTTATCCTGTCCTTTGTTGCTGCTCTGTTGGTTTTTCTTAGGAAGCGAGGCTATTGTTTCTCTTGGCTTGCTCCTCTCTATCACTGTGTGTCTATCTTCTTTCCTTCCTTCTCTTCCTTCCCCCCGTCTCTCTCTCTCTCTCTCTCTCTCTCTCCTGCGCCAAACCAACCATAACACTGATGCACAAGCCAACACAACAAACACCCACATTCCATTAGCACCATAATCATCATCACTGCAACCTTAACCCTATAATAGATTTCTCAGTTCTACCCCTTGTTTATTTTTTACATCTTGCCCATTTTTTCCTATTTGTTTAAGCAGGTTTTCTGTTTATCAAAGGGCAGTTCCTTGTTTTCTAGCCCCCCCTTCCCCGCCCTCTACTCTTCTTCTTTCAGTTCTTTTTATCTGTAACTTGTGTACTTATCTTTTCTCTCTTTCCTTTTCTCTTAAATTTTCTTTCCATTCTCTCTCTCTCTCTCTCTCTCTCTCTCTCTCCTTTCCTTTTGTTCTCCTTCCCCATTGTCTCTTCACACTTTCCTTTTCCCATCCTTTCATATCTCTTAAGTCCCCTCTCTTATCTCGTTCTTCCTGTCATCTCTCACTTTCTCTGTTCTCTCGTTTTCTCCTCTCTTCCATTTCCTACTCTCTCGTTTTCTCCTCTCTTCCATTTCCTACTCTCTCTTCTCGTCTCTTTCACCTTCCTCCAATTTTTATTCTTTCGTTTCTTGTTACCTATTTCCTCTCTCGCACCTCTTTTCTCTCCCCACTACCACCACTTCTTAACCACCCCCCTCTCTCTCTCTCACTCACACACACACACACACACACACACACACACACACACACACACACACACACACATACATACACAGACCAGTCCACCTTGTTGTTGTAACTGAGTGACATGTCCTTGTGTCTGTCTAGGCCTGTGTATGTATGCAGTGTTACGTGTAAATATTTGTGTGTCCCGATTTGTGTTTACTTGTGCATTCTCCTGTGTGTGTGTGTGTGTGTGTGTGTGTGTGTGTGTGTGTGTGTGTGTGTGTGTGTGTGTGTGTGTGTGTGTGTGTAACATGCATTACCTGGACATGATCAGTGACAAAGACCCACACACAACCTACGATTTAACCAATATACTAAAAATCTTCCTCGTGGGTAATGTGTACGAGAAGGCCAATAGGAGCTGTAAGAGTCCTGGAGAGAGAAAGAAGAGGAAACTGTAAGAAATGGAGTCACGATGCAAGATCTAAATATGTTTGCTGTCGCGTGGGAAAGGGAGTCACACTGGGGAAACTAGAAAGGACTATGAATGCAGTTACTCTCTAGTATTATTCTATGTTAACGTTAAATCTGGGCTGCTGACTTACCTGCTTTACTCTGGCTAACTTCAGACGATTGTACTCTACTTGGAAAGCTCCCGAGGTGTATGAGTTAATGGAATGGAGCACGGTTATGTATTACTGCCACCCCTACTGCTACCACTACTACTACTACTACTACTACTACTACTACTATTATTATTATTATTATTATTACTATTTTCTGGTCTGGCAGCAACATACTAAAGACCCCTTGTATTGAAGTTCGAAACCTTTCCCACTACGTTGCTTCACTGTAGTATAAAATCTTCGAAATGGAGGGTGAGACATGGCTTTCACTACCTTCTTCTGTAATAGGCAGCTTTTCTATACTGAATAAAATCGTCTGGTAGCAGCAAGATAAAAAAAATTAATGACGATTAGGAGGACGGGGTTATCTTTTTTCATATTCTCGCTAGGCCACACGATTTTATTCATCACACAAAAGGTCTCCCGATACTGACGGTGCTAATCCTTGGAACGCTCATGAAATAAACTGTTCCTCTCGCCTTCAGAAAACCCAGGAAGAGACCCCTAAGCCTTGTGTATACCTGGCCATTTACATAAACAGGAGTATGCAGGTAATGACGAGGGGGAGGGGGGTATAGTGTATAAGGGTAGGGGGTATAAGGGTATGTGGTATAAGGGCATGATGGGTAGGGGATTATTTACATTAACAAATATCCTGGCTCATTACAAGAGGGGGGTTGGGGCAGGAGGGGGAGGGGTAGGGGAGACACACACATCCTCCCTCTCCCACTTCCCACTTTCCTCAGTTTTCTTTCTCCCACTCATGCCTCCACCCTCTCTCTCTCTCTCTCTCTCTCTCTCTCTCTCTCTCTCTTTCTCCTCGTTCTTCCCCCTTTCTCCCTCTCTCCTCTTCCTCCTCTCCCCCTCGCCTCTCCTCTCCCCCTCCTCTCCCTCTTTTCAAACTAAGGTCAGACACCGCTGGAGGTGAAGGGGGGACAGGGGGTCAGGAGGCGTGGGGGACGAGGGGGGAAGGTGTAGGCAAGGAGAGAGGAGGAGGGGGAGAGAAGAATGAGAGAAAGAGCTGAGGATGGAAGAAGAGAAGGGAGGAAGGAAGGAAGGAAGGAAGGAAGATGGAGAGGAGGGAGAGAGGGAAAGAAAGAGAGAAGAAGAATACAACGAAGGGAGGAGGAAAAAAGGAAGCGGAGAAAGGGGGAAAGAAGGAAGATAATTATAAAGAAGGAACGAGGTGTCAACAAGGAAAAAGGCGTGAGGAAGAAGAAAAGGAGAAAAAAGGAAGAAGGTAAAGAAAAAAGAAGGAGGCACGAAGAAGAGAATGAGGAAAGGAGAAGAAAAGGGGGGAAGGTTGAACAAAACATGGGCAGAAGATGGAAGGAAGAAGAAAGAAGGAAGTCGAGGAGAAAAAGATGATAAACTGAGTGAAGGAGGGAAAAAGAAAAAGATAAAGAGAGGGAAGGGACAGATATTAGAAGAGGCTGAGGAAAGGGAGAGGAGAGGAGAGGAGGGGAGAGAAGTAGTCTGGAGTGCAAGAAAAAAAGCGAGATAAAAAGAAGACAAGAAAGAGAGAAAGAAGGAGGGAAGAAGAAGAGACTGAGAAAAGGGAGGGAAGTGGGACAGGGATAAGGAGGAGGAACGGATAGAGAAAGAGAACGCAGAAAGATGGGACGAAAGAAGAGGAGGAAATTTGAGAAGGGAAAAATGAGAAAACCAGGAGGAAAGAAATGTAGGAAAATAAGAGCGGGGACGGTGAGAGAGAGAGAGAGAGAGAGAGAGAGAGAGGTAAGAATGATGAAGATTCAGTGAAGGACGAGAGGCGATGAAGAACATGACGAAGGGGGAGACGGTAATAACGAGGAGTAAAGGTGGACGAAAAAGAAGAGGGGTGAGAATGATGTCATAGGAATTAAGTACAGTCACCCCAAACAGTATCGCGCAGGTAGGGTACGGTGATAAATTATAACTCATGAATTCTCGGTAAGATTCATTTGTAACCACTTTGCTATACACATAATAATAACAATACGGATTAGAAAATATCACAAACAAGCCATATATTGCATCCTTGAGAGGGCAAGTTTATCAGTATGGGGGAAAAAAAAAAATCGTTGTTCAGTTTCCAATAGCCATTGTCCGGTGTCTCAAATTGCTTCGCGTCAAGTGTGCACCGATATTTTTTGGTGTGCAAGTGTACATACGTTAAATCGCTTAACAGGGTGACAGGGAAGAGATGTGAGGAATGAGAAGGAATGGATAATGAGAGTGAAAAAAAAGGAGGGACAATGTGTACGGTAAAGGATGAGGATGACTGGTTGGATGGAAAGGAGAAAGGGAAAAGGAGGATAGGGGTAAGGTGACGAATAGAGGGAGGTGAGAGAGAAGGAAAACGTAGAGAACAAACAGGGAAAGGAGAAAGCATACGGAAAAGGACATAGATGGATGGAAGGATGGAGGAAGGACTACAAGAAAAGAAGGCTAAGATATACAAGGAGATCTAGAAGGTGAAAAGACGGAAATAACTGAGCAGAGGTGGAGAAGGGTGTGACGGAGGCAGGATGGTGATGAGCGGAGAGAGAAGAGAAGCAATAGAAAGGTAGAGAGGGAGGACGGAGAGAAGAGAGAAGAAGAGAGGGAGTGAAATGGAAGAGAGGGAATCAGGATGGAAGAAAAGGAAGAAGGAAGGAAGGGAGTTAAATTAAGTGAGTGACGAAGAGGGGCACAGGGGAGAGAAGACAGGTAAGGGAGGAGAACGGAGGGAAGGGGGTTAAGTGTGGAGGGTGACAAAGGGACAGAGTGAGGAGGTGAGAAAGGACAGAAAGGACGGATGTGAGGAAGAAGGGAGAGAAAAGAGGAAGTACGGGAGAAGGAAGAGAAGGGAGAAGGGGAGGAAGAGAAGAGAAGGGGAAGGAGAGACGAGAGAGGGGGGAAGGAGAGACGAGAGGAGGGGGAAGGAGAGAAGCAGGTTCACAGAAGGAGAGAGGAGATGAAGTAAAGAGGTTGGAAAAGGAAGCGAGTGAGAGGAGAGGACAGAAGAGGAGGGGGGAGGAGAGGAAATGACGAAAGGAGAGAAGAGAGAAATGAGGATGGAGGGAGGGGAGAAGAAATACGAGTTGTCAAGCAGGATGAGAGATTACAGCGACAAGGTTAGCGCCGTCAATAACAGGCATATACGTGTCAACAATACACACACACACATGAATACCCGAAACTAGGCACAAAAATTAGCGAGAAAAATAAAGGTGAAAACAGAATTAACAGACACATGAAGAAGGCCGTTTTCTCGTGGACTTAGGAGACTGACATACGCCTCTTCCTTGCCAGTAAAAAAAAGGAGAGAAGGAAAGAGGGGAGAAAAAGGAAAGAAAGAGAAAAGAAGGGAAGTGTGTGTGTGTGTGTGTGTGTGTGTGTGTGAGAGAGAGAGAGAGAGAGAGAGAGAGAGAGAGAGAGAGAGAGAGAGGGTGCGGACAAGGGCAAGAAAGGGGGAAGATGATGGAAAAAAAACAATGAAAAATAAAACAGACTCATCGGACCACACCCTCCTAAGCTGAAGAGCCTCCTTTTCGACCTTCCCTAACCAGTCTAATTTCAGTATCTGCCATGTTAATCTTTTCTGCCACGTTATTTTTGCGAACCGTGTCGATATTTAACCTCCCCAATCTAATAAGGTCTTTCATCCTGCGTTCTTGTCAGTTTTAGAGGCTTTTACGCAGCTTAGGGGAGGATTTTCGAAGTGGAGGGTTAAGATGCAGTTGAAATTGTCCTTCCTAAAACTGAACAAACTCGTCTTTAGGTAGCAAAGATAAAACTGAATTGAAGTTCTTTGGCTATTGAAGTTAAGACGGATAAGCTAACAATTACGTGAATATCAATGTGCAATATACAGAATGCACGGTGGCTCACATGTAACGCCCTGCTTCTATTCTGCCGGGCTCGTGTGTGGCGGGGGGAGTGGGGACGGGTCAAGGTCAGTGTCACCAGCATCTACTCAGCATCATGCATTTATTTCCTACTGCCAACGCCACAAGCTCGTCCACACTAGCCCATTAAGCCGTCCCTGCAACAAAATCAGATACCGTCACGTGGGTTTCAAGTGGAGTGCTATTCGGGCCAGCCTGTACATCACGAAGTAGGGCATCATTAATTGTATTTCTGCTGCTGCCACATTAGTTTCTATAGTAAATTATAAAGAGGATATTATTGGTAAAATACGCATATACAGTATACGTGTGGCTAACAAGATTTGATACGTAAATTTAAATGTCAAAAAAGAGGTGCCAGAGAACACTCTAAGACTACATGAAAAGGTTCTCATTACACCTGTCACCTATTCATAATATCCGAAGGCATTTCAAATTTACACAGGCGCTAAAAATGATGATGATGATGATGATAATGATGATGACGATGGTGATGATGATGACGATGATGATGATGATGATGAGGCAATAATAATAATAAATATCTAAATAAACGACTACCGCTCTTCTTAAAATGATCAAAACCCTGAATCAAAAGAGAGTGCCGATTGAGCTAATACCATAAATACAACTACGACAACTGCATTTACTTTCAATTAAAAAAAAAAAGATACACTAATCGGGTGAGCACCAGACCATTTTTACTCATCCTTGGAAGTCTAACAGGGGAATAAATTACATATATTTTATTTTGCCTTAGTGGTTGCTTCGGATGTACTCTGTTAGTTTTGCTTTGGCTACCACCAGTCGATTTCGTTCACCGCTGACGTCTAATCTATTCATGCGATTTTCAGAAGATTTTACTCAGTTTAGAAGACCCTTGGAACGGTGGGGGGAGGGGTTTTTGACTAAATAAAATTGTCCAAAGGTAATAAAATAAATAAATAAAAAGAGGGGAAGGGGGAAGGTAAGACGTAATTTCAGTGAGGAAGCTGCACTGACGGGTCAGAAGCAGCGTCACATGCAAATCAGCCTATTATCACAATTGCACTGATCATAACTGTCATCACAACAGCTACAAACCACAACTACCAGTAACCACAACTGTCACCACCACAATAACTACACACCACAACTGTCATCACCATCATAAATCATTACCATACTTACCACTCGCCACAAATATTACCACACCTACCTCTAGTCATTAGTGTCATTACCACCACTACCGTAACCATATCTATACTTATCACTAACCACCACTGTCACCACCACTACTCTAACCATACACAATTAACACGACTCACAGTTACCAGTACAGATGGCTTCCCGAAACATTACTCACCTTTACATCACCAACACCACCATTATGATAACCTACAAGCAGAGGCCAACACCACAACAACCACTTCTACAGCCATAACAATTGCCACCACCACAACCACAGCCACCAATGCCACAGCCACCATCACCACCACCAAAAAGCAAGGAATCAACAACTACAACCATTACCACCACCGCCACTACAACTTAAACACAGCTGCCGTGGATAATGCAACCTGTACGTCTGGCATTCTTCTTCCTTTCTGGGTGCTTCCTGTTCGACACCCACATGCATCCCACGCTATGCCGGCGCCCACACCCACACTGGAGCTTACACCCGCAGGCATGCCAACGCCCATGTCAACGCTCTCTCTCTCTCTTTCTCTCTCTCACTCTCTCTCTCTCTCTCTCTTAACACAGTCGGTACGACGTTATTTTCAGTTCACTCTGGTCAACATGCGATTTTTTAAAAAGCTGAATAAAATCATCTGAATGCAGCACGAATAAACAGCAATGTCATCGTAGTGAATGGGTTAACTCTTACAATACACTGACGTTTTTCACTGTATTTTTGTTACCACCACCAAAGATAGGAACGACCTCTCATAATGAAGGGGTTAAGGAAAGCTCTGTCTAAGCCATGCTATTCTAAAAGTCTTCTCAGAGGCGCATAAAATCTACTAGAGGTCACATGAATAAAATAATAACCAGGGGTCATCTTACTGTAGGGGTTAAACGTAATCTTTCTAGGCATCCTGGAATGACCGCATCTTGGTAGAGTTTCTTCTGTTAAACATTCCTTAGATGGAACAACTTTTGGCAGGCTAGTATCTTTCGTTAGCTTTTTTATTTACTGCAAAACTTACATATACAGCCAGTACTCATTATAAGTCAGGAGAGTTCTTCCAAAATACTGCGAGCTTTTTTTATAAACTGGTGGACGCTGAAAACTGGGCTTTATAGGAATAAGAGGAAGGAGGCTTAGGTTTATGACTTTCGACGGCACGAGGGTCACTAAGGATGACTAGTTTTTGCTTAGCCACAATCTTCCCGTATAGCAAGAGTCACAGCAGCCAGTTAACACCCACGTCCCCGGTTGTAATGCTGAGGGAACACGAGCAAAGGGGAAACAAACCAATCCTCCCACTCCGACCAACCCGAGAATCGCACAAGGGTTCTTCTAGTTGCACGTCAGATATGCTAACCAATGTACCACAGCCTCCTCCCGTGCCAATGAAGCTTTAATGGGCATTTCTCCTGCACGTTAATGAGGACTTACATGCAAAGAAAACAGTTAAAATGGAGACTTAAAAACGAAGACTGATCATAATTACATCATTCAACAACCACAGTCACAATCACCCATCTCATTAACAATCCTCTCCAGTAACTATACAACTTTCAGCACCCACATTCCAAATCAAACACAGCCAAAACAGTCCACAACAACCACCATTTCATTCATCAATAAGACAGTAAAAACACAATCCTTCACCACTAAAATCCCCTTAACTACAGATTTCAATAACAACACAATTACAACCCGTCACACGTACCTTAACATCTGCCACACTGGCCAGAACCATCAAAAGTACGGCCCTCTACAACTACCTCATACACAACTACAGCATTCCACAATTACCATCCCCTACACAACTGCCTCCCTCCGCCCTCCCCCCTCCCCTTACTCACTGGCTCACTCTCACTCTTCGTTAATGTTCAGCAAATTTGGGGATGAGGCTGAGGGATGCTGCCACAAGGTCACACACACACACACACACACACACACACACACACACACACACACACACACACACACACACACACACACACACACACAAACCATCAACAAACACAAGAACGGATGCAAACAAAAACACACAAACACACACACACACAAAGACCCTTCCTACCCTCAAGCTATTTTTCGTGTCCATGTCTCACTCACTCTCACTCTCTCGCTTAAATATTCAACAAACCAACCCGTAGAGCCTGGAAAATGCCAACACAAGGTCTCTCACACGCACCCTGCCTCTCCCTGCCTTGTCCCTCCCTGCCTCTCCTTGCCTCACCCTGCCACCATCTATCCTGCCCTTCCCTGTCTCACACCAACTCTCCCTTAACTGCTCAATAAATTACGTGGTAGAGATTGGAAGATGCTAACACAGTGTCACACACACACACACACACACACACACACACACACACACACACAAACAAACACATTCTCTCTCTCTCTCTCTCTCTCTCATTTCCACTCTTTTCTTATCTGTTCTTCCTCTGAACAGCAAACTCCTATACACTACATTCTTTCCTCATTTTGTAAAGGAGACAAAAGAAAATAAAGCTCCACCAAAAGCCCACCCCTGAACCCGTAGACTGCTAAACACTGCTATTGCTGCAGCTGCTGCTGCTGACGACGACGACGACGACGACGACGCACACACACTTCATTACACCAAGATATAACGTCCTTCGTGCCGTGCGCAAGGGAACCCATCTGATGGGTTTCCTTTTGACTGGCAGGTAACGTCAGTAAATCACACGGTGTACAGGGTTGATCTTGACCTCTGAGGTGACTCTTGATCCTTCTGACCCCAAAGTTCCTTAATGTTAAATGGGCAATGCCCTCTCGGTATTGCTAGATTGGCTACAGAGTGTTTACACACACATACACACACACACACACACACACACACACACACACACACACACACACACACACACACACACACACACACACACACACACACACACACACACACACATAAAGCTATTATAATTTTACTGTACTGTATACCGTCACCCTCATGAAGAAATTGCCTAAGTCATTCTTCGGCGATTTCTGGATTTTTGCCTAAATCAATTCTTCATCACGTGGCGCACCTATTGGTATAGCTGCCTTTGCCAGGTCTAGGGTGTGAGTGGTCTGAAATGCGCCTCAAGATTATGCCGGTCATTTAAAAGTTAAGAAAATGAGACAGGTTTTTCTCGATTTCCCGAAAAGTAGAAAAAATGACTTAGGCAGGTTTTTTATGAGGGTGACGTATATGACAGTGCCAGAGTGGAAGAGGAAGGGAAGGAGAGAAGGAGGAAAATTCACTTGCTTTATGTTAACGAACTGGAAGGTAGGAAAATTCATTTACATTATGCTAATAAACCGTAAAAAAACAAACCAGTAAGCCAACACTAGCTTACGCCCACTGAACAGTCCCGGTGTGTGTAGTAAACAACCGTACTAAACACACAAAAGCCAGACAACACATCACGTTTTATGCAAGACAGGCCAACTGTTCATTTTCAACAGCTGTAATAAAAAAGGCGTAAATATAAACTTAGAATATATATGCAAAAAAATCATATGTCTACTACCAACAACAGATAATAATTGTTAGTGAAGAGAGACTGTATTAGTACCTTTCATTCACATACGGACAGACAAACGAGCAATCTTACGTTATATTTTCAGCGCTTTACAAAGGGTATCTGTTAACTCAGGCTCCTACGACTCGCTCAACTGGGCAAAACCGTCTGACCTTAGCTGGAATGGAGTACTGCACTAGAGTTATCCAGACAATATGAGAGCTAATGGTCACTAACGTTATTTACACTCTCAGGCTCCTGTTACTCCCATCTGAGTAAGTAAAACGTGTGGCGTCAGCAAAGAACAGAATACTAGAGCAGTCCCAAACTTGAGACGGTTAATGGCAATCTGGTTCACTCCAAAAAAAACGACAAAAACAAGCTGACATAATGACTACAGTAATCATTTTATTAGTAAACAATATGTGTATTATATTATGTATATAAGAACATTTCCTGAGGATGCGAGGATGAACTTTACCCACGTCTTCCCTGCTTGACGTATAAGGTGATTAATTCCTTTTGTATGGTAATGCCTTCGTTTTTTCAATTTTCGCTACTGCCAGACATACATATTTTGTTAAACCATTTACACCTATGACGTATTTTCATTTTTTGCTACCACCAGACGATTTTATTCAGACTGAGTGGCTTCTGAAGTAAGGAGGTTAGATTCAGCCTAAACAGCCTTCTTCTAAAATAGAGCTGAATATGGTCACTGAATAAGGACTGGGGCAAACCTAGTGCTGCACAGGGGTTAAAGGGTTTTTGTTTAATTCCTCCTGTACCAGCCTTCTTCCTAAGCTCAATAAAAAAAAATCTGGTAGAAGGAAGAGTTATAATCATAGGGAAAGTGGCGCTGAAACAATCCCCTCCCTCCTCTTCCCCTCCCCTTTGTTCTGGGATAAAGAACTGGTACTCCCTTCTCCTAGAATATTTAATAGAAGCAGTTCCGAACCTCCTACGGTACAACACGAGGAAAAGGTTGAAGCTAAAGTGTTTCCTCCTCTGAAGATGTGAGAGATCGTTTGTTTATTACCTCACCCCATGTGATTATAGCTGTGTGTGTGTGTGTGTGTGTGTGTGTGTGTGTGTGTGTGTGTGTGTGTGTGTGTGTGTGTGTGTGCGTGCGTGCGTGCGTGCGTGCGTGTGTGTGTGTGTGTGTGTGTGTGTGTGTGTGTGTGTGTGTGTGTGTGTGTGTGTGTGTGTGAGAGAGAGAGAGAGAGAGAGAGTAAAGGCAATTTCCTCACATTTTTTAGCCATATGGAAAAAAAAAAAACTTCCCCTAAACCAAAGACATGATAAAATATAATACCTTCTAAATTAACAAACAAGTCTTATTTGCATATTTCTTTTAAAACCAACCACTTGAGGCAAAACAGGTTGGGATTAAGAGATTACGTTTTTTTTATAGGTGTCTACTTAACTCGCTTTATCGCTCACCGAAACTTGTCCTTCCCACTTTCTTCCTTCATATTTTCATTTTTTTTTTTTGTTCCCTATCCTCTCTGTCTTTCCTCCCCACCCCCTTCTCTCCATCACCTCTCCTCCAACAATTATCTCCATCTCCTCCTCCTCTTTTAATGTCCTTCTCACATTCGTCCTTCCCACCTTTTTCCTTTTCATTCTGCCTGCATTTATTCTGTCTTTCTTCTGCCCCCTGTCCTCTCTTCTGTCACATTCCCCTTCACCTCCTTATCTCTTTATTCTCCCCCTCACTATCGCCTTCTCCTCTTTATATGTCTTACCTACGTTCTTCCTTCTTACAGTCACTTTGTTTACCCATCTCTCATTCCTTCTATTCTCTCTTCAGCCTTTCATTCCCTTCCCTCATCTCTCTCTGTCTCTTTTCGCAAGTCGCTTCTTGTCTCGCTGTATCACTCCCGCATATTTGTCCTTCCCAACGTCTTTTTTCTTACAATGTTCATCTGGTCATCAAGCCTTTACTCTCATCATCTATTTTTTTTTTTCTCCCTGTCTCTCACCCCATTCTTCCTTATTTTCCTTGTCTTCACTGTTTGTGTCTCTTCTCATCTCGCCTTATTACTCTTCCTAGATGCCTGGCCTTCCCACCTTCTTCATTTTTACGACTCATCGATTTTTCACGTCTCCCTTCCGTCCCTTCTCCCTTCGTTTGTCAGAGTCTCCTTTCATCTTATTTTCCTTTCTTCCCTCCTCCTTACCGAATCATTACTGTGCCATTTACTCGTCCAAAAAACTGAGAACCATGCAACAATGAACAATGTTATACACAATATTACTAGCGCCTTACTGATTCAAATGATGTATTATGCAGTACTTGGATTTTTACTCCCATGAAAAATTCCATCACAGTTTTCCATACAGCATCATGGCCACTCCCGCTTCCTTCTTCCACCTTCGGCTGGAAAGATAAGTGGGTGGGAGAGATTCCTTGCCTTGTTATCCTTTTCCTGGATTCATAGAAGAGGTGTCAGAGTTAGCACTTATTCTAAATCAATTGCCTCCAAGTGACCAATAGGTTTGTTGCTGTTTGCTTACATTTGTACACCTTCTCCCCTTTTCCCTGCCTCTCTTCTCCTCCTTTCCTTCTTCTCTTCTCCTCATCCCCTCCCTCTCTTCTCTTCCTCCTCTCTTCCTTTTCACATCCTCCCCTCCCTTTCGTCTCCTTCCTTCCCCCTCTCCACCTCCTCCCACATCTCTTTTCCACCTCCCTTCCCTTTCTCCCAGTACACTCGTCCTTCTCCGGTCCTTCCTGCCATTCCTACCCACATTCCATCTTCAAATGCCATCTGCCACTTTTGCTCCTCTTCACTCATTATTATTCATTACACAAGCTTCCTCTCTCTCTCTCTCTCTCCCCTTTCTTTCTACCATCTCATTTTTCATATTGTCTTCATATACTACGTTTCAACCCTCTCTCCTCTCCCTCATCCTCTCCTTCTCTGTCTGTCTGTCTGTCTCTGTCTGTCTGTCTGTCTCTGTCTGTCTCTGTCTCTCTCTCTCTCTCTCAGCCCTACCCCCTTCCCCCTCCTCCCTGGGCTTTCCTCTTGTTCTCTCCCTCAGGCTCCTCCCCATAATATCCTCCCTGCCTTCTCTCTCTGCCACCCTCCCTCCCTCCCTTCCTCGCAACATCGCTCCCTCCATCAGCCTCCACATCCCCTTCCTTCACCCCCATCCTCTCTCCCTCTCTCTCTCTCTCCCTATCTATCTATCTATCTATCTCTCTCTTTCTGGAAATACGAAGAAATACAAAGAAGTACAAACAGCAACAGACTTTTTAGTCCTTTCAAGGCTGTTTGTTATGAGTTAAAACTAAGATATCTATTTTCTTACTCAAATACAAAGATAAAAAAGAGAAAATCTCTCTCTCTCTCTCTCTCTCTCTCTCTCTCTCTCCTTCCCATCCCTCTTCTCCTCTACCTTCCTCTCTCATCCGTTTATCTTTCCCACTCCTCCCCCCCACTGTTGTCTCTTTCTCTCCATCTCTCCCCCTCCCCCTCTCCCCCAACAGGTTTCTCTACCCTCTTCCACGCCCCTCCCTTGACCCATCCTCCTCCTGCTCCTCCCTCATCCTTCTCCCCCTCCTCCTCCCCCTCTCCGTCTCCTCCTCGCTATATAAAAGCTGTCTCACTGCCTCACAAACTCAGTTGGCTTCTCTGCTTCAGTGTTATTACTTGAACGAAACAGGTAAGTTACGTGGGGTCCTCCTGGCTCCCACTTAACCCCTTCAGCTCGGTGACGTCTTGCTGCCTCCGTGCGATTTTATTCCGCATTAGGGAGACCTCTCGTCGTGAAGAGATTAATGGAGACACCTGCTAGTCCCTTCACCGAGTGTCTCTCTGGCTAAATGTAAGATAACATGGCGGTGGCAAGAACGTAATTGCATCGTACTGAGAGGGTTACATTTCCAGCCAGTAACTTAACTTTGACATAGTGTTAATATCCGCTTTACTCTGTGTCTACTTGTCATGCTATAAAAGTAATGTCGGTATTGTTTGTTTAGACTAAGTTATATTTTGTGACATTACTGACTTGACCGCCTGACTGCGACTGTCCCCCCTCCCCACACATTTTTCCTTAATGTGTATGTGTTGTTTGATGGTTCAGCTTCGTTGTCTCGAAATGTGAGAGTTGTGGCTCACTCTGGATGCGCTTTGGCTCAGAGGAATGGGATCGTACTTTTCTCGCCTTAGAGTTCTTGGCACCTATTCTTTACTGGTTTATTCAGCATAGTTCAGCTTATGAGAAGGCACAATTTAGTTAATGTATCAAGGCAGAAATAAACTGGTAAGAAAGAGGAGCGAAGGAGCTTCCCCATATCGACGAGAATCCTGCCTAGGGAAACTAATTATGTCAGGGCCTACCTTCTTTTCATATGGTTTATTTTACCTCATTAAGCTGCATGTATATACTCCCTGAAAGTGCAAAACTGGCATTTACTTAAGTGGTCTGTCTGTGATGCTGTGTCTAGGCGTTTAAATCTGCCGAGAGAGAGAGAGAGAGTAAAAAAGTTTCTGAAAGCCAGTCGTTTCGCTTTATATTCTAAAATTATATTTCATCTCTGTTAGGAATCTTTCACTTTTCTTGTCGTATTCTATCTGTTCAGTTATCATCGTAGTCAGATTCCTCTCTCTTCATTTCATCAGGACTTAAGAACAATTCGTCGCTATCACTTTCCGCCTTAATCTCGTGGAAATTCCCTTCTCGAAAAAAAGTGGGAGTCCATCCCATTAAAATTAATATCTATCTTTACGTCTCTGCTTTTTTAATTTTTTCTCTGTTGCCTTTGAATTCTTCTCCATCTCTCCAAAATTCATCCGTATCCAACTGAAATTAATTTTGATCCTAAAAAGTAATTCCTGTCTTATTAAAATTCATATATCTGTAAATTTTACCTCTTTAAAAATCATCTCTATCCTTCTGACTTTCATTTCTATCTCGACCAAAATCATCCTTTCCTTACTAGAACTCCGTCACCGAAAATTCACCTCTGTAATCAAAATACATAATTCTCATGAAAAACCCTCTCTCCTCTCTCTCTCTCTCTCTCTCTCTCTCTCTCTCTCTCTCTCTCACCTGAAGTTCTCTACTCTTTAAAAATCACCTCCATATGAACAAAATTACTCTCTAAACGGAATAGCTGAATCTTATCACTTTCAATTTTAATTCTAATCTGTGAAACTTTACCCTTATCTAACCAAAATTAACCACTGATCAAAATTTCTCTGGTTTTATCATCATCAATTTCTCACAAAAAAAAATTGGCTCTCTAGGTCCTTTGAAATTCACCTCCATCTCTTTTTGTAAAATCTGTACCCTCTCTCACTTTCATTTTTAATTCTAATATGATGAAACTTTACCCCTATCTTATCAAAATAAATCTCTCCATCTTTTAAAATTCTCCTCCATCCCCTGAAAATTCATCGCTTATCGTAAAACCTGCACCCTCTCTCCCTCTCTCGCACGACCTGAGCTTCAACCGGTCCCGTACTCGGCACACGACCCCTCCCCCCGTCCCCCTCTCGCAGTGTGCTGACCTGTTGCTGACTTTCCCTCTCATCGCCCCGGACCTGCCTTGCCAACCGCGCCGCTCACCCTCTCTGTGCTGTCGAGGTCGTTAGTTCATTTACACACACGTTTACTCTCACTTTCCATACCTCTCACATACATACACTAACACACACATAGTCCGTCTATCCTCTCTCTCTCTCTCTCTCTCTCTCTCTCTGCAAGATCCTGCCTGCCTTGAGTATAGCAGTCGTGCCCATGCAACTACACATTTGTCCCTACTTAGCAACGACCCTTCCTCCCACGATACGCCATCCTCCATCACTGTAGCCTCTCACAAAAACCATATTCTCGGTAGCAATGAAGAATTCGTAGTTCCTGTTCCTTAGCAATTTATTTCGCACATTGCAGTTTAATATTCCCTTACATATTATTCATATTGTCCTAAACTCTATAAAGCTGGCATTAACACCACACGAGAGGATAAAGGTGTAATGTGGAGAATAAGTAGCAAAGAAAGAGATGTTACGATATTTCCAAAGCCACTTACAATTTCAGCTGTTCACCTCTCCACCTCCCCTCCACCCAGCCATCAAACACTCTCTCAGCCAAGACTCTCACTTTCCCTTGGCTCCACACGGCCCAGCCACCTCGAAGAATTTCTGTGTATTTCTCCCATATCAACTTCTAAGCCACAATTTCTCGATGCTGTGTAAAAACCTAGTGAGATGTTGCCAAAGTAACCACTGATGATAAAAATAACAATAATAATAATAATAATAATAATAATAAAGGGGAATCTTGTTTATTACGTTATGATTTGCCGAAGAAGGTTGCTGAACAAAAAAAAAATAATGTACTTAATATCTTCTCATATGCAAGTATTTATGTATGTGTTCTCATCACCTTCAGACATTTATTTTATTCATCTTAGGGGCCAATTTTCGGGCTGGAGGGGTTAGTTGCCCAGCAGCTTTTATTAATCCCTTCACCACCATACGCCTCTCCAACGATTAATATAATCGTACGAAAAGATTATAAGAGGCGTCATCCGGATTCAAAGGGTTAAGAGAGATAGAGTCTCATGGGTTTGAACAACCGCGGATGGTACAGAGAGACTACAGACTGGGACCGTACCCTGGCGCTTCAGTCAATGACCCGGTTTTTCTTGTTTGACTTCCGTGTTCATCTTCACTTCGTGCGGAACTTGGTCTCCTTTCTCGGGCAAAATTGGCATTAGCTTTTAGTTTACGCTATCCATCGTCTTCCATATATATATATATATATATATATATATATATATATATATATAGAGAGAGAGAGAGAGAGAGAGAGAGAGAGAGAGAGAGAGAGAGAGAGAGAGAGAGAGAGAGATAGATAGATAGATAGATATAGATAGATAGATAGATAGATAGATAGACAGATATAGATATAGATAGATAGATAGACAAACAGACAGATAGATATAGATATTTTAAATGCATAAACGAAATATCCAAAGGATGTAAGCTGGCAAAAAATTCTTTCCAGGAGAGAGAGAGAGAGAGAGAGAGAGAGAGAGAGAGTCAGTAACGTGAGACTAAATCGTGTCCGTCTGCTTCATGGCAGATGGTCTTGTTTTACTTGGCATGAACGTACATCAAAACAGACCATTCTTTAATTAAACAGATATCACCCCGGCTATACTGGAATGGTAGATATACTCAAATTGTAAAAAATGACAGACAAGCATAGTCATTACATTTTCAGAGTTAATCAGCACATCATACCAGGTTCACTATCTGATGCTGCAACAAGCTGATAAAGCCTACACTGAAAACACATCCTCTTATTAAACCTAACCATCACGAGTCTGGGAGAAAGAGACGATCGGACTAAACAGATATGGATATCACTTACTAACGCATTGAAATTACAACACACTAGGTGATGTGGATAACAGCTTACTGACGCATTGAAATTCTCACTTATTTATAGAGACAAAAGTTCGCCTAATATTTCACATCTTTTTACTTCATATTTACATCTACTGGCTAATATTTCTGAGATGACACAAGTTGGTACATTTCTCTGTTTACATATGATTCTTATTTATATAATGTGTCAGGGAAAGAAGTGATGGTAATGCCTGAAATGTGAAGGAAACGCAGTGTAAAATTGCCGTATGGGCGAGTATTTGTCCTTAACTATATATTTGGATAAAAACTTAATAACGCGTTGAAATTTCCTCCTATTGTACGCTTCCTTCTCTCCCTCCCTCCCTCTCTCTCTCTCTCTCTCTCTCTCTCACACACACACACACACACACACACAGACACACACTTCATTACAAGAGTTGTCTCTCACGCATTAGGGTGTGGGAGATGAGGGTGGTGGCGACGAATTGTGGTGACGTGAGTAGTAGTAAGAGAAAGAATTATGGGTCGTATTCTAGGTGGCACAGGATGCTTCGTGGCACTTCTTCCTGAGCGGTTTGTTCTGCATATTTCCTTTTAAGAATATTTTGTGTGTTATTTATATCTCTTCAATATCCACGTATTCTCCGTTAACGATATACGAGAGGAGTGTGAGGTGTGATGGGAAGATTAAATCGCTATGGAGGAGTTGTTACGAAATCTCTAGGTCGCTAATACAACCCTTTGTTGAGAGTGATGGGGGGGGGTAATGGGAGGGTAATGGTGAGAATGGTGAGCCTGAGAGGAGCGGTGAAGGTAGTGACAAAAACTGTTAAATAGCTACAATAATGGTGAGAGAGAGGAAAGGGAAGGGAAGGAAGGAGGGGTGGAGAGAGAGAGAGAGAGAGAGAGAGAGAGAGAGAGAGAGAGAGAGAGAGAGAGAGAGGAAAAAAATGTAGGAAAGGAGTAGGGGAAAAAAACTGGAAGGGAAAAGAAGGAGAAAAAGGAAGAAAAAAGAAAAGAAAGAAGGTAAAGAAGGGCATAAGGAAGGAAGAAGTCAGAGAAGATGGGATGGAGCAGGGATGGAGGAAGGAGGAGGAAGAAGACTGTTAAGTGAGAAGGGATGGAAGAAGAGAGAGGGAGGAAGGAGCATTTTCGTCTCATCCCCGTATCATCATGACCTATTATGGCAGAGGGGTCAGGGTTGGAAGGAGTGAATGGAGAGAGAGAGGGAGAGAGAGAGAGAGAGAGAGAGAGAGAGAGAGAGAGAGAGAGAGGGGAGGAACAAGGTAAACAAAGTGCATCTCCACCGCCAGTCACCATTCTCTCTCTCTCTCTCTCTCGGCGCATTGCAGTACACCCCAGTACCCTACTGTATGCCATCGATACAAAATATTTCAACATCAGAACGACTTGAACCACCTACACGAGAATGCCAGGATGCTACATAGAAAATAAGTCTCAGTAAAGGAGGTGCTACGAATCTTCATGTGCCAGTCAAGAGTACAGACCTCAACCTCTTCACTATGATGACGTACTTTATATTTCAATCTGGCTACTTCAGACCATTTCATTTGGGTTAGAGAGAGGTTGTGATGGGGTTGATAGAGACGGTTTCTAGTCCCGTCACTTTAAGGAAATCGTCTGAGGGTAACAAAAAATAAAAAAAGAAAGTCAGCAGATTCAACAGCTTAGACATACGAGAATATAACACCAGATCAACGCCTAGTATGACAGGACAATGGGGGCTCTTCTTCTTTACATCTCGCGCTAATAAATAAATAAATAAATGAAATAAATCTTTAGTTAGGAGGCTATAAAAAATAACTCTCAATGTCTCGATAGCAGCTGAGTGTATTTTATCTTTTTTCTAATGCTGGGAGACGTGTAGTGCTTCTAGGATTTGAGACGGGTGAATCTGCGTAAGGTTTGCATTTTGAGTGAATGGATGTGTGGCTCTTTTCACTAGGTACTGTGCTGATAGTGTCTCTCTGTCTGTCTGTCTGTCTGTCTGTCTCTCTCTCTCTCTCTCTCTCTCTCTCTCCACAATTTCTTGATCATTTTCACCCCACTTACCTAGTAAAAGAAAGCAGGTCCTGGATAATTGTTGCTGATAAAGGTATTGTGGAATAAAACGTTGGTGGTGGTGGGGGTAGTGTATATGGCAAGCCGGGTGACTGGTATCCCCCGGGCCGTGACGTTACATGACATGATTTAGTGTGGCGGGCGCCCTGGGACAACACACCCTCCATGCACACGCCCACACTGCCCCACTCCTCTCCTGCGCACCTCGTGTGGGCAGGAATGGGCTGGGGCATGTGGGGGTGATGGGACCCCAGGGAGGTGGGCGAGTCCCGGGGCCCCGCCCGCTGCCCCGAGTGACCTCGCCCTCACCTGGTGTCTCTTGCAGGATGCGGCTGTTGTTGCTGACTCTGCTGGTGGCTGCCGCCCGTGCAGACAAGCTATTCCCGGGGCCACCTGAGGGTCGTGCTGCCAATAACATTGCTCAGGCCTTGGGTGGGTTTGGGGGGTACCTGCCTCCGACCCCTGTAACCACCTGTGAACCTGTGTACCGGACCTCCACTGCCACCTCTACCGTGCAACGGGTAGATGACACCACCATCGACAGAGTGGTCACACGTACCGATCGTAGTACGGTGACGTCAACCCAGGTTGGCCGCACCACCCTATTCACTACCAGCACCGTCAATATTGGCCAGACCAGTTACTCAACGGTGGTACAGACCCAGTTCACTGATTATCTGAGTTCTGTACTGAGGACAGTGACTGCCCCAGGTTCCACCACGGCTGTACAAATCACGACCACACGGAGACAGACAGTACAGGTCACCACTACCATCACCACACGTTCCACTGTAGGCCAAGATGTTACCATCACCAGGACAAGAACTGAGACCGACGTGAGACCAACAACAATTACTAGCCGACAGGATCGAGTAGTGACGAACACCGTGCCCGTGCAGCCACCGCCTGTCACTCGTACCTCCACATTCGTCAACGTACAGCAGACGACCGTGACAAGGCCAGGCCCCACACGCACTGAGCGGCGTACCACAGAGGTGCTCACCACTGCTACCACCACCACCACACGACAGGAGCGACCCGTGACTGTGACCCAGACCCGTACCAGCACTGATGTCATGTACACCACCATCACCTCAAGTCAAGTGATCCGTACTACGCGGACCCAGGAGGTGGTGAGGACGGAAACAACTACAAACGTCAACTTCCGCACAGACGTCCAACGCATTACTCAAACTCGCACCACTACACAGGTAGTGGGTGCCACTGTTACTCGGACATCTGTGGTCACACAGGTGCGACCAACCACAGTAACCAACAGACAGACAGTGGTTGTAACCGAAGGTGGTCGTGGCACCACCTACACTTCGACTATTGTCACTTATGTTACCCGCACCATCAACATCCCAGGTCAGGTGGTAACAGTGACTGCAGATCGCACCCAGGTTGTGAGCAGTGTGGTCTACACAACTCTGGGAGGCGTCAACACCATCACTGTCACCAACACTCAGCAGGAACCGTGTGGAGGTACTGCATACAATTACCAAGCACCTGCTGTTCCCTTCAATTTTTAATACTGCAACTATGCACTCTAAGCTCCACTACACGTTCTTCCCCAGCCAGCACCAGCCAGCCATGCCACACCCTGTCCCACCACACAAATCAAGAATCTGAAGACTGCCATGTGCATGACACTGACAAATGACTGAAAGATTCACGGATATACCCGTAAAAAGAGTTTGTACATGATACTTCAAATTTTGTATAATAAACAATAAATGTTAATTACCTTTCTTATCCTTGGAAACGAAAAATTATCAGCTCATCAACCAGGTAAGTTGTCGTGTCTGTCTGTAATGCTATGATGCCATACTAGTTGTTCCTGTGTGTTGTGGTGTAGTGTCTGAGCTAACTGTGTTGCAGGATGACGCGAGTGGGGGTGTTAGTGCTGCTGCTGGTGGCGGGGTCAGCACTGGCCGCCAAGCTGCCAACCATTCCCGGCCAGGCTCCCGGCAGTGCCAGGCAGCTCTTCCCTGGACCTCCCCAGCAACTCTTCTCATCTCAGAATCAGATCCGAGATTACCTGCCGCCCACACCAGGCCCTTGTATACCTTCCACGATATACCGTACCACGACCACAACCGTGACCAGCTACCGTGGCCAGACTCAGACTAATGTCATTACCAGTTTTATAGGACAAACGGTGACAAGCACAGTACAACGGCTGTCCACTATCTACTCAACACAGGTGACCTCTGTAGGTCGGCCCACCACCATCCGAACTACTGTGGTGTCCACCCAAACCCGCACCCGTACTCAAACAGGTGTCACCACAATATTTGGTGGTTTGGTAACAATCACCAATACGCAGACTCAAACAGCCATCAGCACGCAATACCGCTCTGTGGTGTCGACAGTGTTCACCACTGTGGGACAGACTCGCACTGAAACCAGAGTGTCTACCCAGGTCGTGCCTACCACGTACACTCGCACTGTTACCCAGACCAGGACAGAAGTGGTAACCAGGACACAGCCTCCAGTAACCACCACCAGGACGGAAACACAGATAAGAACCTCTGTCGTCACCTACACGCAGCCCGGCCAAATCTTCACTGTCACCTCTACTGTGTACAATACCAACTTTGTGACCAGAACTGTGACCCAGCCCGGTGCCACCATGACAGTGATGAGGACATTGGTCAACACCATTAGGAGCACTGTGGTGAACACCATGGTTAGCACGCAGGTGGCCACACAGACTGTGACCCGCACTCAGTACCAGACACGAACCGTCACTTCAGTCACCACGCAAATTATACCTACCACTGTGGTCAACACACAGGTGGTGTCTTCCACAGTCACCAGGACACAGGCCAGTACTCAGATTGTTGGCAGCACAGTGACGCGTCAGGTCAGCGTTACTAGCACCATCACAGCTGGAGGTTTAGATTCTACTAGATATGTTACAGTCACTAGCACAAACACCGAGACGCAGGGTGGAGGCCAGAGCACCACACAGGTTGTGAGGACAATCTACAGCACCAACGTGGTCACCAGTACCTCCTTCCTGGACCGTGTGGTGACGGTCACATCCACCACAATCGTACCGTGCACTGACGGAGGAGGCTACAATTATGACGCCCCCTCTGTTGCCTTCAACTTCCCCGGTTAGACTCTCACCAAGACCACGGGCACCAGGCGCACCACCATGCTTGTATATAACCTAAGCCCACAACACCATGGGCCGTATTTTCTTGGACTAGGGGGCTCCCTCGCCTCTAATTCCTTACAAATTTAGTTTTGGCCACTGCACATTAAGATTCTCTTGTATGCTATTTATGTAGTGTTTCAATATTAAGAAGACATGGATAACATATGAGTATGATGAGACGCAAATGCCAAAATAAATCGCTATGGAAGAAGTGTAGCAAATTCCCAAGTCCATGAGAACACGGCCTTCCGTCACACAAACCAGAGGCCAAAAGCATCCTACACAACAAATGCACGTAAAGGCCTATGATTAAACAGTCACTCTCCTGCTCAGCTGGGTGAAAAATGCTGAACAGGCAGGACGTCAACTCGGCACACACAACACAACCTACACAACCCATAAATCTACTGGATAAGAGTTTCATAATAAAATTGTCTTTCTATCCGTCTTTAACTGCAGGATATCCTGTTATACCCATCTTTAGCCACAAGGTATTCCAGTTATACAGACTATAACAGAGTAATCGTTCCCAACCTAGGGGCCATGGTGTATAGCTCAGGGGGTCATATGGCAGTCTTAACCCCCTCAACACAAGGACGTCTTTTATTCTCATTTTACTGTAACTTGGCCCACATTTTCGCTCTTTGCCGTTCATTTCACGTAGTTCAGTGGCAGAAAAAGCGGTTTACATCCTTTCCATTCCACCTCTTCGTGCCTAGCATAAATTTCTAGTGTTACTCTATTGCTATAATTCAGCATTCAAGACAGAGATGGCAACTTTAGGCCAAGTTAAAGTAAAAACAGTACAGCATTTACTTCCAGGCTATTTCATTCTACTATTAGTTTAAAGGAGAATACAGAATATGATTATAAAACCGTTTAAAAATATATAAACTTACGAAGACTGCACGGAGATAGCAAGAGTTTAATAGCAATGTTGTCCTCCTCGTCTGAAGGGCTTAAGTATCGATATCTGGAGTCACTGGAGACAGAATTCCATCATCAATATCCCGTGACAAGATGCACTACGAATCCTTTTCTGTCAACCACCTCATGCACATCATCTCGGGGGCAGCGTAAGATGAATTCCTGAACCTCCGAAGCGACTCATTTGCCCAAAACACTTTCAGAGGAGACAGACTGAGTATTGAGTAAGAATGTGATCATGTCCAAGTTATCAGCAAAATGACTGTCTGGGGATCTCTCTCTCTCTCTCTCACTCTCTCCATCCATCCATCCATCCATCTGTCTATCTATCTCTCTATCTATCTACCCATCTACATGCCTCTACAGTGTGAAGTTTTCCAAGCCGTTGACAATTTAAAAAAAAAAAAAAAAAAGGAAAAAGAAAATTAGTTCCACGTGGAAAATGATATCCTCGTCTGCATCCTAACTTTACCCCACCCACAGACACCCGACTTAATAGTAAAAGTGCAGTTCTGAAACATACAAACAAATGTCCAAAACACCTTTCTCAGTGTTCATTTTCGTGCAAGCAACTAGTCTATGTGTTTTGTTGGCTGAGTTGTTAACATTTCATAGCGTTTAGTGGTGGTGTTCTTGCTTAAGAGAGAGAGAGAGAGGAGGTGGTGAGATGACAAACCCTTGACTCCACTCCGTTCAGAAGAGCTGAATGTGGTAAGCCCCCTCCCTTTCTCCCACATTCACGAGGGCTGTATTCCACTCAAGGACGATTAAGGCACCTGAAGAAAACAAGTAACAATGCGTGGGTAAAAAAATAAAAACATAACTAAATAAATAAATAAATAGTCAATTTAGCGCACCTAATCTCTGGGAAGCAAATTTTGTACTGGAAATAACGCAACTTTTGTATGGTAGGTCCCGGGAGAAAAATACCCCAAGGACACTGAGAGATAATGAAGGACTGAGTTGTGCACTGTTCATGTGAGCGATATTTTTATGGTAGATTTCTGGCAGGGTGAATGGTCCACGAATTGTTTATTTTTTTTATTAAAATTAACGAGTTTTTTTTTAACTGGTCAATAATAAAAAAAAAAAAAAAAAAACTCAGAAACCAGGTGTACCAAAGCTTCATCCCCTGATTGCTGAAATAACTACTGTGATGGGCGTTACGAGAAGCTGATGGAAAAGGAAGGGTTGAGTCCAAGGCGCATGAGTGGACAGGACTAGATTCATTGCTCAAAAGATCATTCATGAATAGGAGGAAGAGTTGGTGATAGAAGAGAATTCTGACGAACGTCACTACTCACAACTTCAGAGGAACAGTGGCCGTCTACAACAGCAACTACAGAACGACACGAAAGGAAGCTAGAGATGAGGGCATAAACAGATGGACAGAAACCGTACGAGGGCAACTTGGAAACTAAAGATCTGTGCCAGACTCAGTTGATAGTCTATGAGGCACCATGTGCAATGACAAAGAGTTCACCAAAGTCCCGAAAGACGGATGATCAAGAATGTGAGGAATGTACGATGATCGGCAGTGGAGTGTCCCTGATGGAGCCAGTCCTGACGACTAGAGAGTTTTTAAGAAAAGTGGTTCATCAGTACTCATTGAGGACAGACTCAAAGATTTTGGAGATGCGAGAGGTTAAAACAACAGACCGATAGTTAGAGGGTTGGGAATGGTCACTCGCCTTTCGGACAGGCTGAATTAGAGCAAACTTCCAGCTAGAAAGGAATGTGCAAATTGGTGTACTAAGACCGAAGAGTTTGCCTAGGCAGGGTGTCAGCAAGAAGGCACTGTTTCTGTGAACAGCAGAAGGCACACCATCAGGATCGTGCGCAAGAATGAAATGCAAAAATACGTCATCGACTTGAAGGGGTGTGTCAGTAAGCATCTATGCCCATGGAAGCATCACAAAACTGAAAACCTCTTGTGCCTCTAAAGTATTCAGACCTACGCACAACACATGGCGTCACCCCGACTGGCGGCGCGGGGTCACACCACTTGACCTTTTTAACCGATGACGTACTTTGTATTTTATTCTTGATATCTGAATATTATTTTGGTCGCCTTAGGATACTGTAGATTTTCGAGATGGAAGTGTTAAATTTAGAGTTCATAAACTTCTCTACCGAGAAACTGTTAAAATTAAAGAAAACAAATCGAGTATCAGGAAAGAAAGAAAGAAAAAAAAATGACATCTTCGGCCATGGGGCCGCGAATTTCATTATGTCGGGTATAAAATGAAACAAGAGTGCAGAATCTTCCAATGCCTGTTGTTTCAAGAGCAAAAAATCTTAGTTACGAAAAAATTATAGTACGTTTTGCGAGTCTCAGCCTGGTAGAGCATGTTGCAAATCTCGCTTCATTAATCGGGAACTGTTTGTAGTACGGTGCATATGGTGTGGTAAAGTAAGCCGCATGGTGTCGTGTGGTGTGGTGTGGGTGGTAGTATTGTGTATTGTGGAGTGGCAATTTAGCCTTGTGGTGTGGAGTGGTGTGGTGGCTGTGTAGTGTGGCAGTGTGACGGTGTGGTGCGGCAGTGTGGTGTGGCGGTGTGGTGCTGCAATGTGGTGTGGCAGTGTTGTGTGGCAGTGTTGTGTGGTAGTGTGGTGTGGTAGTGTGGTGTGGCAGTGTGGTGTGGTGTGGCAGTGCAGCGTGATATAGTAGAATTGTGGTATGGTGTAGATGTGCGGCCGTGTAGTGTGGCAATGTGACCCTGTGTTGTGATGTAGTGTGGCAGAGGTACCGTGTTCACCCAACCACCTCTCTCATCGCAATAACCCTGCCCACTCCTCACTTCACTTCACCTCACCTCACCTTAACTCGCCTCCCAGGCAACCTTGGCGGGATGGTGAAAGGAAAGGGGACGGTGACGGAGGGAAGGCTGGGACGGAAGGGAGGAGGAGGGTATTTGAGAGGGAAGGAGAGAGGTACGAGGGATAAGGGGAGGGAGAGAAAAGGTGAGTTAAAAGAAGTGGAGAGGATGACAGTAGGGAGAAGAAGAAAGGGTAGGGGAAGGAGTGGAAAGGGAGGAGAGGGAGAACAGGAAGAGACAGTGAGAGGAATAATAGGGGAGAGGGAATGTAAGGAAAGAGTGAGAGAGACTGGAAGGGAGCGAGGGGTTGAGAGAGGATAGAGTTGTTGGGAGGGGAGGGGGGGGGAGACGAAAAAGAAGGGAAGATCTGGAAAAGGAGGAAGAGATAGAGAGAATGAGATGGGAGATAAGAGGAGAAGAGGGGGAAGTCGAAGAAAGAAAGGAAGAGATCTGGAAAACGACGAGAGAGAGAGAGAGAGAGAGAGAGAGAGAGAGAGAGAAATGGAATGATTGGAGATTTTGTAACCCCTTCAATCCGAGAAATCTTTCAGCTCAATAAAATCTCCTGGCAGTAGCAACAATAAAATCGTCTGTCTATAATAAAAAAATCGTCTGGCTGCCCGGTGCATTAAAGAAAACAATCAAGCGGAAACGAAAATAAAATAAAACAGCGGCAGCAAGAATACACAGAGGAAAATGGTCATATGGACTTAAAGAAAATGGGTTTACGGACCTATAGAAAATCGGTATGGGGTGACTGATGAAAATGAGTTTATGGAACTGAAGAAACTGGAATTGGGGTAACGAAAGAAAAACGGGGGTGAGTACTACAGAAAACCAGAGTGGGGAACTGAAGTAAAGCGTCTGTAGGTTCGCTGTAGAAAAGGAAATGGGGATACTGGTGAAAAAGCGGAGAGGGGATACTGAAGGAAAAGTGGGTGCGAGGAGCCACAGAAAATGGGAAATACAGGTTGTGCGGCAAACTCAAGCAAATGCGTGTGGGTACGAGGAGAGGAGAAGGGGAGGAATGGGTAGGGGGATGAAAGGGAGGAGAGAGAGGATAGGGCATATGTGGGAGAAGCAAGAGATAAAGTTGGTGAAGGAGAGAAGGAGGAGCATTAACGATGGAATGGGAGGGATGGGAGGAAAGTTTGGAGATGCAGGAGTGGTTCTGAGGTGAAAGTCGAGGAGGAGAAAAAGACGAGGACGACGACGAGGACGATATGAGGGAGAAGTAGGAGAATGAGCCCTCTTAGCCCACGAGAAACGGCTCTAGACTTACATGACATGGTGGTGTCGAGGACGGGGAGGAGGGGGGCAAAGGTGGGGCATGGGGGAGCACAGGTGAGAGGAGCGGGAGGAAAGGCAATGTGACCCTGTGTTGTGATGTAGTGTGGCAGAGGTACCGTGTTCACCCAACCACCTCTCTCATCGCAATAACCCTGCCCACTTCTCACTTCACTTCACCTCACCTCACCTTAACTCTGTGTATTGGTAACTGCTCACAATGAATCATCCTTTGCTGGCACGAAATATGATCCAGTGTATGTGTGTGTGTGTAATTCACCGGGTCGGTCAGGATCACTTGATGTTCGTGATGGTCAGCTTTTACCCTCCCGGAAGGGAGCTGAGAGCTCATATAGTCCGATCTAAGGGCAAGGCTGTGACCTTCACACACGCACACACCCGTCCCCTTGCTCAAGGGGGACAGTAACCACCCACTTCGTCAGTGAAACTTTTCGCAACCTGAGCGAGGCGCGAACTCCCGTCCACCAGTTGGCAAGCGGGAACGTTACCACTGCACCAGCGAGCGGTGTGTGTGTGTGTGTGTGTGTGTGTGTGTGTGTGTGTGTGTGTGTGTGTGTGTGTGTGTGTGTGTGTGTGTGTGTGTGTGTGTGTGTGTGTGTGTGTGTGTGTGTGTGTGTGTGTGTGTGTGTGTGTGTGTGTGTGTGTGTGTGTTGTAGAACTTTCAGGAATACTAAATAAAACGGACCACCAAGCTTTCATATTTATTTCAAGACATCTCCAATATTCACCATGCACATGTCTTGAAATAAAGAAGAATGCTCGGTGGTCCACTTTCTTTCATTTTCCTGCGAGTTATACAACACATTTGGCTAAAAAAAAAGTCACATTTCTAATCTTATGGGAAAGAGTACATCATCCCTCCTGAAGGTCGAGAACATCATCTTCAAAAGTATCCCACAACAGTATTCAACACCAGTGACTCAGCAACAGCAGCAGCAACAGCAGCAGCAGCAGCAGTAACAACAGTATCCAGTCACTATGCAGAGGTGACAACTTGAGTGCGAGGGCCGATATTTACGAAACACTAGACCACACTAACAGGTCTCGGTTTCTTGCATTCTGCTCATAAGTTTTTTGTTTGCATTATACGTAAATCTTCATAAATTTGGTTTGGTTAATTTTCGGAATTATACCCAACTAACGGAAACAAAATAATATGCTCATTACTAAACTTAAGCATTTCTAAGCACTTTCTCTTCTATAAGCACCTGTCGCACGTATTTTTTTACTTACCTAATCTCCATCTCAATCTCCGTCTTTATTGCACCTAAACTGAAATGAACTAACCTAACCTAACCTAATTATAACGTAGATGTAACGAACGGATCAAAGAGCAGAACAATACCCCTCCCCACCATCTCCTTATTTTCCAAGTCATAAAAAGTGCATTTGCGACGGATGTGTATAGGAAAGAAATTGCATATAACTGCATAACCTAAATGCTGAACATATTAATTCCAGCCTCCTTCAGTTGGGTATGATTCCGAAACATACCGGGTGTTTACTTGGTGTGGAGTGTAGTTATGTGTTATTAGGTAGATTTATCTATGTATCTATGTCTATACATCCTTATATCTATCTATCTATCTATCCATCTACATCTTTCCATCTATCTACCTATCTATCTGTCTATCTATTTGTCTATCTATCCATCTATAATGTGTATAACAAAGTACAGGGATACCTGAGGCTTTGAATTAAGTTCCCCAAGGCTCAATATTTCACCACCTGACAAACAAATGGCGCCACACACTCATACGCCACTGCTAGGCCACAAGTGCCGAACAAGATCTATCATTTTTTGGATATGAATGAACACTTTTAATTAAGGTGTGGCAATTTGTCACAATGATTACTTGCAGTTGCAATCCGTCAAAAAGAACTGACATGACCTAATCCAGTGAGGAAGGATTTACATGAACTGCTTGTTTCGTATTAACCCCTTCACTAACACGATGTATTAATTTACTTTTATCTTGTTACTACAAAACGATTTCATTCATCTAGGGAACAGCTCTCGATGGAAGAGATACTGAAGACTACATTTGACACTTTCAGCTCCAAGAAATCCCTCCTATACAGATTAGTATCGCTTGCAGGAGGCAGGAATTTAACAAAAGTAACATCATCGGCTTAAAGGTGTAAAGGAACATCACAAAACACGAACTGACACTGGCAAAGTAACATAACAGTTCATACAAAGCTAATTACACATATGCAATCATTTATTCCTCTCTGTAGATGGTAACATTATAACAAAGTGGTATACAATACTGGAAAGTGTCCATTCGAGGGATACAGGGCAATCTCACACCACGACCATCATCGCCACCACCACCACCACCACCCCCATCACCACCACCACCACCCCATCACCACCACCACCACCCCATCACCACCACCACCACCCCATCACCACCACCATTATTTTTCCCTCTACTACATCACTCGGTAATATCAACTAACATTTAAATTTTTTCTCCCTGCACCTCTCTATTACATAAGCTGCAAATATATCAGCAAATTCTCAAACCTCCTTTTCCTGCATCTCACCTGAATCGTCAGTAAACAGAAGCCACGATCGTCATCTTTCCCTTCACGTCCAGCCTCTTATGCTTCGTTCCCTGGCATTTTTGCACCCTTTCTTATCCAGGAAAGTTTAGGTTAGGTTAGGTTTGTCAGGTCAGTTTGTTAGTCAGGTAGATTAGTCTGTTAGTTTAGGTTAGGTCAGGATATGCTAGATTAGAGATGAGACAAAGAACGAACGAAGGAACGAACGAACGAAAGAAAGAAAAGAAAGCAGGTGTGATCATCCCGGGAAAATAAGACTTAGTACGTAGTGAACAAAATATAGGACGGATATCTGAATCCCGGCCAGCCACCTCGCCCTCCCGACCTGCCGTGCACAGTAACCAGGTGTGTGCTGAATGTACGAGTAACTGACCTTTTCCCGAGGTTGGTCAGGTGAGGTGCTGTGACCCTATGCGCGTTCTCTTGATCCTTTGCCTCAGTCCTGTGCTTCTTCGTTAATCGCTACTTCCAGTCCTGTGTTTCGTCGTTGATTCCTACTTCCACTCCTATGGTTCTTCGTTAACTGCTACTTCCAGTCCCATGCTTCTTTGTTAATCCCAATCTCCCAGTCTACGTTTCTTCGTTAATTGCTACTTCCACTCCTATGTTTCTTCATTAATCCCTACTTCCAGTCCTATGCTTCTTCGCTAATCCCTACTCCCATTCTTATGCTTCTTCATTAATCGCATCATTATCGTTAGAACCAGTCTCTCAGTCCTATACTTCTCCGTACCTCCCAGACCCATGCTTCTTCGTTAATCACACCATCACCGTCAGAACCTATCTCAATTAACTCTTCATAAAATAGGGTATCACTTGCAGAATACAGGCTTACATCTCATTTTACGGTAAATTGTATCTTTTGAACAAAGATATATTATAGTTTGTAGGTATGAGAGAATTTCAAAGTGCCATGTGCTAAAATAAAGTGGTAAGTAAGAAGTGCACATACCGTTAGTTTCTGGGTCGCATTCTCAGAGGATTTTGGTGTCGCATCTCCTCAACAGCGATTTATCCTCACTACACCTCAGTAGCTTCGTGTACGTTACTGATGGAAGCACTATCGGTATCACAACGGTATAAGTAGCAATCAGTACAACGTTAAGGTGTAACGTGCGAAATAAATCGCTAAGGAAGAGATGCGACGAAGCCTACACTGCCACTCAGAATATGGTCGTGAGGCAAACGAAATACTGCCACAAGGACTTAGAGATGCCAGCTTCCTCATAAGCAAATAATCAACTTAACAATCAATTGATGTATAATTATAGGAGCTGAGCCACTAACAAAGCTAATGATCAATAAAAACAAATATTTAACTAATCAATAAAAGTAAATATTTAAATATTTATAATAATCAGCTGAAGTAAACAGTAGCAGTTGAGAGGCATTTGATGATTTATAAGACGCAGAAAATGATGCAACAGGGAGGTTTCTGCTGACTCAGCCGTCCCCGCAACACAACACTATCAACCACCTGCTGAGTGTCATCGGGGACTTCTCCTGAGCCCTGGAGAATTAACAGCACCTCTTCGTCTGCGACTTATTTATATATTCAAGTAGGTGATGGAGATTTTTACACTCTAATAAGTATCTCAACATACGAGTATTACTTTGCCATTCACTGCACATGTAACTATATTAGTACACTGCATGTGACTTCAGCACAGCGTTGTAATGTACTAGTTTTCTCAAACAGCTTTGGTTTGACTTCAACCAAGCTTAGTCAAAGTGGTGATGATCAGCCAAGAGGATGACCTATTGTTTTTGAGAACAGTAAGACAAAGGTTACGGTCACGAAGCATGGTCAACTTAAACAGTTTTGATCCGATTAAACCCAAACTTGGTGGAAGGGTAGAGGGTATTGCAAGAGCGGTGGGAGTCGATTTTAAGAACAATTAATCAACGGTCAAAGTCACAGGGCAAGGTCAAAATTGGCAGCATCTACTTACTTGCCTGCGCTAATTTTTTTTTAACGCCTCAAGGCATCTTTCCTAAGCTAAATAACATCGTCCGGCGGGGGGCGTAAATAAAATATAAATAACATCATCGTATGGAAAGGGTTAATGGAAACAGCTTATAAACTCCCTGGCCCTGAGGTGTAGCTTCTTAAGTGAATAATCTGTCTGGTCGTAGCACCAATAAAATATAAGGTGTTAACGGAGATCGCTTTCTGCTCGGTCAGTATGCGGAGGCGATTCAAGCAAAATAAAATACAAGTAAAAACGAAATATGGTAAAAGGACGTCATGCCAATACAGCCAATTAATTCCAGTAGCCAGATATCCTTTCTTCTTGCTGTATAGCGTAGGCGTGAGGTCATGGGTCAAATACTTGTGTTTTATATGTGACGGGGCAGAAGGACCTTGGGTGGTCACTCTCACTTGCAGCAGTAGTAGTAGTAATATATTCCTGACATTCCCCCACACCTGCCTCGTCACCTCACCTGCCCCACCACCACACCTGCCTCCACCACTACACCTGCCCTACCACTACACCTGCCTCTTCACCACATATACCTCATCACGACATCTTCCCCACCACCACCACATCTGCACCACCATCACACCTGCCTTGCCTCCACCACTACGCCTGCCCCACCACCACACTGTCCTTCACCACCATACCTGCCACACACGACACCTGCAATACACAACACAAAAATACCATTAACAAAAAATAATAGTATAAACAAAATGATTATCATTAGAAGTATCATGAACGATATCTGTAAGATATACCAAAAAACCGTTAACACGAGAAGCATAAAAAACATTAAAACAAGCATCGTTATTGCAGAAGCATCACTGACGAAAGGCGTATCAACAAAATTATACGTAAACTGGTGTTGTTGTTGCTCTAACCCGGGATGGCTTGGCCCAACAGCCCCGTCGACCGCAGGCAAATAACTGCCTCTATGGGGTCGTCCCATAGGTTCCATTCACCGTTGATGATGTGTCTGCGTCTTAGTGTGGTATGTACTGTGCAGTGCTTCATATGTGGTTCTGTTGTGTGTCTACTCTGCAAGAGGGACACGTGTCATCTGTGATTTCATCCAACCGACAACTAGGCCGGTAACTGAGGAGGGCTGGGTGATGTCATGATCTAATCCAAGCTGGGTGAACTCGACCAGCTCTATTTATGGATATCATTGAAGAGTGGCTGTTGGGAGGTGGATGGGCTTGTAGCACAGTGTTCTGATCGAGGTGTGTGTGTGTGTGTGTGTGTGTGTGTGTGTGTGTGTGTGTGTGTGTGTGTGTGTGTGTGTGTGTGTGTGTGTGTGTGTGTGTGTGTGTGTGTGTGTGTGTGTGTGTGTGTGTGTGTGTGTGTGTGTGTGTGTGTGTGTGTGTTGAACATCTTAACGTCATAACCCCTTCTGTTCATTTACGTCCTTTTTTCCCCATTTGGCCATTACGTCTCTTCACACCAGTAACACAAAATTTCTCTTACCCCTTTAGGAGGATCAAACTATTCCATTCTCATTCACACCATCGCCATACTTCTGTACACAATTTAGGAAAGGTCCCCAGCAGTGTTTAATACCAAGAAGCCTCTGCATACAAGGGTAGAAAAGAAGGCTATTTACCCAGCCAACCCACAACCGTTCCCAGGAATTTGTGGAAAGGCTACTGTAGAAAGTACCGGGGTCACTGTTTGGCTTGTATATTCAGCGGCTCTGGACGTCTTGTGCTTCGTATCGCCTCTTCCCAGCAACTGATTCAGCACATTACAGCTCATTATCCTTCTGTATGTTAAGGCAAATTATCTTCATGTTAAAACGATATGAAGAGCATAAAAGGAATGTTAAGCTCTAGTAAGTGAAATAAATCGCTAAAGGAGAGGTGCTATGAAACCTCCTACAGTACCCAAAATACTGTATAAGAAGCAAGGATACTCTGTCGTTTGGGGAGGAATGAGAAATATGGAAAGCAGGACACAATGCTGGCAGAGGATTGTTGGCGAACTTTTGCTCATGGTTGTACAACAATTCCTTGACTCCATTACTACCGTAGCGTCTTGTTTCCTTTATACTTATTACCGCCAAACTTTTTATTTAGCTTAAAAACGACTTCTCCATGTGGTGGGATAAGAAGCCATCTCCATACTACAATGACAGCTTGTCCATTATCTTCTTGCTACCGCCACACATTCCCATTCGGCTTTGAGGAGACATCACACAGGAAGAGGGTTACAGCAGTCTCAAACAACGCCATCAGTACTACTGTATAACATCATTTATGGTTTATACTTGCTACTCACAAGCGTTTCTCCTCAGCTTCGGGAAGACCTCTTATTGTGAAGGGGTTAGAACAGTCTTCGTTTACCCTATCAGTTGAATGGCCTGTTTTTAATTTAATTCCTACAATCTCAATGCGACTTTATTCAGCTTAGAAGGAACATACTGAACTAGGAGGGTTATATATATAACATTTTTTTTAACCCTATCTGTATATATACGGTCTTTCATAAATCTTGCTTGGGGGCAGTAAGAATATAATATCCGACGACATCATTAGTACAGTGTCGTCATTTATAGTTCACTCCCTTGTGCCTCGTGAATCCCCTGGATGATAATTCCTTGCTGAACATCATACAAGGTCTGACTTACATTCTTTATTCACAGCTGGAGTTAAAATGGACACACACACACACACACACACACACACACACACACACACACACACACACACACACACACACACACTTTACTCACAACTCGGTATAAATTTTGCTTCACACATACATGGTCACACATCCGTCATGGAAACATTATACCCTCCAACTTTTGCTTTATCTACGTTTAACTTCATATCCTCTCTTCTAACTTTCGACTCATCTTCAACTAACTTTAATACCCATCTATCTGTCTCTCTCTAACTAACACTAACTGAAAATCCACATCTCTAACTAAAACTAACTTAAAACTCACCCCTCTCACTTGATGCAACAAATTCAACCAGTCACATTCACACAACGCCACCTTCAGCTTCACCTACAGTCAGACACACACCTGTCTTGTCCACGTGAGAATACATCCCTGATTCATTCCTTCACTGCCATCTTTAAACCTTGACGTGCAAATGTTTTTTTCTTTTATGTATACTGTATTTAGATACACACAGATTTCTGTTCTGTATCTGCCGATGTCAATGTCTGTTTTCTTGTCTGTCTACCTATCTACCTACCTACCTATCTATCTATCTATCTATCTACCTATGTACTATCTATCTCTCTGTCTACCCATCCATGCACCTAATCTGTCTACCTGCCAACCTGTCTGTAATTTGTATCTATCTATCTCTCTCTATGCATCATTGTCTGTTTACCTCTCACTTCCTGCACCGTTGCTAAGCTTCCACCTGCTTACCCAAGTCAAACACCTGTTTTCTTCACGCCTGACCACACATGTTTTACCCACACCATTATCACTTGCCTCTCGCATATTACCACACCTGCCTCTGTCTGTCTGTCTGTCTCTCTCTCTCTCTCTCTCTCTCTCTCTCTCTCTCTCTCTCTCTCCACACCTGCCTCACCTACACCTGTCTTACCCACACCTGTCTCTCTACACCTGCTTCCCCAGTTCTACCTCTCCATACATACCTCTCTACACACGCCTCTACTCGTACTTATTTGCTTACCACGCTTACCTCCCCACACCTGCCTGTCCTAGAAACCTCCCAAACCACACATTCACACACACACCGGCTCGTCTTGACCTCCTCCCCACATTATTTGCTCGAACGAGGAACAGCGGCCTTAAAACAGACACACACACACACACACACACACACACACACACACACACACATCCTCCACCCGGCCTTCAGTCTCTCTCTCTCTCTCTCCACCCTTTTTCACTGTTATGCTATCCCAAACCATTTCTTTTTTTTTATGCCGCTAGAAATATACAGAGAAAAGAGCTACAATTTAAGCTACTTAGATCTGACTCATTAACCACTTCAGGAGGATGACGTACTTTTTATATTATTCTCACTACCTTCAGACTTTTTTTTTTTTTTTACATGATAGAGATTTCGAAAAGCCACTTGATATAGATTTCCCTGACCCCTTCATTACGAGAGCCCTCACGAAATGCTGAGCAAATTCGTCAGAAGACTGCAATGACAGTACAAAGTTAACGTCTTCGGGCTGAAAGGGTTAAGATTTACCGGAGATAAGAAGCGGGTCCTAAGTGACGTCCTTATGTATTTTTTATTCTAGCTACCGTCAGATTATTATTTGTATTGTTATTATTATTATTGTTATTATTATTATTATTATTATTAGTAGTAGTAGTAGTAGTAGTAGTAGTATTAATATGATTATCACCCACATCATTATCACTATTATTTCTATTATTATTATTATTATTATTATTATTATTACTATTATTATTAACTCTCATCTTAAATGTCAAGACCAACTTGCCTAGCCTCGGGCTGCTACGCTCATCATGGGGCAACACAGGATTAGATGATGATGATGATGATGATGATGATGATGATTAGTATTATTATCATTATTTCTATTGTATTCCGCTCTTGCCAGCAACAGGCTTTTTTCATGCTTAGAAGAAACTTCATAATGAAGGAGGTATCGTCTCTATTATCCCCTTCAGTACAAAGACGCCTTTTTTATCATTTCATTATTCCTACAACTAGTCCTTTTTTTTTTTTTTTCATCAACGGCATATGGCTAGTAATACTGATTTAATAATTCTGCAATGTTACTTCTTTATGTACACTAACTTCTTATTTAGCTGAATTTTCCTGCCACCAAATAATGAAGAAACTTGTAAGTACCTCACGTTGTGAAGGAGGTCTACTAAATTGCTGAAAATTGTCTCGGGCTGTAACTAAGATTTTTTTTTTTTTTGAACACTCGTAGTTACGGGGTTCATAAACGTCTATATAACCCTTGCAGTTCATAAAGGCTCTTCTACGCTGAATAAAACTGTCTGAATATAAGACCAAAATATAAAGAGGTATTATCGTAGTGAAGCAGCCGAAAAAATACCTCGTAGATAACTGTACATAACTTTCACATTCCCAGGAGTCGTATCTTTTTTGTATCTATCATCAGTCTATTCGAAGCGATGACGACTTCATGTTTTTACAACCGTCTAGGAAAATTTTTATCGACTCCTGGAACAGATGAGGTTGCAAAGTCCCAACTGACCCCTTCACTAAGATGTTGTTTATATTTTGTCTTCGTTACTGCCACTTAAGTTTAGTTAGCACTGGAGTCACTTTACCCATCGTAATTCGCTCTGACATCAAGCCTCTTAAATATCATCTTTGTCAACTTCACTTTTCTCGAGTATTTTTCTATCAATATTTTCAGTAGTATGGCCAAATATATACATACATACCTATTTTCTTTTAATCTACCACCAGACAGTTTTATTCCGTAACCTCTTGGACTGAAAGGCCATGAAAGTTCCCACTGAGGTATCTCACTACGATGACCTTTTTCCTTTTTTCCTTCCATTATTGCTATCACCAGATTGCTTTATGGAGCTTAGGGCACACTTTTACTAACAGTCACTAGTTGAATGACTCACCCCTCACCTATATACGCTCTCTCTCTCTCTCTCTCTCACTATGAATATCACAGTTATCTCCATCCTATTTCAACTAGTAATTTCCCATATAACTCCATTCTCTGTTTCTTGATTTTACTGTTACTCTTCTGTACTGCTTGGTATTCAGACAGGATCCTCCACTCAATCCATTCGCTCTGTAGTCTGGCTGTATCTCTCTGTTAGTTTGTATTCACCACTTTATCTTCTTCAGTCTCACTAACCCCCTTCTTCCCCACTCCTTTTCAGTCCTCCTCCTCCTCCTCCTCTCTGCGCTGTCAAGGGGCGGCATCAATCGACTGGTGCCCCCTGGTGGTGTGAGTTTAGGTCACTCAAGGAAAAACACCACACCACACCACGCAATACAACACAACACAACTCTTCGTCGGGAAGCTGGCTATATCTCATCTCGTCTCATCTCACTCTCTTTTTCTCTCTCTCTCTCTCTCTCTCTCTCTCTCTGTTTACCTCTTCCTGGTCTCTGTCTTGCTTAATTTTTACTGTAGGTTCTCATTTCGTCGTCATCATCATCATCATCATCATCATCATCATCATCATCGTCGTCGTCGTCTTCATTAGCCCCAGCACTATCAGTAGAACCATCACCATCATTATTAAATCCCTAGTTCCAACAGTTACAAATGGTTAAGTCATGACCATGGCACACACACACACACACACACACACACACACACACACACACACACACACACACACACACACACACACTAAAAATAAACACACACACACTTCCTTGCGTCAACTCTCTCGCTAATTCACTCCTCTCTCTCTCTCTCTCTCACACACACACACACACACACACTAAAAATAAACACACACACACTTCCTTGCGTCAACTCTCTCGCTCATTCACTCCTCTCTCTCTCTCTCTCTCTCTCTCTCACACACACACACACACACACACACACACTTCCTTGCGCCAACTCTCACTCTCATTCACTCCTTCACTGCCCAACTCTCACTTTCACATACTCACTCACACGTACGCGTCCTCAAACGGATACCTGCGTTTTTTTCCGACCTTGAAGATGAGTTGTGGAAGATGAGATGAGGGAGGAGGGGCGAGGGGGAAGGGGGAAGGGAAGGGAGTGAGGAAGGGGGAATGGGAGAAGGAGAGGAAGGGAGAAAGGACGGAGAAGAATGATGGAGAGGGAAACAATGGGAGAAGGGAGAGAAGGTGAGGGAAGGGTGGAGAAAGCAGGAGAGGAAAGAGCTAAGGTAAGGTAAGGAGGGAGGAAAAGGTGGAAAGGAAAAGACTGAGGGAAAACGGAAAGAAGGATTACACATGAGTTTAGATGAAATACAGATAACTTGGCCTACCGATTTATTAGTCAGGGTGAGAGAAACGACTGAGAAGAAGAAGGATAGAAGAGGGCGAGGGATGGGGGGGGGGGGAAAAAGCAAAAGAAGAGGAAGTGACTGGAGGAGTGGTAGGAAGGAGATGGGAGGAACGAGGGAACAACGAATGGAAGGAGGAGGGAAAGGAGAAGGTGCAAGAAGGAGTGGAAGAGGACAAAGGAAGGGGAAGGAAAGGAAAGGAAAAGTATGAGTAATGGTGAGGAACGAAACGGAAGGAAGAAAATGGAGGGGAAGCATTGATGGGGTGGTGAAGGAGGGAGGGGAAGGAATGAATATGGCAGTAAAATACAGAAAAGAAGTAGAAGGAATGAGGAAGTAAGAGGGAAGGAGGAAGATAAATGAGTGGGAGTGGTGGGAAGGGGTGTGTACTGTGTTGTAGGGGCAGAGAATACTCAGGGAAGGATAGAGAGGAGGAGGAGGAGTAGAGGGAGATGATGGATAATAATGGGGAGGGATAGGAGGACCATAGAGAGGAGGGGAGCGTTACAGGGGTGTGAAAGATGGGAATAACGTAGGGGAAGAGGGGTAGAGGGAGAGGCGTAATTGAAGAGGAGGGGAGTTAGGAGGAACACATACCCAACTCCTGTTATTTACAAGTTGCCTGAGGGTAAGCGAGTGTCTTCTTCTCTTTACCTATTTTTTCTCTTTTTCCCCTTCTCTTTTCCCTCCTTGTTCATTCATTCCTCCCCCATCTCTTTTTGCTTTACCTATTCATCCATTAGCATCTTGACTGACCTAACAATATCTCTTATATCGTGCATCCTAATCCCCCCTCCCTCTCTCTCTCTGTGCCTATCTTTTCACCTATCAGTATATACCTAGATCACTCCTTTACTTATCATCAATTAATATGTTTTGTTTATTTTCCCAGTTACATCCAACCGCAATATTCACTCTTATTCCTCCCTCAGCTCTTTTTCTTTGCATCTTAATCACTGCTCTCATTTTCCTCTCCATCCAAACTTGTTATGCCTCCATTTTACCAATCTTCATGTTATTTATTCAGCAACTCCTGGTCACTGTATTCTAGGCCTTCCCCTCCTTGTCTCGCACCTCTCCCTCTCCACTAATTATTCCTCCACCTCTTGACTTTGTATTTTCATTTGCCTAGGTACATTACTATTGCTATTCCAGTCTTATTTACTTGCCTTTCTAATTCTTGGCACCTTCATTCTTCGCTTCTTTGTTTCTCTTCTCCTCTGCTTTACTTGCTATTCCTTCATCTCTTTCTATTTAACTTTTACATACAAATATTGTTCGTGATAAATGATCTTGAGTTAGCAGGATCATTTATCACTGAACTAGTCAGGGAAAATGAAAAATGTGGACTGCCATTTAAAGGTTCTACAAGTAATGTATGAAGATGATATTTACTGTTTTATCCCCGGTATACAGACTTATATCAGTCATCATCAGTCATCAGTAATCATCAATCATCAATCATTATCATCACCATCACCATCACATCGTCCTATTTCCTTAACTACCAGTGGCGTGAGTAGAAGCCAGAAACAGAGTGGAGGTAAAAACACAAAAACAGAACTATCCCCAGAGTACTCAGAAATAATGTGTACCTAACTTTCATTAGATGTAGTCAAAGGCATTCATTTTGGCTCTTAC
>NC_137023.1:43319822-43327322 GCF_032717465.1 Coenobita brevimanus
TTCCGTCATCATTCTCACCGGCATAGTACCGCATATAGCCCTTTAAAATTCTCTAGTATGTCATTTATGGAAAACGTAAAAATAACAGTAATTATAGAGGACGCAAGAGAATATTTACCTCTTCAGTACAATCCTAATATTTCATTTCTGATACCACGAACTTCTCATTTAAGGGATTATAAACAATCTGCAATAACCTTCGTCAGGTTATTTGCCTTTGCTTGGATGATATCTCTCGCGGTGAAGAAGTTAAAATATAATCTCTGGCAGGACCTACAATTAGTTAATACTTACTAGTCCAGACGATTCCAACTCAGAAAATAGCCTACGTCTCGCAGCAAATGGTACAGATGTAAAGGGAAATAAAAAGATATGGAAGAAGTGCTAATCAACCTCCACCTCCTAATATGGCCACAGACACTACCTTTCTTAGTACCAAGAGAATATGGTCGCTGTGAAACTTCTGTCTTAGCCCCTCTACCAACAACCTTACACTAATCTATACATCACCAATCAGACATACAATTCATTATCCATAACAGATAAAAAGGTTATTCAAATTAATTCACAGAATCAGAAACCTCAATGACGTGCGAAATGTCCCTGCTGCGCCGAGACCTTCCAGCCAGTGTTTACTTTTCGTCCAGCCTGCCCGCGAGGAGAAAGTGGGGCGGGCCGACAGTGCCTGGGTCAATGGTGTATTCATTACCGTCATCGCGTCTTGCACCGTAATCTGTTTTCCAGGAGTCAACAGAAGGCGGCTCTCATGGCCCTGCGTAAACAGGTCCCGTCTCAACAACGCTGCTTCTGTGCATTTTAGGTGGCTGTGAGACCCGATGGTTTTCCCAGCTATGGTTACGAGTAGATTCTGAGATTTGTCCTAGTTTTTCTGTTCTGTCTCTAGCGCCAATTGTTAACTGCATGTAGTATGCACTAATACCAGTTTCAACACAAGCGCGTGTAAGGAACACCGGGTAATTGTCTCGTCGTGCATTATTGCGAAGTGTCAATATTTAACACCAAGTAATCAGCACCAATAAAAGTGTATACTTGCTTCAACATTAGAGGATGTGTACTAGTCCTACCGTAAATGCATACAAGCCAAGAGGAACAGCACGATTTCGAAATGGTTATTGAACAACAGATCATATTATAAGCTGTTTAGTAAACAACCTTAAAAACACCCTAAATTCAATAAACTTCATTGTATGGCATTTACTGGTTGCAAAAAATAATTAGTTTTTGCTGAAACTGCAACAATTATGACAGCAATATGAAGACAAGAATTTTAAGAACTAATGCAAAAGTATCAGAAGCATACCTTGGGGGATGGCACAGCTACTATAAAATACCGTAATGGCACTGAATTATACAGACGAAGAAGAGTATTAGACAAGGAAATGAAATTTTTAACATAATCACTAATTGCAGGATAGAAATTAGACTGGGATGGCAAAGGGATAAGTTAGCACAGACATGTGCAAAATTAATCGTACGGTATACACAGCAAAACTAGAAAGCCTCTTACCCTGACGACAGTACGGTTCAGTTTTGACAGACACACTTCGCCAGATGCTAAAAGCTTGTGAGGTACGAGGAAAAGCGAAGAGTTTGCATCAGAACAGTAGGACAGGAGGGAAGGAAGGATGAGGCGAGTAGTTACACCCACTGAAGCAGACGACGTACTTTATTGGTTTCATTTTGGTACCTCCATACGATTATATTCAAAACAAGACGCGACTTTTCGGACTGGTGGGGTTAGATACAACTTACATTAACCCAAATGTGCTGTGCAGTGGTGAGGCCTGAACCAGAAATGAAGGGGGAACGAACGGGATTAAGTGCTGGAATTTGAGTGTTCAACCCCTTCAACCCCAGGATGTTTATTTGGCTTTATTTCTCTTAGCTTTAAAAATTTTGTTCAGGTTGGGATAGACTTCTGGAACCAGAGGGATTGGATACAGCCCTCATTAAACTGCTAAACTAAGGGGCTCTCCTAAACTGAACAAGAGTAAAATAAAAATGATGCCCTCGGGTTAAAAGATTTGAAAAAACATAATGAGGGACGAAATGGTTTAACAGAGTGAAAAAATGGTAAAAACGCAAGACGTGTGAAAGAAAATGCAGTATGAGGGAAAAGGTTAAGCAGAATTTGTTCAAGCATAAACGTGTGTATTGAAGCGGTTGCCTTGATCATGCATACATTTCATGGGTGGGAAGTCCTACGATAAGCATTCATACCATGTTTTACAAGTCCTTAAGGGTATTATCTGATCCGTAGGGTCGAAGGCCATAACTCTGTCTCACTGGAAAACTGATCCGTCCCACCATGGGCCCAGATGCATGGGTACAGTTGTTGTAGGCTTTTGAAATGGCGAGTGAGAAGAGCATGTGGAAATGTATTTTGTTGGAATGTCAGTGTGTCAGAGTGAGAATCTGCATGTCATCGAGAAAATCTCAACTGAATTATATGCGAACACATTTGTAGGGAGATAAAATTAATTTACACCCACATAAATGCGCACTCCTGCCAGGGACTGAATACCAAACATTCGCGCTAAGCACTCGACCACCGAAGGATCCTGTGTTATGGTGGTGTGGACGCCTGGAGAGAACGGGTGTCGAGAGGTTGATAAAGAGGTTATGCAAATCAGGAAGGGGAGTCCAAGGTGGATGAAGGAAGGAAGGATATTGCCAGAGGGGCGGTGTATAACAGAGATCTAAGCATCCAAGTGGGTGAGAGGCGTGTACAGAGTAAACTGGAAGGAAATGGTACTCTGTGTGGAGGAAATGCTGTTAACCACTTCAATCCGATAACGTATTTTTTATTTTGCTATTACAGCGTTCATATGCTTTTCATTCAGTGTATGAGAGATTCTGAAAACTGGAAGGGCTGAATAAAGCCGTCAATGGCCCATTTAGTTCGAGAGACCTTTCTCAAGCTACACCCAATCGCCTGAAGGCGCACAATAGAAAAAGGAAAGGTGTCCTCAGGCTCAAGGGGTGAAATATACAGTAAATCACAAGCCTGTGGATAAACTGAAGAAATAATTTAAAGAACGTTTAAAAGTTATTTCTTCAGTTGGAGGACGTCATGTTTTCTTGCTTTGTTTTTATTATGGTTATATCTTATTTTCAAAACAGAGGGGCAAGATAAAAGTTGTCTTCCCAAAGATGAATGAAGTAGTATGGAGCAGCAAGAATAAAGATGATACACAATGGCAGATGGGGATAAGTTTGTGTTCGTGTAGAACTTGTTAATGAACAACTGCTGAGACACTAAATCTGAATGAAAGCAGTTATCACCCTGCTTCTCATCTGACATGGTAAGGATGATCTACAGGAAAGTTATGTGTCGTGTTTTCGCAATCAGTGTGTTTGCCGTCATCAACTTCACGGAGCTGCTAATGGCACTGACCGCAAATACCAAATGACATTTTGGGTCCTTCAATGCCAAAGTTCTAAAAAAAAAAAAAAAGTGCTTTTTGAATGTCATGTCTAAACCCAGTGATGATGGTGATGCTCGAATCTTCTCAGAGCAAAGATGGTAGACCAGATGACCGTCTAGGTAATTAGCTTTTCCTTACGATTTTTTTTTTTTCCCCACAACGAATAATATTAACAAGGGCTTGACCTTCGCATGTGATGATGAAATATGAAGACAAAAGAAATATTACCTCTGAAGTGAACTTTTGGTGGAAAATAAAAAAAATCTTAATTATCAATACATGATACCGTACGTGTTTTCCACGTAATTCTGGGAGGGAGAATATGACAGTAAAGTTTTTGAAAATATTTTACAGACTGCAAGTACCTCAAAATGGCAGCCATTAAATGTGATTAATGAAAAAATGCAATTAACGTCATAAGAATTATTACTGAACACTACAAGGATACTGCAGAAATGAACTCAGTGGCTGAAAACCTCTACTCTGGCATCTTGAAAGCTTGTATTCGTGAGCTTTGACGTGCACCCATTTTTTTTTTTAATAACTGGAACTGAGTGGAACACAACTCTTCCATATGAATTTGACTGTTTTCTTGTTTTTGTTTTTTCTTGGAGGGAACAATTTGCGGACTCCTGGTCTTTGGTCCCTTCTTCTTTGCATTAAAAAAAAAAAAAAGTAAGGGCTATCCATTTTTTTTTTTTTTTTTTTTCAAATCGGGATGTGACCACTCCAATTTATAGATTCTGTGGCAGTTTATGTACTTTCTTCCTTTTCTTCGGATATGTGACTTGCATCCTTCTTACGATCTCCAGCAAAACGATCATAATCCTCTCTTTTATCCATTGTCATTTCTCTCAGGGGTTACTAATATCCTCTATTATATTCCTGGAAATATGTGTTCACTACCTCACTAACATAAACCGACTGTTTAACCATGACTATGATGATGCACAATTCTGAATAAGATGTAGCTGGTACTTTGATCACTTCACCTCTGTTGTTACCTCTCTTGTTTGTTCCTTGTTCACTAGCGTCTCAGGGTATAACAAGGAATTAAATGGTATCTGTTATCATCACCATAAATCCCAGAACTCATACGGCCTACATGAGACTGCAAGGTTACGCGCGAACAGAAAGTGACAACAGGAAGAAGGTCGAAACTGTGACGAAAATGGAAAGTGATAATAGCGAAAAGAGGAAGGAGGAAGAAAGTTGGAAGAGACGTGATAACAGAAAGAAAGGACAAGGAGAGGGACTTGCAAAGGAAGGAGAATAAGTGAGAGGATGGGGAGGCCGTAAATGATATACTGGATAAACATTTGCGTACAGAAGAGAAAAAATCTGAAGAAGGTTAGCGGGATTGTGTGTGTGTGTGTGTGTGTGTGTGTGTGTGTGTGTGTGTGTGTGTGTGTGTGTGTGTGTGTGTGTGTGTGTGTGTGTGTGTGTGTGTGTGTGTGTGTGTGTGTGTGTGTGTGAGTAAGTATGTGGTGTGGCTCGGACATACCCACAAGCACGCTTCACCTTCACACCACTCCCTCCTTAATTCTGCTGACGCCTTATGTGTGGCCAATTGCGTTGTCCTCGCCGCCATCTTCACCTCCCACGCAGTAGTCGCGCATGGTAAGGTGTGCGCCAAGTGACCCCTGATTCTTAGGGAACGGACTGTTTAGCTTATGTCCAGAGTCGAAGCACATAAAATAATATCATCATCATCATCATCATCATCATCATCAACAACAACAACAACAACAGCACCACCACCACCAAAAGAGCAGCAGCAGCACCACCTCATCATCATCATTTCAATTGCTCCTACTATTATAAAAGGGAAGCAGAGAACCAAGCAGAAATAAAAAAATAAAGCAAATCACACAGAAGTAAGAGATTTGAAACTTTAGTGTCCGGGGAAAATGAACCACATCTCCATTCACTAACTTTTCAAGCACTCTGAATTATATTACTTGCGTTAAACACACACACACACACACACACACACACACACACACACACATACAGAGAGAGAGAGAGAGAGAGAGAGGTTCTTGAAAAATGCACAGCAAGAAAGCCTACTGCTAAAAAGGTAAAGGTGAGTGTGCTAAGATAGTATGACAACTTTGAGAGGTTTGATATGAATGGCTGTGAAAAAGGTGTATACGAGTGAGGCTGAGGTTAGGTGACATGGAAGGCCAAGACAATAACGTATTGATATAGTAAATGAATGTATGAATAAACGTGGCATGAATGACGAAGAAACTTAAGATCCGACGAATGATCAAGATGACTGGAGAAAGTTTGTATGGAGGAATAAACAACAAGGACTGCACCCGACTGTACCTTGGCAGTCAACAAAATTGATTTTCACCGCATCCATTACTCTTATGAAGAGGTGTGTGTGTGTGTGTGTGTGTGTGTGTGTGTGTGTGTGTGTGTGTGTGTGTGTGTGTGTGTGTGTGTGTGTGTGTGTGTGTCCCTTCCACTCCACATATTAGTACGAATTACAACAGGTGTCGGGATGATGGATGGATGGGTGGATTCTACCTCGCTTGGTTATTACTGAACAGTGGAGCAATATCACCCGCACTTTTTGGCACTGTTTCGAGATCAAATCAAGAGTCCTCTTACTTTTGATTTTCAAATTTTTGTTCTATGATCCTAACCAATCCGTTTTCAATATGGTAACTACAATAATGATGCTGCTTCTGATGATGATGTTTATGCGGTACAGTACATGCAACAGATGTTTGTGTTGACGCGCGCCATATTCGCTTAGGAGGCGATAAACGAGTGTGACATGGCCTTGGTGGGGGTACAGGAGGGGATGAGGGAGGCGGAAAGAAGAGGAAGGAGAGAAGCGGGAGGAGGACCGGGGAGAGTAAGGGATGGAGGAAAGGGGAGATCGTCTGATTTGGGAGTATGAGTTTGTTTGGTGAGGAAGAGGGAAGTGGAGAGGGAGAGGAAGAAGGGGAAAATTGGGAGAGTGGAATGTCTGGCGTAAAAAATACTTAGGATGTGTGTTTAATATTGTCACTTGGTCTGATGGTTGAGAAATGGGATACAGACTGATATGACGCGAGACCAATCCAAAGCTGGCGCAGGGAACAGTTTGGGACACTGACTTTCGTCCGGATCTTTTACAATCATATCATAAAAAAAAAAAAAAAAACTTCATCACACCAGAATTGAAGGAGACAACTCTTGCACATATTCAGTACGAGTTGTGGTTATTAGCGCTCAAAAGGCGACATGAGAAAGTGCGTGAGGCCATCTGTTATGCATAAGATCGCTGACCCTCAGAGAATGGACTGTCAGTTCTAAGTTCTGAGCTAGAAAAAAAAAAAACATGAACTGCTAAGGGGCTGGCTGAATCTACAGTATATCTAGTTCTTCCATTTCGAAAATACTTTCCTCTTCTAAATAAAGTCGCCTGGAAGCAAAGAGAATAACAATCACATTATGCTAGTGAAGGGGTCAAGAGTATTTGATTTGATCCCTTTCACTTCTATATGTTCTTTTCAACTAAATAAAATCGTCTGGCGTTACCTTGGATCAAATATATAGTTCTTCCACACACACACACACACACACACACACAAATTTTATCTATCTATCTATATACCGTATGTATATATATATATATATATATATATATATATATATATATATATATATACACAAAAAAAAAAAAGAATGATAAACGTATATAAATCACTTATTTAAATCGCAGAGAGAAATGCTGGAAGACTAATGGCATTTCCAGACTTACAGACAGGGTAGGGAGGATCCACCAGGTAAACATTCTTTTCTAGAACGCCGATAAAAGAAAAAAAAAAAAAAAAGAAAACTACGATTTTGTCGGGACTCCTTCAAAACTTTTGGTATGATACGGAATGATGCGTCAACAATGTAAACAACCAGTATCTTGTTATATTAAGGAGAGAAGAGGGGGTTAAAGGGTGACCAAAGGCCACTCACATACGTACGCCCATAAGGAACCCCTAGGCCGACGAGAACATGGCCCAAAATGTACACATGTATGAGAGAAAATGTGAAA
>NC_137023.1:43329822-43432322 GCF_032717465.1 Coenobita brevimanus
AAAAAAAAAATCATCATCGCACTGAAGGGGTACAATGGGAAGAGAGATAAATTGGGTATGAACAAGACCGAGGGCACATTAGAAATAAAAGGAAATTGATTATGATAAAAGATTGTAACGGGCAAGAAAACAGACATGGAAAAAATAAAGACTTCAGGGGGTACAAAAAAAAGAAAAGAAAAAAGAAAAAAAGTGATGAAACACTGAGGTACTGAGTAAGGGGTAATGAAGGGCTGCCAGGGAGAGTGGGGGTAGGGGGCTGACAGGGTAGTGAAGGGGTTGAGGACAGGATGATGAGGGAGGCAGGTGATAATAAAGTCATAATCACAAGGCAAGGTGCTGTTCTGTCAACCTTGGGCACCATTTAAAAAGGATCTTTCCCAATTTTACCACAAGTAAGTTTTCAAGGAATCATTTTATTACGTCGCACTTTTCATTTAACTTTCATTCTAGTTTGGTTGTTAATTAATTAATATGAATAGTGATATACGAATTACGAAGATCGGTAGCTTGACCGGCGACTGGTTATAGAGCAAAATGAGGTATTTTTGTTGCGACCTCCCTGATGACTCTTGGATCAGGTGTCTGGCATTATTATTGACAGACAGATTTTAAATGTACTACGTTTTAGAAATGAGGAAAAAGTGTGTACATTGTTTTGTTCGCTAAATAATATTCTTCTGTGCCGGACTTTAATATACTTTTCTGCAGATTTACGATGCCATAAAATTAAAACGAGTTAAATAAATATACTAACGAATATCATGAAAAACAGCATTTCCCTTCATACACTTTATACGTCACCAAGTGTGCATAAACAGCCATGAAGTGTAGTTTGGTGAGAACATAAGAGAAAACAAATTACTACGATAAATGAAACGCTGAGAACTCAGGGCCCGATCTGTCGACGCAAAGAGTCCCACGGTAAGCCTCCACCCTCCACCAAGCCTTGCGCCAAGCCTTGCGCATGGACTCGCCATGCAGCCTCCCTGACAGGGTTTATTATGGGTTGAACTGAGACTAAAGATAAACCAAGTCGACCCCATACGACCGTGGCCATTGACTCCTTGACCTTGCTGACCTGATCAATTCATCGTTCCTTCATACTGTATCTGACAAAAGTTTAGCCGAAATCCGTCAAGGGGTTCAGGAGATTGCGCCCACACCCATATGACTCTGACCCCTTAACCTTGCTAACCTAATCACTTCATCGTCCCTCCGTTCTGTATCACTGACAAACTATCTATCTATCTATAGCCCGACGCCCTAATCCCGCAAAGGGTGGCCGCAGACAAAACGCCTCCAAGTCACTCTGTCACCCACCATTTGACTCCCCTCCCCCCAACTCACCCCCCCCTCCCTCATATACCTCTCAACTCCATCCCTCCACCTCATCCTCGGTCTACCCCTCCCTCTCCCTCCCTCCACCTCACCTACATACACCCTCTTAGTCAGTCTTTCATTCTCCATCCTCTCCACATGTCCAAACCACCTCAGTGTATTTCTCCTAATCTTTTCAACCACAACCACATCTACCCCACAACGTTCCTTCACTTCTTCATTCGTCAACCTGTCCCTCCATGTCACTCCACATGCTCCTCTCAAGTAACTCATTTCCACTGCTCTCACTCTTGACTTGTTCCCCTCTTGCAAGGTCCACGCCTCGCTTCCATACGTCAGGGTAGGGATCACAATACCATCATGCAGTGACTTCTTAACTTCCATACTCACCTCCCTATTTCTCATCACTGCTTTCAGTGTGCCAACAACCTTCCTTCCCTGCTGTACCCTTTCACGTACTTCATCCCCCAAAGTTCCATCCTTACTCATCACACTACCCAAGTACTTGAATGCACTCACATTCTCCATATCCTCACCATCCAACCTCACTGCACACTCTGTGACTTCATTCCTCTCAAACACCATAACTTTACTTTTGTTTACATTAACTTTCAGCTTCCTCCTCCTACACACTGTCCCAAATTCATTCACCAAACCTTGCAACTCCCATTCATCTTCACTCAACAATACTGTATCATCAGCAAACAGCAACACCGGAAGCTTCCAAATCTCACTCTCATTCATTAGGGCCACCCCCACATCCACTGCCCTACCTTGTACCTCCTTTACGACCCCATCCATATATATATTAAACAGCCATGGAGACATTACACACCCCTGTTTCAGTCCCACATTGAGATCAAAGAACTCACTCAGCTCACCATCCACTCGCACCGTAGCCCTAGCTCCCTCGTACATACTCTTCACAGCACTCAACAATTTCCCCTCCACTCCATATATTCTTAACACCTTCCACATACCTTTCCTATCTATTCTGTCATAAGCTTTCTCCAAGTCCATGAAGGCAGCGTACACTTTCCTTCCCTTCTCTAGATACTTCTCCACTAAACATCTTAGAACAAATATCTGATCTACACACCCTTTTCCCTTCCTAAATCCCCCTTGTTCTTCTCCAACTAGCTCCTCTGTCATATGCCTAACCCTATCAATGAGTATTCTACCATATATTTTACCAGTCACACTAAGAAGGCAAATACCCCTATGGTTACCACATACTTCTCTCTCCCCTTTTCCATTGTACAGAGGAACAATTATACCTGATTTCCAGTCCTCTGGAACCCTTCCCTCTTCCCAAGCCAATCTACACAACTTCCATATCCACTCCACAACAATCTCACCCCCATACCTAAGCATTTCACCACACACTCCATCAATTCCTGGGGCCTTTCCCAGCTTAATCTTCTTCATCGCTTCCACTACTTCCGACCTACTGATCTCTTCCTCCCTCCTCTCATCTCTTCTTCTCCCAGCCATTCCCCAACCACTTATACTCACACTGCTCTCACTCTCTACATTCAACAAATCCTCAAAGTCCTCCTTCCATCTCCTCAATTTCTCTCTCTTCTCCACCAACAATCTATTATTCCTATCTTTCACTCCCCTACTATTTCCCCTTTCACACTGCCTTACTTTCTTTACCTCCTTCCAAAACAATTTCTTACTCTCCCTCCATTTCACACTCAGATTCCTCCCAAACTCTTCATCCACTTTCTTCTTACTCTCCTTCACCAGTCTCTTAACCTCCCTTCTCCTGCTCACATATACCTCTCTCTTCTCTCTCATCTTCTCCCCTACCTCTACTCGCCAACCATTCACCATATGCCTTCTTCTTTTGTTCCACAGCTCGTTTCACCTCATCATTCCACCATGCTGTCCCTTGCACACCCTTGCATCTTCTCCTCACTCCACAAACCGCCTCACACGCTGCGCCTATCTCTTCCGTGAATATCTTACATACGTCTTCCACCCCTTCCATCTGCTCTAGCTCATACCTTCCCAATCTTTCTTCCACTATGCTCTTATATTCTGTCCTCTTCTCACTATCTTGCAATTTCTCCACTCTTCTCACAGGAGCTGCTTCCTCCTGTCTTCCCCTTCGCCTCCTCAACCACTTTCTTTGCAGCTCTACCTTGGCCATCACTAAGTGATGGTCCGAGACTCCATTCCCCCACCCTCTCCACACCCTTGCATCCAACACTTGTCTTCTCATTCGCTCATCCACACACACGTAGTCTATCATTGCCTTTCGTTCAACAAGTTCACCATCCATCCTCCTCATTACTCTCCATGTATACCGGTGGATCATCCTATGACGAAAGTAGGTGTTGGCTATTGCCAACCCCTTACCAGCACAGATGTCCACCAAAGCACTACCATTCCCATCTACTTCCGCTGGCACACCCCACTGACCAACCACTCCATCCACTCGTACATTCCCGACTTTGCCATTCATGTCTCCAATCAACAGCACTCTCTCGCTCCTCTCAAACTTGTCCATACATGCTTCTACTCTCGCCCAAAACTCATCTTTCACTCTTGCCACTCGATCCTCTGTTGGAGCATACACACATACAATCGCCCATGCTTGTATACCTACTTTCATCCTCACCCATACAATCCTTGCACCCACTGTTCCATACTCTCTTATATTCTCCTTCCACTTCTTGCTTATCATCAGACATACTCCCTCTCTTGCCCTCGCTTGGTCGAAATCCGTCAAGGGGATCAGGAGATATCACGCCCACAAGGATAAACTAAGTCGCATGGCCTTGACCTTTGACTCCTTGACTTTGCTGACCTTATCAGTTCATTGTCCCTTCATACTGTATCACTGACGAAAGTTTGGTCCAAATCCGTCAAGGCGTTCAGAAGGTATCGCACCCACAAGATTAAACTAAGTTGACCGCATACGACCTTGAACTTTGACCCACTGACCTAGATGACCTCAGCAGTTAATCATTTTGTCATATAGCATCACTGACAAAAGTTTAGTGGAAATCTATCGATGGGCTCAGGAGATTTCGCGCCCAGAAAAGTGTTACGGACGGACGGTCGCACGCACGCACGGAAGGATAGACCAATCACTTAGTGCCTCTTTCATCATAGGTGGGCGAAGGGATGATGAGTGAATATACGTTCATCATATTCAGTTTTGTCATAACCAGTGTAAACAAAAATTGCAAAAAGAATGAGAAAATTTATGTTACCCTCATTAACAGCACTTAAATAAATAAATAAATAAATAAATAAACACTGATGATGTTGGATAAGAAGAGGAGCGATGTGCTGGAAACGTGATCTGGCACAAGGATGATAAGGTCGCCCACTAACCCAAGGTAGGCCTAAGCTAGCCACATTCCACCTCACCACACCACTACACACGACCTCACCTCATCAAACCACACCATCATCACCACCATCATCAACCATCTTTCCCCCTCCCTCATTCACACACTTCTTTCTCTTTCTCTCCCTTCACCCTCCCTTCCACCTATCCCGTCTTCCATCTACCTCCTCGCTTTCCCTCCCTGACTTTCCCTCCCCTCACATACCTCCCTACATCTCGCTCTCCTCCCACACCTCTCTCTTCTCCCTGCGCTACTCTGCTCGCCTTCCTCACATGCTTCTCTCTTTCTTTTTTCTTTCCTTTGCTTTTGTCCTCTCCCTCTCTCTTTCCTTATCCTATTTCGCTACTTCACTTTCTCCCTCTTCCTCCCTTCAACACTTCCTTTCGCTAAACTTACCAAGTTAATGACACAAAAAACGAAAGACGGCCTTCTAGTTTACTGTAGAGAGAGAGATAAAAAAGATGTTCGTGTTTTTTATATGTGTGTGTGTGTGTGTGTGTGTGTGTGTGTGTGTGTGTGTGTGTTTGAGGATACAAGAGAGACATGAGTACGGTAAGTGTGTGTGTGTGTGTGTGTGTGTGTGTGTGTGTGTTTGAGGATACACGAGAGACATGAGTACGGTAAGTGTGTGTGTGTGTGTGTGTGTGTGTGTGTGTGTGTGTGTGTGTGTGTGTGTGTGTGTGTGTGTGTGTGTGTGTGTGTGTGTGTGTGTGTGTGTGTGTGTGTGTGTGTGTGTGTGTGTGTGTGTGTTTGGGGATACAAGAGAGACATGAGTACGGTTTGTGTGTGTGTGTGTGTGTGTGTGTGTGTGTGTGTGTGTGTGTGTGTGTGTGTGTGTGTGTGTGTGTGTGTGTGTGTGTGTGTGTGTGTGTTTGGGGATACAAGAGAGACATGAGTACGGTAAGTGTGAAGGAAAAAGGCAAGGGATACGAATAAGGTTGAGGGACAGAAGAAGGGATGAGGGTGTGTCTCAGGTAAGTAAAGGTGTGGGGATGTACCTGGGTGTTAACGAGCTCGCTACCTGTACTTATCACGTGTAATGGCCGGCTTACATGACGTGATACCTGTGTACAGTCAGGGACCAAAGTTCGTCTACTATCTCACCGCCTCTACTTCACGCTTAAGGCATGTTCATCACTTTCCTCCGTGACTCATCGTATCAAAGGGTATTATCTATGTGCAGACAAACATACCATGCCTCTCTCAGCTTAGGAATATCATGCTTTTCTAACTCGGCTCATATTGTTGTCCTCTTGTAGCTATTTTTATGACCTTCCTAACAGAAAAGGGCAGTACTACGGCTCTACATTATTTGCAGAGCCCTTCTGAATGACATGCACCATATTCTAGTGTTATCTATTGCTACAGCTCAGAAGTCAAAATGGAGAGATATCAGTTTTAGGCCAAGTTAGAGTTAAATGAGCATTGCCAACAGAGGGACAGACGTGGCATCTTTACAAATTCATTACCTCTCTGACAACCAGGATTCCTCTCGGCTGAATAAAATCGTCTGGTGTTTGTGACTATAATGTTTCAATGTATCCATAGCAACGAAAGGGTTGGTCGAGATAGTTATCAACCGAGTACAATTTCTCTCAGATTAATAATATCGTCTGTGTAAACCTGAATATAACAGTTAAGCTCGGCTACGATAAACAGAGGATTGATCTAGATAGAATTCATCATCATCATCATCACCATCAACATCAATCCGATATCTTTTCCCACCCAAGGATCGTTTGAACCACAGTATATGGTGGGATTTCTCTCGGCTGAACAAAATCATCCGATGTTTGCCTGAATCCACCATTAAAGTAAGCCCATAGTTGTGTGAGGGTTAACGTCATGTCCTCTGTACTTTATAATTTTTCATGCAAGTACGGCTGATAATTATTAACTTACTGGTGTCAGTACAGAGGGAATACAAACCAAATGAATTAGCAACGTACTATTGTAACTACTCTTGATACAGGTACTTGTCGCAGGACTGGAAATAACTACTGTAACCAACAGAAAAGGGAAACGATAAACAGCTGAGATGAAGTAGTCAGAAAACAAGCCAGATTCAAGTCACTGCAGTTTTTTCCCCTTCTTTCTTTCTTTTTGGCATTTTCCAATTTTCATTATGATCGTACATTACTATTTCATTTAGGCTCTGGCCAGAATACCTCTATTCGACCAAGGGAAACTCCCGGTGAATACTTAGGGGGTTAAAGGTGTTATCTACCATTTGACAAATAACTACATAAAAAAAAAAATTACTGGAGATCATGCTGGACCGCAGATACTATTGTAACTGAATACTGAAGAAGATTAATATACAGCAAATTCGCTGTTTTCATATACAGTATTTGTCGTCGAATGAACTTCTCTAGAACATGACTAAATTTGAAAGAACATGACAAGATTTCTGTCAGGTCACGAACGCGTTTGGAGAGTACAGTGGGGCACAAAAGTTCACCTCTTGTTCCAGTGCATCTACTTCACAATTAAGGCATATCTGTCGCTTTTCGCCGAAGCATCACATCAAAGAGAATCAACTATAGGGTGAGATACATGCCAGATCTCTCAGTTTACAAATATTAGTTAGGAAGGAAAGCGAGTAGTATATGATGTCAACGAACTTCTGTCCCTAACTGTACGCAATCCCTTCGTCCTCCGGGTTAATGACCTTCTTTTTTCATCTCATGTCTTTGTTGCACGTGTCTCCTGGTATCATTAAACTCCCTCAAACGAACCTTGGGTTAATGTTGTGACCCCAAACTGACCTTACCAAAATTAGAAACAAGTTTCTGGGCGAAGGGCAAGATGTTCCTGGGTGAAGTGTGGGACGTGTGGCTAAAAGTGGTCTCGGGGTATTATCGCTGGTCAAGGGAAGCCAGTGACACACATTAATACATCCTAATAATGTCGGGCCGAGGAGAAGGATGGCACTTATCCAATGACGATAGGGTTAGGCAAACACGAGAACATGGTTCTCTGGCATATGTGAACACACTCATGCTCCGGTGACTCACCCTCAACCAAATAACATGGTGTGGTATTAATTAAATACTAGAGGTGATGTGGCAATGAGAGTTAATGGAAATCTTTTAACAATGTCAGGATCCCGTGTCCCCCTCAACTAAATAAAATCCTCTGATGCTTAGCAATTAGAACTGACGCGACCATGATGGGGTGAGGGGATGAAAACATAGCTGATATGAGGATTTTGCTCATTCGAGAGCCCTATAGAACATATTTTACCCTGGAACTACACGAAACAAACATAAAATCAAGCATAATAAGAGTCTGATGCTGCCGAGAGATTTTCAAAACAGCGTGATACTGACTGGTTTCAGTGGAATGCCGCAGTCATTGGGTGTCCTGAGAAAGTCGGAGGAAGAAACTGACTCTTTATTCTGGAATCGGCTTTGTGGCCAACGTGACATCTTGCATTTATCACTGACTTCAGCAGGATGGACTTATTTAGTTACTACCCTCCCAAGCCCCCAGCCGACCCATCCCCCCGCTCCTTAAATTTGTCTCCAGCCTCTTTATTATTCTGGTGATTTTTTTCGCTGATTCCTGGATACTGCAAGAGGATGTAGCACTGCATAAGTGGGATGTCGACAGAATGACAGGGCTCAGAGTGGCTCCAACACTGTTTGGGCCACAATCCTTTCAGAAGGTGAGTAATCTTAAGTATTTTATTCTTGTTACCGATATTTTATTACCTGTGCCGTAAAATATCGGCTAAACAAGAGCAGGACGTTCTTACATTTTTCTTCTTCTTCGTCTTCCTCTTCCGCTTGGAGAATGTTGGGGTTGAAATTATCGTCATGCTCTTACCGCCACACCTACATCATCCACCTTCACATAGTGTATTACCCCGGCACTATCCCACCATCAACCACCATTCCTGTCCCTCCAATCCACTGCTGCCTACCCACCAATCCTTTTCCTACCTCCACATCGAACTTCGACGAGAGAGGTTTTGAAATAGACCACTGTTACTCCCATACTGGACAGCCTACACCACCTATCCCTTGATCTATCCCCACCATCCATCACCATCCCAACCCATCCCATCCATTACTGCCTACCCGCCAGTTCCTTTTTCTATCCTCTCTACTAATACGAAAAGAAAATAGAAAAAAAAAAAAAGACTAATAAAACAAATACTTCTGTTCTGATTGTGATATCCGTAGCGCCAGGCTGTGTCCGGAGTCTGACGCACAAAAAATAACAAAGTAAAATAATAACAATAATAATAATAATAATAATAATAATAATTCTACTGTCACCGCAAAACACCATTCATCTCTCACCACCACCACCATCACCACAAATACCAGCCAACCCTCACCACCACTATCATCACAACAACTTCTTTCACGTAATCTCACAACAACTGCCACCATCACAACCATAACTGCTGCAATAACCACTATTATCTTGCTGTCATCATCACCACCACTGCACCAACCACCACCACCACCACCTTTACCATACCTACCATCACTGTCATCAGCACCACACCCACTATAAACCTACCTCCATCGCCACCACAACAACAACTATCTCAATATCTCAATCATCACTACTACTACAACTACCATTACCATAAATATAAAAACTGACTCTCTCTCTCTCTCTCTCTCTCACACACACACACACACACACACACACACACACACACTACTCTTTCTTCAACTTTCATTATTACCCCTTAAATCCAATGACATTTCTTTATATTGTCTTTGCTTCTGCCAGACGATTTTATTCAGCTTAGTGATGATTTTTCCAACTGGAGGTGTCAGACGCAGCCTCCAGTAACCCCTTCGCTGTAATATATGTCGTTTCCAGGTCCAATAAAATCGTCTGAAGGTAGGAATGGCAAACTATTAAGCCATCGTAGTAAAAGTTACCCATTAATACCACTATCACAATCACCGACACAATAAAAAGGTCACTATGGCTATCGTTACTACTCAGCTACCACAGCAGCAGCTCCCACTACCACAATCACCACCACACCATAATCACACCACCACTACCATAATTACTACTACTACTACTACAGTCGCCAAAACAATTTTTATTAACAACCTCCATCATCATTTATTACCGTAAATACCACAATCACTAATAAAACCACTATCACCACAACTACCACTGTTATTTAATGACAACCACTACAATTCAGATTCGCCTTTTCCTTCCTTTTTGTTCTATTAACTTCCCCTTCCCCTTCCCCTTCCCCTTCTTTTCCCTTTCATTCCCATACCTTTCCTTCCACCTACATCCCCTTCTCTTCCCTTCCCTTTCTTTCCATTCCATTTAACGCTCCCTTCTCCTCCCTACCTTCCCCTTACTCCCTTCCCTTCCCTTTTCCTTCCTTCTTCACCTCCAGTCCCCATTCCCTTCCCTTTCCTTCCCTTCCCTTCATTTTCCACGCCAAGCTATTCCCAAGTCTTCTCCTCCTCTTTCCTTCCTCTCTCGCTTCCCCTCCCCCCTTTCCCTCCTCTTATCTGCCCCTCCCTCTTCCCCTTCCCTTCCATTCCCCTCCCCCTCCCCTCTCTCACTTTCCCTTTCGATCAGAACTGGTTTGGGAGGGAAGGGGGAGAATTGTGTCCCTTCCTCCCTCCCTCCCTCCCCTTCCCCCGCCCTTCTCCCTTCTCCCTCTCACCACTTCGTTTGTTTCTTTTCTCTTACTCTCTTTTATCCTCAAACTTTTTAAAATTTCGTTCTCTCATCTTTAATGCATGTACTCTAGCCATCAATATTCGCTTAGATCTATTATATATCTATATCTTTCCCTCGCCTTTGTTTATCAGCTGTATTCTGTCTGTCCATCTGTCTGTGTTTGCCTGTCACACTGGCTGGCTCTCTCTTTCACACACAGAAACACATATACAACTCATACACACAACTACAGAAAGCATACACACACACACACACACACACACACACACACACACACACACACACACACACACACACACAGCCCGCGACCCACATCCTAAAACCGGCCTACTTAAAAAAAAAAAAAAAAAAAAAGACGTGGTGGGCTGGTGATGAGTCCCGGCCCAGATAAGTGAGTCCAGGTGAGTGAGGCTGGAATACTGGAAGACTGGAATACTGGAAGGCTGGAATACAGGAGGTGGAGGTAGGTAGGATCCGGGTGAAGCTAGGTGAGAGAGGCTGGAATACTGGAAGGATGAAAGGTAGGGAGGCAGGGGAAGGGAAGACAGAGAGGCAGGGAGTAGGAGTGGAAGGCAGGTGTATGGGTATGGGGCTAAGGCTGGGATGCAGGCGAAAGAGGCTAGATTACTGAAAAGTTGGAAGACAGGCGGGTAGATGTAGATTCCAGAGTAGTCCAGGAGAGTCAAAAATACTGGAAGGCTGGAGGGTAGGGAAAGGGATAGCGGGGTAAGGGTAAGCAGTAAAGGGTAAGGGGAAGAGGAGTAGAGGGTACGAGGGGTTGGGCGGTAGGTCCAGGTATATGGGGCTGTAATAATGGAAGGCAGGAAGGTAATACCGGGTAAGTGTTGGACAAGACTGACGGCTTCAGGGAACGTCCTAATGGCGAGAGGGATAACTGGGAACACAGATAATTCCTCCAGATGGAAAAGATTCTGAGAATCTTAAAGTTAATAAAATCGTCTGGCGGTAGCAAGACTGAAAGAATTATAGTTTTAAATAGCAAATGGAAAGGCAAACCAAACTCCCCTTTTTTTTCTATAATTCCTTAAGCACGTGACTATGGCTTCTCTTGATCACTGATGACCGTACTGTCACGTGGGATGTAGGCTAACCATATTTAATATTCATAGACGTTCTGTAAGTGTTCACTTCATTTTTCGAGTTCTAACCTCTTCACCCGATGACATCATTTTTACTTTATTCTTGCTGTCTCGAACATTATATTCAGCTGCAGAAGAGCCTTCGAGAAACTCCTTACCCCTCCTGTATGAGACGCCCTCGCATGTATTCAATATGGATGATGGGTGTTAGCGCCGAAGTGGTGACATGTGGAGGTGTATTGCATGTAGGAGAACTACTGGGTCTTGGGAACAGGCTGCGAAGTCTATGCCAAGAGTCGGACATATTAAAAAAAAAAAAAAAAATACAGCCTCCATCAATCCCTTCACGCCCAGAGGCATCTCCAAAGCTAAATAAAATCGTCAGGTATAGTTCTTTTGCCTTAACATGTCCAAGAGCTTCTTCCTTAGGTAGCCTATTCACGTAGCTCAGTGGTAGAAAAAGACAATGCATCCTCTCAGTAGCACTCCTTCGTGACTAACATCATAATCTAGCGTTTAATCAATTGTTACAACTCTCGGCACTCAATGCAGAGAAATGGCAACTGTAGGTGAAGAAGCAAGGACACAATAACATTAATGTGCTCGGGCTGATGGAGTTGAAGATACGGCCGCAAAGACTGCATACTCGTGAATTTAGAAGTCTGTTTGGCATCTTTTCCTTAACTGTTTTTTTCTCCATATGACTCTTAACCCTTTCCGTGTAGTGACATCTTTTGCATTTTAATCGGACCTCGTATTTTACTTCAGGTTCATCTTCCCCCTTCCACTCTTTCTTAACACTGTTTCACTTAACCCTTTTCCTCTCTTTTCACTTCTAACTCATCCCCCCCCCTCTCTCTCTCTCTCACAATTCCCCTTCCCTCTTTTTCACTCCTCTGCCTTTCCCCTTCCACCCTCTACCCACTCATTCTTCAACCTCGACTCTCCTTCCTCTCCTTAAAAAAAGGAAAAAAAAAAAAAAAAAGGAACACAAGGCCATTGAGAATCATGCAAAGGTGACGAGTTAATTATACGTGAACCTGAAATTATGGCTGAGGGAAAAAGTAGGTAATCATCATCATCATCAGCTTGTTTGTCCTTTTCTGTCTGTGTTTTTCTTGTCTGTCAATCTTTAACTTCCTTCTCTGTGTTTGTGTTTGTCTTCTCTGTCTGTCTTTACCTACTGCCTTATCTATCTATCTACGGCTATCTAATTTATGTATCTATATATCTTTCCGTCTGTCTGTCAGTTTAATTATTTTGTTCCTATCTATCTAATCTGTCCATGGCTGTCACACACACACACACACACACACACACACACACACACACACACACACACACACACACACACACACACTAAATCACGTTTCTTTCTCTTAGCGGCATCATTTTCTCGTCATTAGCAGCAATCATTTCCACATCAGCCACCTTACCAACTGAGCTGCAGAATCTCTCACAGCAAGACCTAAATAATCAACTCGATCTAACAACACCCTAATACCATCCTAATAACACCTTAATAAACACTAACAACACCCTAATATATCCTAACAACACCCTAATATACCCTACTAACACCCTAATACCTACCCTAATAACACTCTAATACCTATCCTAATAACACCCTACAATACCCTAATAACACCATAATACACCCTGATAACACCCTTATATACCTTAATATACCCTAACAACACACTAACACCCCCCCCCAAAAAAAAAAAAAAAATTAACAGACCCCTAATAACACCCTAATATCAACCTACTAACACCGTCAACACCTTGATTTAATCCTGGGACAAACTTAAATCTCACGAACTCCTTCAGTACAATGATATCCTTTACACCTAAGTCTTGTTAGCGTAAAACGAACTTACCCTGATGACAAGATACCCGTTTGTGAAGCAGTAAGAATCATTGTCCACTAACACTTCCAGTACCATTACATTTATCTATTTCATTCATTTACTTATTTATTCTTGGTACTGTCAGGTTATTATTTTCAGTTTAATCACTAAATTTCTGGAACGATTTGTCAAGTTCTCAGACGATTTTATTGGTCACTGAAACTCCCGTAAGTCTGACAGTGAAAAGGGAATCTCGCAGTGAGGGGGTTGGCAAAAATCACCATGAATCTTTTTAGTACATTGACCTTTTTTTTCTAGCCTTGCCACAGCCAGAAAGGGGAAATTTTAAGTACTGGAGGGACCTGATCATAGCTTACCATTACCGTCAGTTTCCCCAGAGCCTAACAGTACCTTGACACGGAAATTTAATGGCCACACCTGAATCATATTATAAGCCTGTTCCTCACCTGAGATTTCTTTTCCTCTCTTCCCTCCCCCCCCCCTTTTTTTATGACATTCCTTGACATTTTTACGCCTGTTTTCCCCCCCTTGCCTCCTCCTCCTCCTCCTCTCCCCCTCCCCTCCCTTCTCTCAGCTCTGCTTCTTCCTTCCTTCCTTTCCTTGCGTCCTTCCTTCCTTCGTTTTTCCTTCTTTTCCTTTCTCCTCCTTCTTCCTTTCTCAGTCTTTACTTCCTTATCAATCATTCTTTTCCTTTTTCACTCCCTCCTTCCTCATATATCTCCCTCTTCCTTCCTCCGTTTTCCTTCTCTCCTTCTTCTCTGCTTTCACAAACAACTTTGCAAGTTATCGGGGAGTCTGTGGTCGTTGTTTTCGTTCCGCCCGCCTTCCCTTTAGTCATGCACTTGACAAAAACTGGGCCTGATTTCCACAGAGCTGACCTTGGAATGCATGACTTGCGGATATCACATCATCATCCTGAACCTATTTCTCGCTGTTGCTGATGGGGTACTTAGTGTCCAGAAAAAAAAAAAAAATCAAAGGCAGAGAGGTTTTCCTCAGTGAAAATGGAACAACATCTACGTTTATTTATCGTTCATCATCATCATCATCATCAACAACATCATCATCAAAACCTCTTTCCTATTGTCAAAAATGAACTGAGTAGGATTCAGAAGCAAGAGATATGGAAAACTTTAAAATGGGCCACACCTCCTGGCACTCTTAATTCACGCCTTGAAAATATGATATGACAAGAGTATCACACTTGCTCACATACTTCATATCACGCCTTCTAACACACTCGATACCACACTTTCTAACACACTTAAGTTTCAGTGACACGCACTCCACTTAATAAAACCAACTGTCTTAATCTTCCTTTGAGCATGGACATAAAGTGGAAAAAAAAAAATACAGAAATGAACTGGTATTGAGGAGGCGCCCAAAAGCTGCCTATGCTGACGAGATTACGATACTTAAAGAACTTGAATTTCTGGTCTCTGCCGCAATATTTTAAAGGGACGATAGTACAGAGATGGCGATAGTACAGATAAAATTACCATCATGCTTTTCAGAGGGTCCAAGGTGAAGTTGAAGAGGGTGAACACTGAGCTAGAAAAATATTACCCTCTTCAGTAAGGTGACGTCTTCTTTTAGTTTATGCTTTTTAATTCTAGATGATTTTATTCAGCTTAGTATGAACCTCTGCTAGTAAAAATGTTAATGGAATTCACTTCTAACTCCTTCAACTAACATATTCATCTAACATCTTCATTACCAGGCGACTCCCTTCAGCTGAATATATCGTCTGGCGGTAACAGGAATTCAAGTAAACAAGACATCGTCGTGCTGAAGAAATCATGGTAAATGCTGAATACATCAAGACTTCCAAGGTAGACTTGCTGTGGTCTTCTCTCTGCCTCAGAAGACTTACCAGCACCTGCTTCATACCAATTTATTTCTGTATATGTCACCTAACCTTAATGTTTTACTATATGTGCAGCTATGTTGATAATTTAAAAATGGAACTTATAAAAGAAAATTGATGTGTTGTAAGGAAAATAAACAGCTAAGGGAAAGATGTTAGGGAGTCTACTAACCCCGTGATCTTTGATAATGTCGTCAAAATTTACCAGCGGATATCTCTCGAGGTGATGCAACCTTCCCAGTGAATAATGGGACACATGACCTAAATTCTTCATAGCCTAACTCAAGTTTATTTTCACTCAGTTTTAATTTGTAAAATATACTGTAATAATTGAAATGCAGTGTTAATCTCGAGTCTGTTTAATATTCGTCAGCACCTAAAGTAAGATTTTTTGCTTTTTTATTCCATTGCCATATTTTTTTTTCCATCATCACATGGTAGTTGAGGGAAAATGAAGGGGGTCTGTGCAGTAGTTTAACATACCATATTCACTGCGAAGACTTTAATATATATATATATATATATATATTAGTTCGTTGCTGCTGCCGCCAAGAGATTTCAATGAACACTGATCTGCAATTTCGAACGGAAGGGATAGGAAACAGTCTTCATTATATATATATATATATATATATATATATATATATATATACATACAGTGTCTGTCTGCCTGTCTGTGTGCTATGCACAGTCAGTTTTCAAGACAGATGAAAGTTTGCAGGAGTATAGATACAGGTTGGGGATAAGTTATGCAGACCATATTTCTTATGCCTCCAGATACATAAACCTTCCAATTATAGTTTAAATATCTAACCACTATGACCTCCATATTCATAAAACTCCCATTGCAAGTAAACGTCCCACTGTCAGACCTTAAAATATCAGTTGTAAACACGACCGCGCCTGCCCTGTGAAAGTCACACCTGCCATCACCACGCCCTCCAACACTCGCCCTATAAACACAGATAACACCACCACCAACTCACTCGGCGGGTGAACGGGGTAGGTGAAAAGTTGCCTCTTCCATGACTGTCTGTTCCATTTTTTCAAACTGTCGTAAACCAGTGGGGTGAGATACTGTTATGATATACCCGTACACTTTCCACCATTCCCCTCCCTACCCATCCCTCACCTTCCCTCCCCTCCCTCGTGGAAAGACCCGGTTCTGCAGTGGACCAGTCATGAACGGGCCATGAGGATTCCGAGAGGTTCCTTTTATCCCACTACTTTTGTATGCTATTTATTACCCTCGATTGCTCTTTATTTACAGACTAATGCTCCTAAGTTTTAGTCACTGAACTTATTTGCCACGACTCTGGGTCCTACTTTCGTCATCTTAGGAGACTCTCTACAACTTCTTACCTTCACTGGACTATTATTGCATGCGGCCCATTAATGTCTGCTCCAACACTAACGTACAGGAGTGAAGCGTCGACAGTGCATGAGTGATATAAATCAAGTGTGGCAGCTGGTGAAACAAGTTACTCCAGAAGTGCCTGTGGAGTGACATGAGAGGACTGATGAAGGAATGAAAAAGGAAAATGAAACACTGAGGTGGTCTGGCCTTGATGGGCGGATGGAGAATGAGAAACTGACTAGGAGTGAGTATGTATGTGAGGCTGGAGTGGGAGAAGGAGAGAAAGAGACACTGAGAACAAGATCAAGAGATAAGGTGAGAAATTATTTAAGGGCAGGTGGTGTGTAGAGGGAAGAGGAGTCATTACTGGGTACGGACAGACACACCTGGAGGAGGTATTGTCAGGGACTCCCCTCACACGATGATACGTCGGGCAATGGACAGATAGATAGATAGATAGATAGATATACAGTTACATAGATAGATAGACAGATGGATAGGCAGTTAGACAGATAGATACAGATAGAGAGATCGTCGACATGTTACTTATGAAGACTGTATCGATATTAGTAGCACAAAAACATACAAGACAAGAGAATATCAAGGTGTAATAAGCAAAATAAATAAATGAGAATGAGATAATGGTAAGTCTTTAAGGTAATATACTCGATAGAATACAGTCCCAAGATCCTACTGACCCACATCCACTTCGTTACTCATGACTCTTATTTCATATGCTTGCACAACATATGCTTAAATGAAACTGGGTAGAGGTCTGGTTCCATCACTTTCCTTTTTCTTTTTTTTCAGAGAACGTACACGACTAAGACTCTCCACCCCACCACTGAGAAGCGACATGACTGCAAGCTGGGTTCATTTGCAAAGTTGTGTCTCAGGTCAACTGCAACAGATGCTCGCACATGAAGATAACACCAGCGACTGATATGATGATAACTTCCCAGGTCACAGTATAAATATAAGAATTTAAGTATTGCCACTCACACACCTTCACACAAGCATTTGTTCTTGGGAATCGTAATTTCCGATGAAACAACACAATGCTATCAGGCTGACAATTGAGATGCATGTTCCTTCTGTGAAATCTTTCTTGGTATGTAATTCGTTGTTAAGAATTTTTGTTTCTTTCTGGTATATTCTACATAGTTCTGATTAAAAAAAAAAAAAAAACGAAAAAGAAAAGGAATCTCTATAACTCAAAATCGAAAACTTATGGAAAAACTTTAGGTGTGTTCATGGCTACAATAGCATTTTTTTCTTTCTAAGTACAGACAGACTTTGACACACAGACAAAGTTGAAAGCACAAACATACACACAAACACTCAAAGATGCACACGTTCGAGCGCACTTTTCTCTAAAAAGAAATTATAACCTTATAATCGTCCTTCAAAAAATTCTTCCCTCCCCTTCCCTGTTCTCTTCTCCCAACCCATGTTACTCCCTGGTAACCACACACGCCACTGATACCCAATTTACTTTCCCTGCAGCTCTCTCACGGTGGATCAGTTCTGTTTCCAAGTTTGCCCCTAGCTCTGGGTTGGGAGTTCAGTCGAGGCGGACATTATGAAGGTTGTTGAGTAAATCATTCCTATAAGCTGGAATCTTGTTTGTTATAAATGTGAAACATAACTACTTGATACACACATACACAACCAATATAAGACGTTCAGTTTCGCATCCACTGTTCTCACTACAAGACAATCGCATGAGGCAGGGTTAACCCCAAAGCAGAGTGGCGAAGTCCTGAAGTGGGCATCAACCTTTTTTTTTTTCTCTCAGTCCTAGTCTCTCTTCGGATAACTACTTAACCTCCTCATGGCTGCGTCTTCTTGGTTATCTATTCCAACTAACGCCATACAACTTTACTTAGCGAAAAGCGAGTCACTGGAGCCTATGAAAGATAAATGCGAGTTTTGACATTTCTTTAATTTTTGTCGCCGTAGTCTCACTCTGGTTCCCACTCGACCCTCTTCACCAAGCAGTAGAATTGGTGACCTGGATGTAAACCAACTACCGCATGTCGTTCTGTAGGGGAGGAATAAAACTTAGAGAAAAGCTGATCGTTTGCCTTAATGACTCGCGTGCAACAAAAGGGCATTAATCGTCGTCGTCGCCGTCCTCCTCCTCCTCCTCCTCCTTCCTTTGTCTCTGATTCTTGCGTTATATTCACTGTCAGTACTTTTTGCCTCGTGATCCCGTACCGGTAGAGCAGGTACAGAATATATAATTGGAGGTGAAAGCAATTCCCACGAAGCTCTTCTTCAAATCCTCCACCCGTTTGAAGTGAAAGTCTGGTTTGATGTAGTACAAGTCATTGCAACCTTGACCCCTGATCTGCGAACTTGAGAGTGGAAGGTGCACTCACACAAAAAAAAGAAAAAGAAAAAAGAAAAAAGAAAAAACGAACATTGAGAAAGAAAAAACGTAAAAACACTGTCATGCCATTTTCCACGCTTGAGTGAAAGGCCGCGCAAAAGCTTGTTGAATTCGGCCTGGTTATGATATCTGCGGGTGATTATAGAGTCATCGTGGCCTGAGGGTGATGTCCATAGGTAGGGGGGGAGGGTACATGGCTGATCACGCAGCTCTATTGGCTCTATTATTAACCCCTGTGCCGAGTTCCTTCTTCGTTTCTGGCCTTGAAGAGGGAGATGATAGGCTAGAGTTATGGCTATGGACGGCACGAGGGTCATGACGGCACACAAGCAATTTCTGGTTACGTCCCCATTGGCTTTGACCCCCATTCATGCCTTCGTAAAAAAATGAAAATAAAAATCTGCAGACTTAATCAGAAATTCTAATCAGCTTGTTAACATGTGATGCCTGTACAGTTAGGAGCTGCAAAACATGATTCGCAGTTGATTCTGCATCAAGCTTTCTCTTCAGTAACGACCTTGACTTCTAATCATTGCCCTTATGAAAACTTTCGCAGACTTAATTGCAAACTCTAATGACACTACAATCAAGTGATGTTCGTATAATTTAGTGTGTGCATGAGAAAGCAGTTCTGGGGTAAGTTCCTGCTTTGACAATGGCCTTGACTTCTGATGCACAAATCTGTAAAAAAAAATAATAATAATAACTTCTGCAGTCTAGGTGTTAACCCTGACACTACGATGAGGTTACAAGGATTTTTCATTTAATTCTTGCTACTTCCAACTGATTCATACCAACCTAGGGAAAAGTCTCTCGCAGTAAAGGGATTACAGCCTCCAGGAAACCATTCACTAAAGTAGCAAAGACGTTAGCATAATTAATGGTCTGATGGTTAGCAAGACCAGCTGTTATGAAGGAAGGGACGTAGGCGTAAAACTTATACTGGGTAAGGAAAGACAAGTTCCAATTTTTTTGAAGTTCATTTATGGGATGCCAGTGATTACTAGATTAAATGAACCCGACTTCCACATTACATAGTTAGATACTTTGCACATTCCTTCATCATCATCAGGTGTTTTAAAAAGTGTAAAAATTAGGGAGGATAAAGAGGAGATTAAATATTTTTCTCTTCCTTTCTTCCCCCACTACAGCTTCCATATCATTCATCATCCTTCCTCCTGTTTATCTCCCCTTCCCTCCTCGTTCCTCTCGCCCCTTCCTGCCCCTCTCACCACACCTGCTGAACCAGTTGGGATGGTAAGCCTAGTTTTGGGTTACCGCCCAGGTGTGTTTTTACTCCTCCTAATCGGCACGGCAACCTGTTTCCACATTTACGAAATTTCTTGACCTTGTTTATACTTTCACTTTCATTCATACAGCCACCAAACACAACAGGGCATCTAACCAACACGGCAGCCCGGTACCACATCTATAAACTTTCTTGAGTTTAAGTTGCAAGGAGTTACATGGAAACGTAGTATCTCAAAAGGTCTTACACGCTATACCAGGTAGGTACTGTGAATGAAGTCACCAAGTAAGTGTTGCTAATCTAATAATGAGATAAATGTATAGAAAAGATGAAGACTCTCCCAACCCACCTCTCCCACCATCAAAAAGGACACGGAAAAGGAAGTGCACCTAATCCGGGGGATTTTACATGAAAGTTATGTGTGAGGATACTTACTTGAAAGTTTATTTTCACTCCCACAGCTCCTAAACACTTCACAACCAACCAACATAAAGTAAACACTAATGTGAATGACTACGAAAAGTTTATGGATATCTGAGAACGTTAAATTGTTATGGAGACTAGTTTGTTCTGGAGGCCGGTTAGCTCTCTCATGGTTGGAACACCTCTAGTATTATATTCCAACAATCACCAGACGATTTTATTCAGCGAGTCTCATTGGAACGTGAGAGTTGATATTAATGCCATAAACCCTCTCGTGATAGCAACAACTCTAGTACTCTTGTTTTATCAAACGTCAGACGATTTCATACACCTGAGACTGCAATAAAGAAGCCTGACATATTTACGACGCTTGATTAATTATTCCTACGGTCCAGGGTGTTGCAAGAGGGACGGGATGGCTGAGGGGAGAAAGGAAAAAGGATGGCCGGATAGCCTTGTCTTGTGGAGCCTGTTGTGGATGGCATGAGGCGGGTATCAGTACGCCGAGAATGCTGTATAATGGTACGATGAAACAGACAGGGGAAAAAAAGAAAAGAGTATGGCATTCACTTTCCAGACCTCACAAACAATCGTAACAAACCATAACTGGCAAGGAGAGTACCCAGTCTGCAGCGCATGACAGATCGTATCCGGCTGCTCTATATTACTGCTGACGGTGCTCCTTATTACAAAACACAGAGGAATCATATCTAATAGCCACTGGTATTACATAAATGTCTGTCATATATGGGCTTGATCTCCCTTCATGAATAAGTTTTAAGCATAAGGTCGTTTCGAGTTCTAAGTCTCACAACTATCATTGAGCTAAAAAAAAAAAAAAAATCATGACCCAACAAAACAAAACAAAATATAGAGCTGTTATGCCCAAAATCGTTGAGCAACGTCGACGTACAAAAAACATAAAAATGAAATACCTGCGACAGGCCTAAACTTGTTCATAAGGTATGCTCGTATCAGCCTGGAATCTTGGTATATCAAATGCCAAGTTCCACACGTGTGCGGCCGAAAGTGCTCAGCGATGTATAATAGTTAGGCGATAAACTGTGTAAATGAGAATTCAGCAAAATCTCTAATGGCGTCACTGAGACATGATTTCTGTTGAGGCACTTGTTCCATGTCACATTCCTACCATACTCCCTTCCCACCACATCCCCTCACCCCTTGACCCATCCCTTCACCTTCTGCCACACCCACTTACTCCCTGCCACATCCCCTCACCCCCCACATCACTCCCTCACCCCCTGTAACATCCTCTCACCCCCTGCCACATATCCTGTCACACCCTACTATAACTTCTAAGTCAGAAAGATCTCCTCCAAGACGAAAAAAAATGACTTGACAATTGGTATAATATTTTAAGTCGTCAGTGTACTGTGAGAATTTTGGAATCTAATTTTAATGGTTGAGTCTGACTGGAATAATATGCAAGACAAAGACCAATAGAAAGAACCTTGATAGATAGGGATATCAGAGCGTGGGAAAGAGACATCAGAGAGTGTGAGAAAGAGATTTTCAAGAGAGGGAAAGAGTTATTAGAGAGAGGGTGAGACCTGAGTGATGTGTGGTCACAATTCTGACGGGCGTATCCACAGCGGGTCTTGTGGCGGGGTCAGAGGTCAACTAGGGGGTCTGTGGTACGGCACCAAGGCACAGAGGAGGAGGGGGGAAGAGTGGAGAAGGGGAGAGGGAGAGGGTGGGTGAGGCAGGAAGGGGGAAGGAGGAGGGGAAGAGAGGCGGAAATGGGATCGGGGAAAGAGAGGATATTTGGAGGGGAAGGCAGACGTGAGGAGAAGGGAGGGGAAAGAGGAGAGAATTGGTAGATAATGGAAAGGGGTGAGGGAAGGGAGAGGGAAATGAGGGGAGAATGGGACTGAAAAAGAAGGGGATAGGGGGAAAGCGAGGGGAAAAAGGGAGAAAGAGAAGTGGGGATGGGAAGAGTTGAAGAGGACCTGGGAAAGAGAGAAGAAACGGGAGGGAGGGGAGGACTGAGATAAGGAGGGAAGGAAAAGGTGGGAAAATGGGAATGAAGACTTAACAATGAGGAGATTGGCAACTGGTTGGTTAGGTTGGTTTGGCTCTGGCTCTACGTTCTGGAAAGCTCTGGAGCGGGGTGCAGCGCCACTGACTGCCAATGAGGTTAAGGAGTGGACGCTTACAGGGATACGCCTGTCCCCAACAATGAAATAACCAAACCAGCACCATAAAATTGTCTGCCATTACTGCCATCTGCTTCACTGCTTGTTCCTTGTGACCCAGCCTTTTTCTAACCCTTTATTTTAACGCCCTGGATAAGCGACGTCCTATACGGGTTAATTCTTGGTACTAAGAAATAATCTTAGTTGAGCTGTCTAGTTGTTAAGGGAATAATGAAGGAATCTAACCCATCCAGTTCCAAAAGTCTCGAGCTGAATTATCGTCCGAAAATAGCAAGAAAAAACAGAAAAAAGACAACGCCTGGCTGAAGGGGTTAAGGGTTGAAGGAGGAGGGAGGAGAGAGAAAAACTGGGGACTGAGAATGAGTGGTAGTGAGAAAGGAGTGGGGAAAGAAGTGTGAGGGGAGGAGAGAAGCAGGAGATGGGAAGGGGAGTGCGAAAGGAGGCCGGAGTGGATGAGAGGGACCTGGAAGGAGGGGTATGATGATGACGGAAATCTTGTTTTTCTTTTTCTCGCTATGGTAATATTCTTTTAACCAGACCTCTCCGTATTACTTGCAGATTTTCTTTAAGCCAGAATTTTACTGCTAATTTTTCCTGTAATCCTGTGCAGTTCATTCCCGGGATTTGTGACAGTGCTGATGCAGTGCTCTCTTTTTACTCAATCTTATTTCATTCTGGTGGGAATTAGGGTTAGGATGATAAGAAATATATACATAAATGTCTCTCTCTCTCTCTCTCTCTCTCTCTCTCTCTCTCTCTCTCTCTCTCTCTCGTGTCCGGGTTGGCCTCTTCAAAGGTCAGGTCGTGTGGTGGCGTGACAGGCCTCGCTGGATCACGGAACCTCCTGACCCTGCCTCACATTTCACTTACCTTGTCCACCCTAGGCTCTCTCATGGTGTCAACTACTCTAGCATCCTATTCCAGTTAGCACCAGACGATTTTATTCAGCTGAGTGAGTCATCAGAACCTGAGAGTGTTAATACTGTCATCATTAACCCTCTCACAGTCGGGATAACTCTTAATATTCCACTGCAGCTAGAACCAGACGAATTAATTCAAATGAGAGTTATTCCTATGAACCTTAGCTTCTACTATGACGTCCACTTTAGCTTAGTGTTGGCATAGTTTCATCATTTTATTCATCTTGAGGAGACTCTTTCGTAGCAAAAGGGTTAAGGAAGGCTACATCTAACTACTTAACTTCTGCCGAATCCCCTGAGTTAAATAAAACCGTTCGGCAGTGGTATGAATATATACTAAAAATGGCGTCCTGGGACTGAAGGGGTTTAATTTTCCGCACATCAGCCGAAAATAAGAGAGAAATTACACTGAAGAGGACCATGGAAGAAAGAGAGAGAAATATAAGGGAGGAGTCTGGAGGAAGGGAAGAAAAAAGTGAGGTTTAGTAACGTGGAGGGAGGGGAGGAAGATGGAGGAGGAGGAGCATGTTAGGCGGACAAAAAATAGCAAAACACTGAAATGGAGAGAAAAGTTCAGAGGAGGACTATGGGAGGAGGAGAGAAAAACAGAGAAAGAGCAAGAAGGGAGGAGGATCAGGGAAGAAGAGAATGGAAGTGCAAAGGAAAAACATGGAAGAAGGAGAGAAAATAAGGAGAAAAATGTGGGGACAAAAATGCTGAGAAAAAGGATAATCAGAGAGTGACGGGTGGTAATGGATCGGCAGGATGTTGATCGGGATTTTCCTGTGTGACAAAAAAGGCTGGCATCGTTACGACACTTGGAGATGTGGGTGAGTTGGGGTGGGTAGGGGAGGGGTGGGGGTGAGAGGTATGTGGGGGTGAGGTAGTGAGTAGGAGAAGGGCAATATCAAAGAGAGGGACGTAGGGGAGAGGGAATGATCAAGGGAGGGAGGTAGGGGTGAGGGAGTGTCCGTGAGATGAAGTATTTATCTAGTGCTACAACCAGGATGTTCTCAGGAGAATTGTGTTGCAACCTGCCGTTGTGGTTCTCTTCTTAGTCTTCACTTGCTGTACAAAATACAAGTAGATAAAATGTGGCATTTACTGTAAGGTATCTAGGAATTCATGCATGCGTGTTCTATAAAGAATGACAGCTAGAACTTGTGCACACCATTAAATGTTTTTAACACATACGTTCCTTCTGTCAAACATAATATTACACGGATGTTCACAAATGTGATAATTTTGCTGAAATGTCTATCAGATTATTACATCTTAAGCCATGCACTGAATAATTCATATTAGTGAATGTATTAGGCTTGTTTAAACATGATCAGCACTTTTACTTACAACTGTACTGTAATTATAATCACTGTCATGTTCAACGCACTCCTCACACAGCCATCTATACATTGCGAAAAAATGTCGGTGAGCGGCGTGGTTTGCATACAAAAGTGGACAAAAGCGATGTTTGCTGAGTGAGAGATGGTGACTCTCACGGTGATATACTGGTGAGTGAAGTGAGTTTTGTGTTGGTAGAAGAATATCATTAACTTGACAGAATAACTGAAAAGAGGTAAATATATAACGGAAATAGACATTTGAGTGGCTGAAGAAAGGTAGCAGACAATATGATCTTGATACGAAGAAGGACAGGGCATGGAGGCTGCAGAAAGACTGAATGCCGGTGTATTGGTGTTTACATTATCGCAATATTTTGAGAGACTTTGTTATGGCGTAAACGTGAAAATTCGAGAATGAGAGCAGTGGAAATGAGACTATTACGGAATGTGTGTAGGATGCGTGGTGTGGTTAGGATAAGGGAGCTGTAAAGTTAGGATTGCTAGGAAGGGAAGAAAAGTGTGCGCTTAATGTTGTGGTCATAATAAGAAAATGGATATACAGCAGACAGGATGGCGAAGAGTATAAGTGGGTGAATCTGAATGTGGGAGAAGACGTGGTTGGCGAGGCAGAAGGTGGATGGGTACAACAAAAATTTAGTGAGTGAGAAAACGATGAATAGAAAAAAATGGAAACCAAGAACGAAATAAGGGACTGGCCAGCATGCACGAAGTATGTACGAAGGAACAAATGTGAAGGATTTAACACATTTAGCCTAACTTGGTAACTGACGATGTGCCTATTTGATGGGTGCATGCGAAGCGTATCTATAAAGCAAAAAAAAACGTGTAGACTGTTTTGGTTATGAAATTAGGATTCCGAAAGCTCATATGATGTGCATAAGTGTGTGACCTGCTTCACTGAACAGACTGTTTGATAACTCTTCCTCTTATTAAGTCTCCCTCTGTCTGTCTGTCTGCCTGCTTGTCTGTCTGTCTGTCTGTCTGTCTCTGTCTGTCTGTCTGTCTGTCTCTCTAGTTTATTTATTTTTTAATTCTACCACACTTTACCTTTTAGGTGGGTTGCGGGTTGGTACTTAATGACGATGATGGTGATGGTGACAATGATAACAATGACTAAAGTAATCAAAACCAAAATTATCACCTTTAACTTTGACATACCCTACCAGCTGGCCACATTAACGTCTACATCTAGTTAGGACAAAATCTACCATCTATCAGTAATCGCAGAAGTATACTACGATTCCTTTGGACGCGAAACACAAATCTGCAAATCAAATGTCGTGGGTAGAGAGAAGATATTTAGACTGTCACGAGAAAATATGTAAAAGCAATGTACAGGAGGCAACACAAGAGCATGAGAAGGATGGATACTCTTCACTGATGTTCGAGGAGAAATTATAAACTGGAAAGCAGGACACAATGCTGGCAGGGAGACTGTCGGAGAACTTTTGGGCGTAGTAGTTCCAGTCATCGTGTATTCATTTGCTGCATGCACGTCCCATTAACCCGCTGGGCCTCAGGTCGCCTTTTTTTTTCACATTCTTGCCGTCTCCTGCCTATTTCATGCAATTTATGATTAACCAAACTTTTCTTGCTAGACGGGACACGCAGAGGTTTAACTAGCACGGCAAAATTATACCTCCCACATTCCACGGCAGGCGACTATGATACCTACTGTAGAGACTAACAGCAAATGCAAATACTACCACAGACAGCCTTTTTTTTTTTTCGCAATAATACCAGAGCTAGACCTGAAACCAACTCACTTTAACGATCCCGGACGCTCCTGGCTGTTAGGCTACGATTTCGTTTAGAGCCTCCTCCTTCTCCTCCTCCATCATAATTCACTTGGAGATACGTGTATAACGCGCCTAGCCTACTCTCTGCAGCTAAAAAAAAAAAAAAAAAAAAAAAAAAAAAAGAAGAAGAAGAAGAACAAGTATGAGAGGACTTTCCCACGCTGAATAAAATCATCTGGGCAGCAGCAGGAATTAAAAATACAAATATACTGTATAACTAATAAATATACAAAATGACAGCACATATAAAATGTGTTATAAGAATAAAACGAAAATGATGATACTTCTTCAAATGATTACGGAATCCAAAGGGGAAGAGACGAAAGAAAGATGAAAAATAAGAAAAAATTATCAGTAAAAACACAGGACATTTATCAGTATATATTAAGAACCAAACAACAAATAAATTACAAATATATAAGCAAAATCATTTAATCTGACAAAAAAGGAAGAGAAAAATATTGAGAAAAATATATGCAAGAAGTGAAGTGAGACGGCAGGAATAGTGGTGGGCTACTCCTCCCGTCTTCACCCTTCCCCTCCCATTACTCTCCCTTTACCCTACCCTTCCCTCACACTCCCCGCACCCCTCCCCTATCGTCCTTGTCCTTGTCCTTGTCTCACTCCCTGTATCTCTTATATTGTCCTCCCTCCCTCCCCCTCCCCACCTTCTCTCTCTCTCTCTCTCTCTCTCTCTCTCTCTCTCTCTCTCACACACACACACACACACACACACACACACTTCCCCCCTTCTCTGACTCTTCTCTTTTGTCATCCCTCGTTAACTCTTCTCTCCTCCCCTCCTTTTCTTCCCCTCTTCCCTCTTGGCCATCCCTCTTTCCCTCCTCTTCGTCCTCCCTGTTCCTTACCCCCTTCTGTTTTCCTCCCTCTCTCACTGTGCCCACTTTATGCTTCTTTTCTTCTTCCTCCTCTAACTCTTCTCGCTTCCCCTTCCTTTTCTTCTCCTCCTCCTTGGTGTTTTCCTCTCTCTTCGTACTTCCTCCACCTCCTGTTCCTCTTCCTCTTCCTTTCCTCTCCTGCTCCTCGTCCTCCTCCCTCTCCAACCCCATCCTCCGTCTACCTGCTGGCCGTCCATGCCTTCAGGTGCTGCTAACTAATTAGGGAGCATCACATCACACACCTGTCCTGCCTTACCTGATTAACTCACATTCTCTCTCTCTCTCTCTCTCTCTCTCTCTGTTCGTTATTCTTGTATCTTGCATCTATTACTTGCTCTTGTTCCTTAACAAAGTACCCTCCTCTGTACCCTGTCTCTATAGCCAGTATACGTACCCTGCCTCTGTACCCTGCAACTGTACCCTGTCTCCGTGCCCTGCAACTGTACCCTACAATTGTACCCTGTTTCAGTACCTCTGCATAACTCAGTCGGTCCTGCCACATGACCCCGATATCACTGAGTTACGAGAATTAAAAAAAAAGAAGAAGAAGAAGAAAAAAAAAAAGATTCCTAGGATACGCTACACGCACTTACATAGGCTACACACACAAAGCACGTACGCATTATCACATGTACACACACACACACACACACTGCATCAATATTCTTGTCTTATACTTGTGTTCAGTCACCCAGAACAGAAATAGCATCTCCCTGTCTCCTTTCTATCCCCTACCCATCCATCTCTTCCCTTGCCTCCCTTTTTACCATCCATCCCCCTCCACCGCATCTCCTACCTCTCTTCTTTACTGATTCCCTCTGTCCCTGCAACTTTCACCCCCTTTTCCGCCTCTCTTCATGTTCCGTTTCTCCCCTTCTCCATCACTCCCTCAAAATGTCGCTTCTCCTCACCCCCTTCTCCCTCCCCATCTTGATTCTCCAGTCCTTTCTTTCTCTCGAATTCCCTCCTCCTCCCTCCAGCCTTCCATCCCTTAACCCTTCCTCCCCCTTTCCCCTTCCACTTATTCGTAAGCCACCTCCCTCCCCTTCCTTCATACTGCACAAACAGACAAAATACAGTTCTTTCCTCATTCAACTGTATGGCGTCTTCGTATCTTCTCTACCACCAGACGACTTTACTCAACTCGGGAATCACTTCTCACACTAAAAAAGTTAATGATGGCTATATTGAACTCCTACAGATTAAAATGTCTCTCCTACGCTTAGTGAGGTAGTCTGGAGATACAGAAAATAAAATGTAAAAGATCAGAACGTAGTAAGGAGCACAATGTTTTTTGGACAGAACGGAAAGGATGGAGCTACGACCTGGATATGGAGAGATTATGAAGAAGACTGTAAGTTAGTATGTTTATATGATTTCTTCCATTCTGCATACACTTTACTGGTCTTACTACAAACTTTTAAATCATGCCTCGTAAATACACCCATACATACACACACGACTAAAAGAAACCATACTCAAGCTCTGACGCTAACTGAGAGAGAGAGAGAGAGAGAGAGAGAGAGAGAGAGAGAGAGAGAGAGAGAGAGGAGTGTTGTGAACACGGTAGCTAATTCTTTAATTATATAAAATCACAAATTTAGCTGCCAATTCTATAATGAAAATGTGACACACCAGGTTTGTCCCTTTTCACATGGTGCGTGCCTGGTGAGTGTGGCATACGTGCATGCTGGTATACATGCACACCAAAAAGGAAACCCCGGTCAAGGCATCCGCGTTTTTTTCTTATACTGGTTACTCATGTCTGAGGTAAAAGTTTCTAGAAGATGGGACAGCAGCGTTGATAATAACTGAAATTATCAGAATATAACCTTCACTATGAGAGAAGATAAAACAATATTATCAGGATAGTGAAACTGTTGTCTGGTCTGCGTTGCCGGGGTTCCATGTCTGGTGGAGGTCAGGGACTGCTTCAGATTATTTTCCATATACACATGAGAACATCAGAAGCTTGAATGGTGACTGAATGGAAGTGCAGATCATGTTTCACTTGGCACTCTGAAGAAAATTTATCCTGCTGTGTGCATGTGTTCCTTTATTTTCCTCTTGTATCTGAATCCTACCCACCTCCTTCATAACAGCTGGTGATGATGATGATGATGACGATGACGACGACAGCGACGAATTTCAGTATACTAATTTCATTGTTAATCCAAGCGCCCACCAACGTGTCACATTAATAATAATAAAAAACAGTGCCGCCGTCTCATAAATTCTACCCGACACATCATAACCGACATTATGACATCAGTTTTCATAAATATACTACCGTAGATTAGTATTTTCATTTTCATTTTACTTTATTTTCTGGTCCTAAGTGACCGGATGTACTGTATGTTCAGAACTGTTGGATTTTCTACTGACAATTTCTCTTAGGGATATATTGTTCCATTCCAGCTGCCAGGCCTTACTGATCGTATTAAAAAATGTGGGAAACGACGACGACGACGACGATAATTTTTGACGAATATGGTTAGTGTTGCTTTTAGGCATTTTGTAATTCATTTGCTGATTATACCCCATTGGAAACTACCAGTATGACTGAATACTTTCTAAAAATTTGTTTTCTTTTCCTTCAAAAATTCTCAGCTGCCAAGAATTTTCGAAAAGACAACTCTAGCAAAGTCAGTGATCACTTTGCCTAACATGTTCATTCAGAAGACAGAGGTTATTGTTCATGAGGAGCTCTGAAGGGATGGTCACAGAGAAGCACTACATTATCTGATTAATGGTGACGTAACCTGTTGGCGAGTTTGGTGGACATATGGATAAGCAGAGACCCGCGTATAAACACACACACACACACACACACACACACACGCTATTTTCATCCTGCGTTACAAATTTATATCCACCAGAAACTGGGGAATCGCTTACACCTTCGCAATATCTGTTTTAAAAATAAAGATTGGCGTCGGTCTTCTAGCTGAACGGGGCAATCAACCAGTCTACCTGTTTTCCACTTTTCCATCCACATTTTATAAGTTTTCTCTTTTTACTTCCACTCACTTGGACTGGCGGATATTGCATCATCTGAAGTCTACTGTAATGAAGGTCATGTTACAATGTACCGTATCCACTTATTTTTAACATTGCTTTCTCATCCTTCAAAACTTTTACCATCAGTATTCGTAACCAGAATTAATAATTTACGTGGATACCCTGACCACAATTTCCTGTGCGCTGGTGCACACGCGCATACCCACCACACACACACACACACACACACACACAAAGACATACTCAAAACCATACACACATGCGCGCTCTTGTGTTAGAAGCAAGAACAAATAAAAAAGGCCATCATACTGAAAGGGTTAAGTAGTCTATACAGGCCCCAATCCTTTACTGTGCGCAGTTTTGTATTCTTTTAGTGTACGATATTTCTTGTTACACGCTGATTATCCAAGCTGACTTAGATCCAACCCTAGACGAAGAGGTGTTAAAGTTTTTCCCCAGTTACCCCCTCACAACACAAGGCCTCTCCTATAGTGAACACAATCTCCTAGAGGCAGCCGGAGAGAGAGAGAGAGAGAGAGAGAGAGAGAGAGAGAGAGAGAGAGAGAGAGAGAGTCGTTGTAGTGAAGGGGTTAATGAATCTGAACGCTGTCATGTAAAAGGAAAAAATCATGAAGAAAATTTTAAAGCAACCATGAAGGAGGCAATGAGGAGGTGACTCAGGAGAGAGGTGAAGAGGTGACTGGTGATGTAAGAGGGAGGATGGGGGAGAGGAAAAGGAAGAGAAGGAAGAGTGAAAGAGGAAGAGTGAGACGGGGTGGGGGGAATGAGGGTGAGATAGGAAGTTAGGATGAGAGGGAGTGAGGGGGAGAGAGAGGAAAGGAGGGGGAGAAAGAGCTAAGGAATGCAGGTAAGAATAAGGGTGAGAAATGGCAGTGTGTGAGTGAGAGGAAGTGGAGGCAGTGACAATGAAAGTGAAAGGTATTGAGGGTGAGAAGGGGAATGGAGGGGACTGAGGTGTGAGAGTGAGTGAGAGAGGGAGTACATGAGGGCGAGATGCTGTAAGAGTGTTTGGGCAAGCATTATCCTCCTCACTTAGAAAGGTCTCAGTTGGATAAATTTTCTGGTGGCAGCAACAATGAAGTAAAGTGTGTGTGTGTGTGTGTGTGTGTGTGTGTGTGTGTGTGTGTGTGTGTGTGTGTGTGTGTGTGTGTGTGTGTGTGTGTGTGTGTGTGTGTGTGCAGGAGTAGTTTACTACAAATGATACTGTACACAATTTCAACCTTATCATCGACAGCGTAGAGAAAAAAAATCCTTCCCTCTCTCTCTCTCTCTCTCTATCTCTATCTATCTATCTATCTATCTCTCTCCCTCTCTCTCTCTCTCACCCAGGCAAAATAAAGACCCAGACCCTCAAAGAATCCAAAAAAAGCAAGATCCATTACCTGATAAGAAACACGATTAACAATATAACAAACTACGTGTAACTAAAAAGGCTCGTAGATAATGTACTTTTTGCGTGCGTACGACAGCGGTGAGAAAAGCATTGTAAAAGTTAGGAGGCGCTTGGATAATCAGCTCCTGTGTGGTTGCCGATGCTATTTTTTTGCACTGCCTCGAAAATCTGTCAAAAGTTAATGAGATTCTTCTTTCTTTACCAACTGATACTTGTCCTCTTCAGCTCGTACGTCCTAGTTAATTAAATTCTTCTAGCTATCTCCAGACATTTTTTTTTTTCAACTTTGGAAGCATCCTTTACGTGAAAGGAGGGTTAATTCAGGTGATATATAACCCCATCGGTACGAGAATACTCCTCGTGGTGAGCGAAATCGTCCGGAGATAGCAAGAACAAAAAAAAAGAAAATTAACCATGAGAATAGAGGCTAACAAAGCTGGCAGAGTTGTAATCTCGCTTTATTAGTTCGGAAACCCAGATGTGTAATACGACTTTTGACCGTAACTACAATTAAAAAAAAAAATGAAAAAACATGAAAAAAAAAAAAAAACTATGGAATGTATGAGCATAGAAAATAAAAAAAGACGACTACGGACATGATAAAAATTTTGGGAATCTAACAGCTCATCAATATTTCTCTTTACCATGTTACATCTCTGCCTTTAAATCAGGTACATACGTCTTCCCTTTCCCTCCTCCGTTTTCTCTGGTACGGGGGGGGGGATAAAAGGCTGGTTACATCACAATTCCAGGCACATTGAATTTTCTTTTTTTCGTTGTCCTCAGGGCCTTATTCCTCGGATTTATTGATTTCTATTCTTCTTTTACAACACTGACCCTCTCTCTCTCTCTCTCTCTCTCTCTCTCTCTCTCTCTCTCTCTCTCTCTCTCTCAATACTAAGAAAAGATAAATTACTGAGTAACTCTTAATCTTGGCACTTTAATTTTGTGCTTCCAAGACACGATTCGTGAAAGGGAATGGAGAAAAGAGAGGGGGAGGGGAAGCAAGAGGAGAGAGGGGGAGGGGAAGCAAGAAGAGAGAGGGGGAGAGAAGAAAATGAAGAGGGGGAGAGAAAGACAGAAAAGGAGGGAAAAGAAGGAGAGGGAGAGAAGAAAGAGAGGGAAAGGAGAGTGAGGGAGGGAAGCGAATGAAGGAGAGAAGGGGCGAATGGAAACATGGAGAGGTGAAGGAGAAGACATGAGAGGGGAGGAGAGGAAAGCATGAAGACAAGAAGGGGAAATTAGACAAAAGACAAAACATATGAAGACAAGAAATGAACAACGGAGGAAAAATCAGAAAATAAAAACGATCACGACTACAAATGGCAAATGGACAAGAGATTAAAGAGGCATGAAACGAAAGGAAAAACAAAGAAATTAAAACACCCGACAAGACAGGCAAAAGACGAAAGAAATAAAAGACAAGAAAAACACATGACATAGAAGACAAAATAAAAAATTAAAAAAGACATGACTAAATACGAAAGATAAAAAAAAAAAAAAAGCAGAAAGGCAAAAGACAGAAATAATTTTAAAAAGTTGGAAATTACTATGGTAAAAGATGAAAATTTAAAGAACAAAGCAAAATGTAGACAAAATATTAAAGCAACAGAAGAGACAGGACTAATAAAATATGAAGATTACCTCATGAGAAAACATACACACACACACACACACACACACACACACACACACACACACACACACACACACACACACACACACACACACACACACAGAGGAAAGGTTGAAGGAGCCATTTATTCACTGCAAATTTAAAACCTCCCTCATTACGTCCTCCTCCCGCTCTCTCTCAAGCATCTCTTCCCCCTCCCCCTGTTCTCTCCCTTCCCCCTTTGACGTATCTCTCCGTCCACGCCTCCTCCTCCCTTACAAGATTTTTTTTTTCATTCAGCTTCTCAAACCACCCTTTCCATTCTACCCAATCCCCCCTCTCTCCTCTACCATTCACCTTTCCCATTCCCTCTTCTCTCTCTCTTGCTTTCTCCCATTCCCTCTACTTTTTTCTGTTTCCTTTCCCCTGCCTTTCTCCTCTCCCCCTTCCCCCTGCTTTCTCCCAGTCCCTTTCCTCTTTTCTGCATCCCCCTCTCCTTCAATACCCCCTTCCCTTCTAACACAGGTACTGAGCCAGGTGTTCCAGGGGTGATGTGTGGATCTTTTTGAGATGGTCCGCTGTGTATCCTAAAAAGCCATGACCAAAGGTGGATGGAGAGGGAATAATAATAATAATAATAATAATAATAATAATAATAATAATAAAAAGGTACAGTAGGTCATATAACTTAACCTAGATAGTTTTTCTTTGATGGTATGACTATTCTATTAGAGATTATGGGCCTCTTTCACAGATGAATTTTGTTAGCATCTCAACGAAAAGAACCTCTAATATGATAAAATTTACCGGGGAGCTATGGAATTCACTAAAGATTCTATGGTAAACGTCCTAATAATACTGGTACTTAGGGTTCGTGCGCCCACTAACATAACTGCTAAAAGTGTCGAGGCGGAAACACAGGTGTGTAGGTTTCACTGGTCAGCATCGTAACCAAAAGTTTCGACTGTGGAACCGGCCTTATGACGAGGATAGCATACTGAAAACTCTGGCCCGCTCACAAAAACTGATACTCGCAGAGCAGAGTGAGAACACCAATCAATATAGAAAACGTGACAAGGAAACTTCTGGGGAAAGCTTGAAGGGGAAATTATACAGCAGTAATGGAACTTGGAAAAAACTGAACATTTCCTGTTTCTAATCCAGTTCCTTCGTATCTCTAATGAGATGAAATTTTTCCAGAATTAATTCACTTGTGAAGGTTATTGTGTGTGTGTGTGTGTGTGTGTGTGTGTGTGTGTGTGTGTGTGTGTGTGTGTGTGTGTGTGTGTGTGTGTGTGTGTGTGTGTGTGTGTGTGTGTGTGTGTGTGTGTGTGTGTGTGTGTGTGTGTGTGTGTGTGTGTGTGTGTGTGTGTGTGTGTGTGTGTGTGTGTGAGCGTGCGAGCGCGCGCGCGCTGGGGAAGGCGACCCTTTCCTGTACCATGTTATCTCACTGAAAGGACTGGACATGTTCTCTTTTCTGGAGCCCATCATTAACGCTGGGTCGCATTGCTGGCCAGCGACGTTAACCAGATTCCAGGACTATCATGGCGGCGTCCTTGACCTGCACTGACTGACTCCACTCCCACCAACACAACACAGCTACACAATACAGCACAACACAATGCAACCATCTCTGTTCTAAACCTATAATTGCAGGCGCTTGGGAAATGGTACACTGATGGACGCAAACAAACACGCACGCGTGTGGACAGGCGCGCACACACACACACACACACACACACACACACACACACACACACACACACACACACACATGCACGCACGCACGCGCGCGCGCGGTAGCGCTGATATAACCAGGTTGCTCCACTGCCTGGTTATACAAACGTCCCACACTTCGCTCTTTATCCCCACGACAGGAGGATGGTGGACTCCAGGAAAAGAGTATCTTCTGTCTCCACTGTACTGGGCTCATGTTCAGATGAGGTTGGGGTCAGAACAATGACTATGATGACGCAGTTTGTATTTAATTCTTTCTGACTGCAGATGATTTTTCTTTATTTGCACTATTTTACTCTTCATTTTTCTTTTAAACACTAACTACAGCCATATTATTTCACTCGCCCGCATGATACCTCCCGAGGTGTGAAGGTTAAACGTTCGCTCATGAGTGAAATGTAATCAAGGTCAGGCAGACTCAAAAACTACCGACACGATCATTGGAAGTTCAATATCAACAGTGACAAGCTCGTTCGTTGACCGTGTAACCTACGCCGCGCCACGAAAGTCAACAAAGAAAGAAAGAAAAAAAAGGAGGGGGGCAAAGAAATGGTCGGGGTGAGCAAAGAATTGGGATGGGGTGGAATACTGGTGGGGGTGGGGCTAGGGCAGGAAAATGTACCCTCTGAAAATGGGTGCTGTTGGCTGTGGGTAAAAAATTGGACATGGGGAATAAGAAATGGGTCGGATGGACTGGAATTGTGGCGGGGGTGGGAAAGGTGTTTGGCCATTTACCCCTTGAATAATGGGTACTGTATGATTAATGGTATGAGAGCAGTGGCAGCATACCTCCATTTTTTTCCCTTTTCCAATAAGATAGACACACATTGTTCTCATATGCCTGACGTGTTAACATTAGATTAAAAAATATATTGGTTACTGGATAAAATAAGTGAATAGAACGGCAAAAATCTGTGAATGAATTTAATGCAAAACCATCACACCTCACCACCACCACACCATCACCACACCACCACAGGCACCACCACACCAGTAACCAAGAGAAGGGAGGCGGACGGACATATTTAGGCAGGGCAAACAAGAGACTCAGCAACTCTGGGGCAGGTTTACTCCTTTTACTCCCTTTGCTGTCGTTAACCCTTCAACTGCTGGCATCCCTCGCCGGTGAAGAAAAAAAAAATGAGAGAGAGAGAGAGAGAGTTACTGTTGATAATTACTAGTGCCACTGACTGCTAACATTTCCCACACTCGAGCAGAACAATGGGAAATTATTATCCTTCCTTACCGCCAAACGATTTATATGCTTTCAATTCAGGAGAGATCTTTTGTGGTGATGAGGTCAGAGGCGATTCCTGTTAATTCCTCCGATAAGATGAAATTCTTATTATTATTATCCTTATTGCTACTGCTATTACTATTACTACTACTACTACTACTACTGCTACTATTACCACCACCATCACCACCACCACGATCATCATCACCATCACTACTCTTGCTATTATTATTCTATTTTTTTAAGCTCAGGGATAATTTTTGTGGTAGGTGTGTTGGTTTGAGATATAAGATAAGCGTGTTCAAGAATTTTACACCTGAATATGAGGAATAAATCGTACTGAATAACTCTCTCACTGCCATAATAACACTTACCTGTTATATTCTTACAACTCCAGACCAGTATATTTTGTAGAGGGAAACCTTATCCGTCTTCTTATCTTCCCTTTTCCTCTCTCTCTCTCTCTCTCTCGCTATCTAACTTTTCCTTCCCCTTTTCGTTACACCTGCCTCCTTCCCTCCTTAATTCCCTCCCTCTATTAGACTTTCTCTCCCTCCCTCCCTGCCTCCCTCTCTTGTAACTCCAGCAATCTGTTTTCCCTCCAACCGCTTTTCCCTCTCTCCCTCTAGGTTACTCCCTCTTTCCCTCCCCACCTCCTTCCTCCCTTTCCTCCTATTATTCCTTCACTTTCTCTTCAATCCTCCCACTCTCCTACTCTCCCTCCCTTTCTCATACTCTTCCTCCTCTCTTCTCTTCCTCTCTTCTTTCCCTCCCTCAGTTCCTCCCTCAATTTTTCCTCCATTCCTCTCACTCCCCCTCCATTCTTTTCTCCTTCCTTCCCTCCCCTCACTTTCCCTTTCTGAGCATTTCCTGGTTCTCCTAGCTCATCTTTTTCTTCTTTCCTCTTAGTCACTTCATTGTCACCTCTCCCCTCCTTTCTAATTATACATTTCTAGTGCTTTTTCTCTTTTAGTGGGTATTCTTTCATAATTACTTCTTTAAATTTCATCTTCATTAGCTCGTGTATATAATCTAATGTATCTTTATGCTTTTAGCTCTTCAACACGATGACTTATATCTCCGGCTGTATTTAGTCAAAGGAAGCATCTGATCAAACTGAAACGCTTAGATACGGCCTTCAATAACTTCGTCTTTCGGGGGATCTTGCTGAATAAAATCGTCGCGTGTGTGCCAGAATAAAGTAAATAAACAGAGGCGTAATCGTACAGAAGAGGCTAGACTCCCACTGTTTTACATTTCCAAGCAGAGCACAAAAGGTTTAAAATACTGTTCTGAATATCCTATCTCAAAACCACACATCTAATTTTACTTTATGACGTCCAGTGTTAACGCACCATAATTTACCATGTCATAATGTGCCGTCACTCAGAAATACGAGGCACTAAATATCATGGGGAAAAATAATGATCAGGTTTAATGCAATAGGACGTAGAGGTTTCGATAATTTCTTTTTTGTGTGTGGCTCTATAATCATCTATTTAAAATTTTGATATTATGGTCAACTCAACTCTGGTCTGTGTTGCTTACGTATCCACGTAATCCCCTTCCCCCCTTCTCTCTCTCTCTCTCTCTCTGACCTCGCCTGGCTGTGAAAGTGTTCCTTCTTCCCCTCGTCACGTTGGTCAATATTGGTCTCTTTTATTTTTTCTCCACTCCTTCTGATATTCTGGCCATCCTCTCGGCCCCTCCCTTCCTCCCCTTCCCTCCTTCATTAAAATTACTTTATGTCTTCCCTCCTTCACCTATATTCCTTCATTTCATTCACTAATATTCCTTCTTTCCTCTCTTGCTTTCTCGTATACTCCTCCTTTCCCTTTTTCTTCCCTTCCCTTATTCCTTCATCTCATTCATTACCCTTCCTTCTGTTCTTCGTTTACGGTTTACTCCTTTCATCCATCCTTCTATTCACTGTCTCTGTTCTCCTCTTCCTTTCATTCTTGCCCTTTCTTCAGTCACTGCTACTACTCTCTTCTTTCCTTCAGTCGCTCACTTTTATCCCTTCCCTCCTTTCACTCCTACTTCTGTCCTTTCTTCTTTCCTTCCTTCCATCCTTCACTCATTTTTATTCATTCCCTACTTCCTGCTTTCTCCACAAAGTTGCAGCCATTACTGCCCTATTTCCTTAACTATTAGCAATGTTTTATCCATCACATCCCTATCAATCAATCAATCAATCAATCAGTCTATCTATCTTTCTGTCTATTGATCCATCTGTCTGTCTATCTACCTCCAGGATTTTTTATATTACTAATCTATTTCCTTAACTAACTCTCTACAGGGTTGATTTATTTCCTTATTTCTGTGCCCTTCAACAGTGGCCTACATTCTTTAATCCTTTCCTTTTCCTTCTTAATTCTTCGGAACTCCATTAAACATTACGCCACGCGGATTTCCTGTTTGCTAAGGAATTTTTCTTCTTAGATTCTCCTTTTTCTTTTCTCCTTCACCTTCTTCTTCGTCTTCTTCTTCCTCTTCTTTTCTTCGTCTTATTAATATTCTTTATTTTCTTCTTCTTCTTCTCCTTCATCTTCTTCTTCCTCTATCATTATCATTATTATTATTATTATTATTATTATTATTTCCATCCTTTCTTCTTTCTAGTCCTCTCTTCGTTGCCTGACGTTCCGCTGCTGTCCACGGCAATTTTCCTTCCTTTATACACACTTTCTTCTCCCTCTCTACCTCTGCCAGATTATCTTTCAACTTTCACATCTCGTATTTTTATTTTTGCCTCTCAGTTCTTTTCTCTTTCTTCATTCCTTATTTTCTCTCATGAACCTGTCACACTGGTTTTTTTTTTTATTTCCTTTCATTTGTTATGCAGTCTGTTCTTTTCCTTTATTTTTATTGGTTATTTTATCTTGCCGTATCATCCTTCTCGTTCAATAATCCTCCTTCTCGATGACCTGAAATATTTGTGTTTTCTTCTTCTTCCTCCTCCTCCTCTTCCTCCTCCTCTTCTTCTTCTTCTTCTTCTTCTTCTTCTTCTCTCTCTCTCTCTCTCTCACACACACACACACACACACACATCAACCTCGTGCTACATAGTTTCTACATTTTCTTGACTGTTCATATATTCATTGGTTTACTGAATCCCTCATTATTCCACCCGTGTCCTCGCTGCGGGGGAAGGGGGGTGGCCGAGTGGAGAGAGGTCATCTGTTGTCTGAAGTAACGTGAGTTCGATTCCCAGCTGCGATAGAGCTCAGTCTTATCAAATTTCGTTAAAAAGGGCTTACTGATCTTTCACTGGACCCATCAACATAGCGTAAAAGTACCCCAGCTAATATCAAAGCATCAGTCCTAAATGAGAAAGGCATAACAGGGATTCAGTATGGATGGTGGGTACTAGGGTCGAAGTGGTGACATGTGGAGGTATGTGCAAGCAGGAGGACCGCTGGACCTCAGGGAACGGGCTGTTAAATCTATGTTCAGAGCTGAGCACATTAAAAGAAAAAAAAAAAAGGCTTTCCTACTTATTTTCTTCCTTATTTTGTCTTAATTTAAAATATTTGAGCATTTTCCCCCCTTCGATTTATTTACTTATTATTATTATATAGTTCCACTCATATCTTTCTTCATCTTCTTTCTCGTTTTCTTCTTCTTCCTCCCTCTTCTCCTCTTCCTCCTCCTCCTCCACTTCTTCTTCCTCCTCCTCCTCTGCCTCTTCTTCTTCTCCACACAACCTTCACTTCCCCTTCAGTTCACCTCGGTTAATGCACGATTTTACATCACGCTTTTTAGTCACTTACAGGACAGTGCTTTCATAACCCAGGTTCTGTTTTCTTGACGGCCACGAAGTTCTTTCCAGCGCAGACTAAAGAATATATGATAAAATGAAATGTGTGTGTGTGTGTGTGTGTGTGTGTGTGTGTGTGTGTGAGAGAGAGAGAGAGAGAGAGAGAGAGAGAGAGAGAGAGAGAGAGAGAGAGAGAGAGAGGAGAATAAGAAAAAAATAATAAGCGTTAGGAAAGTAAACAAAGACAAACAGGTTAAGAGAAAAGGAAACTGAACATCCCGTAGTAAAAGAAGGAACGAGAAACGGTGAACCTCCTCTCACGGAGTATTTTATTATTTTTTTTTAGTTTAATCGATAATAATGGTGATGGGGTTAATCGGCTCCTACGAAATGAAAACCAAGAGTAAAAACGGTAAGCAGCAAGAAAAAAAACGAAGAAAAATGAGACAGACCGAAGAAGAGAAAATAAAATACTAAATCCTAGTTCCCCAAGCACGCACGCACGCACGCACACGCACACACGCACACGCGCGCGCACACACACACACACACACACACACACACACACACACACACCAAAATAGAAGCAGGGAAGTGTGGGCCATACATCAGTCCTCCCATTAATAATTGCTATTATTTATTTCCAAGGTAATCTATGGTCAAGAGTTAATTGCGTGGAATGCTTTATGGGTGGCGCGTGCGTGTGTGTGTGTGTGTGTGTGTGTGTGTGTGTGTGTGTGTGTGTGTGTAAGGAAAAACTGAGAACGTACGGGTGGGAGGTGTATTAAAAGAGTGGCTGAGGTTTAAAGGTCTTGATTATTATGAACTTAAAATTAATAAATAGGTGTGTTTTTTGTAAAGTACTTCTGTAATATAATTCATAGTGTAATAAAACTACTCCTAGAAGTACTCTCATTCCTAATCCTAATCCTACTATTGTCTGTATACTCCTATTCCTTCCCTACTATTCCCTATTCAGTAGCGACATCAAGAAAAAAGACTACAAAAAATCCATACCTAATACCAAGAAAAAACAATCTAATATTGCTGCAAAGGCTAAATTTACCCTCACATAAAACACAGGTAAACAGCCTCACCTGCCACCCACCATAAACCTTCTCACTATTATCGCTGCTGATTATATGTCATTAATTCCCGGATAATTGATACGAGTAAATCGCAATGATGTCTAGCCTCACGATACACACACACACACACACACACACACACACACACACACACACACGTAAGTAAGCATTCACGTACGTACAGTAAATTATAAATAATCTTCAACTAGATATTTTAGACATTCATATTAACTTTGCATCGGGTAATTTCAGACGATTTTATTCGACATAAGAAAGGTCTCTCTTACTGATCGGGTTAATGATGGCTACACGGCATCTAATCTCTCTTCAAAAAATCTCTCCTACACAGTAAAATCGTCAAAAGGTTGCAAGACTGAAACAGGGAAGAGTAATTAGACTGAACAGGTAAACACATTCAAACAAATTGATTTTTCGCGTAACAGGTAATTGTCGATAACAGTAGAGGCGGTATCGATTATTCTAATTTTACTTTGTTCGCTAGGCAGAATAAAGCTAAAATGTTTACACGGAAAGGTTTTATGAACTCTGTAACAGGGATTTAAAGCCCCCAAAGAAATATACCCCACTACAGAGCCGATTTTATTCATCTTAAGAGAGACCTTTCAAACTCGAGGGGGCAGATGTAGTTTTCATCTGACACGCTTTCAGTAAAAGGAAAAGCAGATCCCATTCAACACAACGACGTCATAATTCTCGTCCTGCTGCAGCCAGGAGACTTCGCGAAGTGAAAATGATTACCTCACGCTGGAAAAAAAGAAAAAAGAAAAAAAAAGCAGTCGTTCCGAAAGTACGAACTTCACCTATGACCTTTGACCTCAACTCGTGACCTTGACCTGAAACCGTAGTCAACTGATAACCCGACATACAAGTCAACCTTGGCATATGACTTGACGTTTTCGAATAATCGCAGTCCCTTCTCCTTATAGCATTACACGGTGATTTTACGCGAGGCACACTTATGAAGATGCTTTCGCTATCAGTGTTTCGGAATTTGTCAGTTTTTGAAATATTTCGCTGGGTACTCCTATGCTTTTTTGTTTTTTAATCGCCAGTGTTCGATTATTGGCGAGTTTCGGAATTTGCGGAGTTTGAAGGCTTGGACGTTGAGTGAGTAAAGGTGGGTAATCTAACAGTAGTTTCTCCTGATACTGTGCTTTCTTGATACTGTTTATGTATCCTGAACACACCACTTACAGCTCTGATGATGGTGATGGTGATGACTGATGCCACCAGGGAAGTAGGCTGGTCATTTACCCTAACTTTTCTCGGACTACAGTAACTTAAAAAATTGTGTTCACATCCCCATTTTATGCATAATTAAATCCACATCACTCCCTTCTGCCTTTTTACTGCCATCTTTCAGTTCTGTAATCTGAGCATATCTTCCAAAAAGCAACCCTTCCAGTACATACACATGATTACTGTATAATATATTTAGGAGTCATCACTGTCCTCTACAGGGAGAACCATAAGATCTGTGTGGTTTGTGTATATCTGCAACTCCTCACGCCTTTCCCTTCATCTCTATTCTCTTCCGTCCGTCAGAACACACTTTGACACACTCCCATGATGAAAATTTAATTTAGTCTTGCTATCTCCAAACGATTTTATGCAACTTAGGGATGACTTTCTGAAAATGAGAGGCCAATATGAACCATGTAGAATGAGCGCGCTACCTCAGCTGAATAAACAATATTCTGACGGTAGAAGGAATAAAATAAAATGTAATTCATAGGGTTAAAAGTGTTAACTGATACGCCTGGGGAGGTGAGAGGCATCCCTCCACCGGTGATAGCTCTCCATACACTTCCCGCCCTCCTTACCTCCCAACACCTCCAATTCACCCACTCTTAGGCCTGACTACAGTTTATATTCTTGTTAAAAATTCAGACTCCTTCCCTCCCTCCCTCTTTTTCCTTTATATATCATGTTTAGTGCGTATCTTCTCGCAATGCGGCGAAAGAACACCTTTTCTTTTTTGCTTCTTCACTGACGCTGCATACTTATGCGTTCTATTGTCAACTATATTTATTGTTATTTTATTAAATTAATTCGGTGCCTCCTTCTCATCCTTTCCTCGTAAGATCACAAAATTCTGTTCGTATCTTTTTATAAGTATGTTATTGCACAGTTTTTAAATTATTCTCTCTCGGCTCCTGTTCATATATAAATATCTATCTATCTACCTGTCTATCTATATCTATCTATCTATCTATCTATCTATCTATATATATATATATATATATATATATATATATATATATAGTCATTGCTATATTGAATCCTTAAACCCTTCCACCTAAGGATGCCTTTCTCTTTCTACTCTAATTACCATCTGACAGTTATATTTAGCTTTGGGGAGACCTTTTATAGACAAAGTTTCTCCAAGATGAACTTGAATTGTCAGGAAATACCAAGAGTAAAAATTAATGATTACAGTTAAGAATTTAAATTGATTTGGACATTAGGTCATATTTTGAATGGCAATGACTTCGTAACGCCTCTTCTTAGCTGTTTACTTTCTGCGTAATGCATTCAAATAAATTCTTGTTTGTTACTACTCCAATGCATGTCGATGATACACCGGTGTACATAGCATACAAGAAAATGTTACTTTGCAGTACGGAATATAAATCGCTGAGGAAAAGGTGCAGCTCACGAACGCAATTATTATTATTATTATTATTATTATTGTAGCTCTTACTGCTTCTTGCCTTGTCAAACCTCCCAATATTTTTACTTCTTCTACACTGTCCACAATTATGACAAGAGCTGCCTGACAATTTTTTTATGGAAAACCACCGTGTCGTGGCTTTTTCTTTCTGATTAACTTAAATATGATTCATTTGTGCATAGCCTGTGGTATTTTGTCATTGTTATTCACGTTAATTCCTCCTACTGCTCCCTCCTGTGTCATCCAGCATCGTCGTCGTCATCATCATCATCATCATCATCATCATCCTACCGCCTTATTTTTTAAATGGAGTGGGCAGGATCCAGAAACATGGGAAGAAAAACACATAACTTGTATAAATTGTTATTAGGGTTAACACAGGAATAGGCTATCAGTTCATCCACTTGTCATTAAAGTCTACACAGTTGTCGATAATCTTCATGATCTAGAAAGAGAAGGGTGCATCAGTACCAGGAATAATCTCTCTCTCTCTCTCTCTCTCTCTCTCTCTCTCTCTCTCTCTCTCTCTCGCTTTCTTCACTTTCCTGTGCTTGTTTTGTTTTTGTTTCCTTTGGCTGTGTGCTTGTTTCCTTCTTGTCTACCTACCTGCTTTCCTTCACTGTTTACTTGCCAGGGTGTCTGTTTTTTTTTTAACTCCATTCCCTGGCAAGATCAAGGTCTTCGTAGTGTGTGTGTGTGTGTGTGTGTGTGTGTGTGTGTGTGTGTGTGTGTGTGTGTGTGTGTGTGTGTGTGTGTGTGTGTGTGTGTGTGTGTGTGTGTGTGTGTGTGTGTGTGTGTGTGTGTGTGTGGAGGGGGGAAGGAGGGGTGTTAAGTGTGAGAAGTGGCTGGAGGGAACCCAACCACACATACACCATGTCAGTCACCCACCCAACCCATCAACAGACCCACACCCCCACCCACCCACAAACCCATCAGCCCTCCCCCAACCCCCCTAACATCCCCCCCCCCTACACAGTCTTTCACTCACTCTCACACAGACTTTCACCCGATCTCTTCACTCACAGAGGCTTCTGCTAAGATTTACAGAAATATCAATCTTCTGGTGGAAAAATATGCCAAGTCCTTCATTGCACTCCATGAGGTTATAACAGCATTCACACTCACGACAGACACCTCTCTCTCTCTCTCTCTCTCTCTCTCTCTCTCTCTCTCTCTCTCTCTCTCTCTCTCTCCAATCACAGCTCTGTACAACATCTCGCACAGATTCTTTCTAGGTGACAAAAAGACAGTGAAAGGGCTAAACAAACGTGTGATCAGAGTGCTATCTGAGGAATAACAGTGTGGGGAGTGCCAATAGGGAATACCAAGAGGGAGTGCCAAGAGGGAGCACGAAGAGGAAGTGCCACGAGGGAGTATCAAGAGGGAGTGCCAAGAAGGAATCTCAAGAGGGAGTACCAAGAGGGAGTGCCAAGAGGGAGTGCCAGGCGAGGAATAACACTGGTGGGTGTCAAAAGGGGAGTGCCAGGATGGGAGTGCCATAAGAAGTGCCAAATGTGGAGATGTAAATAATATCTGGCCCTGTCGAGTCATGGTGAGAGGGACAGGTAGCGAAAGGGTTTAGGAAGGGAGGGGGTAGGGTGGGAGAGGGAATGGAGCGAGGGAGGGGAGTGAGGGAAGGTGAAGAGAGAGAGTGGGGGGAGGAAGCGAACAGAGGGAGGAAGGAAGAGGAGAGAGTGGTGCTAGGGAAAGACAAAGATGGGTACGGGAAGGGGAAAGGGAAGGAAAGGAAAGGGGAGGGGATGGAAAAAGAGAAAGGGGAAAGGATGGGGAAGGAAAGAACCACGTGAGGAGTGAGACTAGTGAGGACGATTGAAAGGCCTAGGCGGGAGACAAATATTAGGCATAGGTTGTGAATTTGGTGAGGAAGGAGGGAGGCATGAATGAATGGAGAGAGGCGGAGAAACAGAGGGGGGAGGATGGAAAGAAATGAATTAAAGCACGAGAGAGAGAGAGAGAGAGAGAGAGAGAGAGAGAGAGAACGCTTTGCCAACATTCTTCAGGAGATGCAAGATGGTCTCCATAAACTTGCAATACACTGACATGCCTGTGTACAAATTGCTAAGATAATTAATGAACACATAAACACACAGGATCTCAAAATCTGCTTGTTTATATGGTTTGACTTTTGACCCAATAAGCCCCTTTAAAAGTCTAAAAAAAATAAATAAAGGTGGGATTATTGGCCTAAGGAACAATTGTGCCAAGTTTGGTGCGAAATTAAACAGATATAAAGAGATGGCGCTAAGCTGTATAAAAAACGTTTGAAAGAAAGAAGAAAGAGACAGAGGAATACAGAAAGAGTGAGGGAGAGGTGTGAATGAATGAATAATGAGAAAGAGAAAAAGGACGGTATGAATGGAGGAGAAAAATAAAGACAGTACGAGAGGAAGGTATGAATGAATGAAGAAAGGCAGTTGGGGGAGAAGCTTAGGAGAGAGGGAGGGGTGGTGAAAGGAGAGGCTGAGGGTAGAGCTGAGGAGAAAGGGGGATGGATTGGAGTGAGTGAAGGAGAGTAAGAAGGAATGGAGATGAGATGGAGAAGTGAAGGAGAATAAAGGGAAGTGAAGATAAATGAAAACTGGAGAGAAGGTGAAGAGATGATGGGAAAAGGGAGACGATGGTGAGAGTGGTGGAGGAATGAAAAAAGGTGAGGGAGAGAGGGAGTAAGTGAATGAGAGAAGGGGAAGGAGAATGAAAAGGGAAAGGAGCAAAGAGGGATAGAGCAGAGGAGGGGATGAAGGTGGAGAGAAGTGGAGGAAAAAGTGGAAGATATTCTGAAAAAGGGTATGAGTCAAGGTGGATGGAGAGTCAAGAATCGGTGGATGGGTGGAGGTGTAGCCAGTGTACACAGTAATATTATCATTCCACCAGCTCAGCCACACAAGAGTCCAGTGTTTGGGTTATGTCAGGGACCCCAACGTAACCTACTTCCTCTCACTACCTTCACTCGGCCGTTTTCATTTATTTTTTACGGTCACGGATATCAGTTTTAATATGTGACCGTTTCTGATTCACACTTTCGCTATGTTCGTTACTAATCTCCCTCACACATCACGTCAAAGAGTTTTACATGGTTAGAAAAACATATCAAATTTCCTTCAACTTTGGAACGCTCGCTGGCAAGGGGAAGTGAGAAAGAAAAGAGAAGTGGTGTAATATCTAGCAAATTAATATCCTTGACTGTACACATACTAAAATTACAATATCCTAAGCTTGATTAATGAATGGAGACGTGATTTTGATTTTTCCTTCTTGTAGCGTAGTTAAATTTCGAAGACTTAAATGAGAGAGGAATGGAGGAATGATCTGGATATATTTTGTTAGTTGCATTAAAATTACGAAGGCTGCAATGATAAGTGAACTGATGTAGCCCATATCACTGCTGACAGTACCGTAACTCACTCACTTCCATGGTTTCCTGTCCCTCCCACCCACTCAGACGCTCATCCACACATCCTCCCTCCTCCTCGTCAAAGGGACATTCCATGCAGTAAATAGCAAATACTTCTTGAGAGTTCATTCTAGATAATTAATAAGATTTTTAACAGAGTCCCTGCAGAATATTCTCTCTCCCTCTCTCTCTCTCAACTTTCTGGGCCAAGAATGTTTACCTAGCAGAAACCTCCTCTTCTACGATCCTGGATACGCCCTTCCTATTATTTTTCTCTCTCCTCATTATACAGTCAACCAAAAACGTATGGTTACTCTACCCGTGCTGTATGTTTTGAAACACTGGATGAACTCTTCAAATACGGTGACTTTTTTTAGCCTAGTCTTGCTACTGTCAATCTATTTTATTCAGGTTAGGAAAGTCACGTAAGAGTGAAAGGGTCAATGAAGGTTGTATCTAACCCCCTGTCTAGAGGAAGAATGAGACGGACGTCCTTAAACTGAATGGGTTAATGTCAACGAACAGGAGATCAGGATGGGTTTGTAGGCAGGTGGCTCAAAATTACCTGAGCTACATAAAACTGTTTGGCGGTGATAAGAACACAGAAAAACGGTCCTCTAGCTACGCTAGTCACTAATAATCAGATGAGCTGCTCTCTCGTTTCATTAGCCTAGTCCGAATCCCCAGAAGTACTGAAAAAAAAAAAAAAAAATACTGACTGGAGGTCTGCTAACAATTTCCTGCCAACATTGCGTCCTGCCTTCTCTACATCTCCATCCTCCCGGAACGTTAGAGATTAATTATCCTTCCTTCTCACACTCTACTGTTTTGTGCTTCGTAATGCTGTATTTTTTTACTGTTCATCACTCGTAAATTATATTCTATAGCTCTTTTCGTTTTCTATAAATTCTCCCATTATCACATCTTGATTTGTTTTCGCCTGAATGAATCTTCACCACTGTTTTATCATTTTTTGCCATTTTAGTTTCTCCATCTTTTTCTTTATCTTTACACGTCGTAAGGTCATAATTTCGGTCTGCGAACTCCCCAGCCCCACGCCACCTCATTACTCTCTTACCAGCCTCACCAAATATGTCTATTCGTCACTGCCACACCTCTCCTTTCACTCCTCTTTAACCACCTCTTTGCATTCCTATTAACACGCCTCCTTTGACCTCAATACACTTCTCTCCCTCCTCTCACCACCATGACCACTACCACCACTAGTATTATTCCTTCCCCGCTGCATCCTATCCATTTGCTGTCACCATATCTTCACTCACCACTACAGTCACCATAGCTCCTTTCATTACCACACCATACCCTTTCACTTTTACTGTTCCACACCTATCCTCTCACCATCACTATCACTACTCCTACTTCTACAGCCACACCCTACCCATTCACAATAACTGTGTCTGTTCCTCCCCTCGCCACTATCCCATCAAATTCTTCCATCACTAAACCCTTCGCCATGACTATCATCATTTGTATACCTCTCCTCTCACCACCACCGACGTCATCATTCTACCTATCTTCACCACACACCACCTTAACAATCACCTTTCCTCAATCCACTACGACCTTTACTTCATCATCACCATCACTATTTTTCCTTTCTCCACTACACCCTACCCCTTCACTTTTCATCATTTCCTAATCTTCCCTTCACCACTACGTTACCATTCATCCTCCCTTACCGCCACACCCAACCCATTCATTATCACCACTCCTCCAGTCTTCCCGTCATCACATTTCACCACACACACATACACACACTCTTCCATCACCACACCCTTCTCCATCACCATCACCACTCCCAAACCCTCCTCACACTATCACCACCACCCATCCTAACGTCCCCACACCCTGCCATTCATTCTCACCATCACCACCACCCATTCTAACACAACAACACACTACCACCACCCACTCTCACTATACCCCACCTCCCCTTCCTCATGCTCCCTACACACCCATCCATTCGTACGCCTTCTGTATTCATCCCGGCCCCCCACGCTGATACCCTTATGTCTTTACGCGAAAACAGACGTGTAGCTGCTGGTATGACGGGTTTGGTCCACATTTTACCTGTGCTGTAAGGGGGACAGGGATGTGACAGCGGCCCCTTCATTTTTTTGGTGTGTGTGTGTGTGTGTGTGTGTGTGTGTGTGTGTGTGTGTGTGTGTGTGTGTGTGTGTGTGTGTGTGTGTGTGTGTGTGTGTGTGTGTGTGTGTGTGTGTGTGTGTGTGTGTGTGTGTGTGTGTGTGTGTGTGTGTGTGTATTTTGTTTTTGTTCTTGATCTAACTGTATATTCTATCTGCATTCCCGAAGAACAATGTGGATCTGCAGTACCCTAAAACTTGTTATCTTGATGGCAGACACATTTCTTGCGCTAATACCATCACACTAGTCCTGAATGACACACCCCTGGCATATGTATTCAGTATGGACGGTGGATGATTGCACAGAAGCGGTCACCTGTGAAAGTGTATGACATGGAGAACTACTGGGCCTTGGGCTTGGGGGAACGGGCTGTGTAGGTTATGTCCGGAGTAAAAAAAAAAAAAAAAAAAAAAAATGTGGCTGAAACGAGAAAACAGAAGAGAGATACTGTAAACTAAATCTAGCAGTTATGTGTATGCTTATTCTGTGATCAATTTGGTGATGGTTTCTGTTGTTATTGCCATGACAAATAACCACCCTATCATTCATCAACCAATACTCACATGAACTGAATCTAGTAGTCTGTCTGTCTGTCTGTCTGTCTGTATGTCTGTCTGTCTCTCTCTCTCTCTCTGACCTAAATTTGGTATGTCTGAACCTATCACTACTTGAGGCCTACTCATCCCTTCATCCGTAAATCAATGCATCAACTAAATCCAGCAATATATATTTAGTCTCCTGAGCTAAATATTAGGTGACATCCTGACCAATTACTAATGTAACGTATACTAACCTTCTCATCCATCAATCACGCTTATGGCTCTGTAGGTTAGTGTTATGCTTGGGGTTCGTCACTCTCAAATCTGGCTTATATAATTACAGTTCAGTCAGCAAAATAAATATCATCTTAAGGTTTGCTCAACATATCTAGAAAAAGTCTGACCATACGAGATATCCAGTAGGCTAGTCGAGATACAATTTTCGATATATTTCACCACGAGTTCTTTCTTCCTCTGTTTTTTCTTTCAGATTTTACAGAGTTCCTTCAGGCCCAGAAGTCCTCTTACGTACCACAAACCACAAATTTTGTAAGGTTGTTATTTCACTGACGCTGCGGTCAAGAGCAACTCTGTGTCTCAAAACCGTGCGAAAACCTACAGAGATCTTGCTACACTAAATCAACAACGATAAGACATTTTGAAATCTTTGTTCATAAGAATATTTCCAAACCCCTGATTTGTAGAGGACGTGTTGGCGGGAACTGTAGAGCTGCTGTCAACAGTTCCTTTACATCTTCACGAAATAGTGCTTAAACCTAAACAGATCTTGCTTAACCTATTAACCATCATCGAACGGATTGGACTCTCTCTAAATTAGCCTTAACACAAAAAATGCAGAGGACTTACTGACCGCAACTGTCCGCTTTTAGTCGCTCGTACTCCAAATCCTGTCAGAAGGAAATAATGACAACGTTAAACTAATCATGATAGTCATTATATGGGTTGGGTTCTCGCTCCATTAATTAGGACTCCGAAAAAGCAGGCGGTGTCGAAACCTAATATCTTCCTAAACCAATCAACAGACATCTGGTGGGTTGGCATCGCTTTTGACTGGTGTGGAACCTTGGAAATCCACAAGCACTTACCACAACTACACAGCGTCGGGCAACAGTTCCTTTACACCGTGTCGAAACCGTGTCAACAACTTAATGACGTTCTTCTAAACCAGTCCATCACCATCGGGTGGATCTGAATTGAGTTTTCGTAATACGTAACCCTAGATGTGCAAAGGAATAATGGTCGGCGACAGTACTCGGCGGTTAAGATGCTATTGGGAGATAAATCTGAAATAGGTGCATGGTGGTCCAGTGATTCAGACTCCCAAAAGAGAGAGAGAGTCTTGTAAAAGTTTGATGTCCATGAGGTGACTGGAGGTTTTGCGATCATGTAAAGCCATTATGAGAAACAGGCTGGTCATCTAGAAGCAGGCCCTTAAACATTTATTAACACTTCACTACGTGTGGTCATTTTTTTACACTGAATAAACTGGCCTGGCCTTGGTCAGAATGAGAGAGGTAATGAAGAAGGATTTTCATGACCCTTTCACTTTAAGCGGACTTTCTTTACCTGATTAAAATAGCTTGGTGGTTCAGGTACGAGAGAGAGAGAGAGAGAGAGAGAGAGAGAGAGAGAGGGGAAAAATATAGAAAGGAAAATTAGGGAGAAATGGGAAAAACAAAGAAATAACAGAGATAGAAAGGAAAATTAGAGAAAAAGGAAAAATAAAGAGATAGGAAAATTAGGAAGAAAGGAAAAACAGACAAAAAGGAAAATTAGAGAAAGGAAAAATAGAGACAGAGAGATAGGAAAAACTACGTGGTGGTAGAGAATGGCCTGTTTGCACCGCGCTACGCCTGAATACTGATCACCGGCCAGCCTCGCCCACAACATGCACAGGGGCAGTGGTTATGCAGGATCACAGACACTTTCTACACTAACCAGGCCCCCAGAACGGTGAAATTTCCGTCGTGAATCATTTAATTTTGTTCTGTTTTTCACTACCTTATTTACTCTAGTTTTGTCCTGTAGTGCTAGTAGCTGTATTAGTTACGATAAATGTATAAACTGGCGACAAGATACGTGATTTGGTTTAGGAGAGTTTATGAATACCGTCCCTGGCAGTCGACTGTACTCTCTCTGAAACGCGTTCATTATACACTTACTTGGGCTCTCGGGTGTGGGTCTGTTCTCCTATTTCATCACTTACCTCATCTGGCTCACCTGTCGCAACTCTTTCTGTTCTGACTCCTTAAGTATGTATGTGTTCTGACTCCTTCAATATGTATGTATGTACTGTACCGGCCGGTTTTCGCACACCTGACATGGGCGGGCAACTCTACTATACACGTTCAAGCCGTGTTTTACGAGTCCTAAAAGGCAAATGATCCAGAGAGTCCAGGAACCCCACATTCTATCACTAGGGACGCCACCAGCCACCGTGCAGTGTTTTACTCATGGGTACACTCGTAAGTTTGGAAGACTTTTGGAAAGGTGAGAGAAGAGTGTGGAAATGGCGTTGGAGTGGCTTTGTCTGTAAGTAAAAGAGTTTGTATATGTCACCGAGGAGACTTTAGCAGGATTAAAACTTGCTAGACCGACTGAAACGATGTACAGCTGCGACCTCTTAAATGTCCGCCTCTGGATAAGACTGACCCCAGCACAAGAAGACAAGTAGAAGCACCACGCCACCGATCCTCAGTTCCCTTATTCTGACTGTTTCTCCCTCCCCTTTACCAGTCGCCCTTGTTCTCTCTCGCTTCTTTCAGATCACTCACTCCATTTCTTCCTCTTCTCCCTCCTCTCACTTTCCGTCTTCCTCCCCCTTCTTTCTCTTTCCGTCTCCCTTTCCCTCCGCCTCTCTCTCTCTCTCTCTCTCTCTCTCTCCCCCCCTCTCTCTCTCTCTCTCTCTCTCTCTCTCTCTCTCTCCTTGTTCTTTCTCATATAGCTTTACACTTCTCATTTTCCCTTCAGGTGCTAATTTACCTTGCTTCTGTGTTTATTTTGGTTTTATTGTCTGTCTCTCTTCTATCTCACACTGTTTCTCTCTGTCTGTGTCCTCTCCTCCATTATGTCTCCGATGTCTGTTGTCCCGCTTAGAAATATCTGTTTGTCTGTCTGTCTGTCTCTGTCTGTCTGTCTGTCTCTCTCTTACAATTACACACACACACACACACACACAAATATATATATATATATATATATATATATATATATATATATATATATTCCATCCTCTCCATCACTACGTTAGGCACCTGCCACTTTGTTTTTCATTTCACTGTTTTACTGACACAAAAAAACAAGACTGAAAGCTTGCAGAAGTAGTGTCTTGAGAGAGAGAGAGAGAGAGAGAGAGAGAGAGAGAGAGAGAGAGAGAGAGAGAGAGAGAGAGAGAGAGAGAGAGAGAGAACTGCAGTCAAGATCAATCCACTTCGAAAGGCCTGAAGACAATGTGCAAGAAAAAAGTGAAGGATAAAGACACAGGGTAAGAAAGACAATGCAAGAGTTAATTATTTGTGCCTGTGAAAGCCTGGGAATATCGGTACATCTAACATTAAAGAGTCATATGGAAACACGATGAGAGTGCGTGGACTGACAGATGCTGCGTGCCCGCCGTAAAGGGAGGCATGCCGGCAGAGTTCAAACAAATCAGTAAGGGGTGTAAAAAGGGATAGGAAAGAGAAAGTGATGCAACAGTGCGGCAAGGGTAAAGATGTCTATGGATGTCAGTTCGTGTTGGGCGACTTACCTCACGTTGGGTGGCCGCACAGTGACCTCCAGGATGCGTCGACCCTCACTCCAAAGACCTGGAAAATAAAACAGATCATAGTTACTGAGAATAGATTTATGTTCATCGACTGGTCAAGGGTCACTGTGGCTGATAAACACTATCGGGTGATTCTGTAACCTTCATTTCCCTTCCCCTCGCATTTAGTCTACTGTAAACAACACAAACGATTCTGCAGGGCGAAGCGACTCTCTCTCTCTCTCTCTCTCTCTCTCTCTCTCTCTCTCTCTCTCTCTCTAGCGTTAATATTCCTTGTTAGTAAAATTGTGGGAAACTCGAAAAGAACGACCAGAGTAAAGAAAATGAGTGACGGAAAAGACTTAAACATATAAAGACTCGTAGCATCAGCAGGGGAAAGGAAAGTGAAATGATAAGTAAGAATGGCAACGATGAGCAAGCAGAAAGGGAATGACTTGCGAAATGGTGAGAGAGAGAGAGAGAGAGAGAGAGAGAGAGAGAGAGAGAGAGAGAGAGAGAGGAGGAGGAGGAGGAGAAGGTGCGTAGGAAGGAGCTGACCTGAATGGGGAGGGCGGTAGGCAGGCCCTCCCCTCCCCGTCTCAAGGTCCCTGGAGAAGGCAGACGTGGCCCCGAGCGGTGGGAATCTCTCTCTCTCTCTCTCTCTCTCACACACACACACACACACACACACACACACACACACACACACACAACGTATTAAGCAAAATTACATGAACACTTATAACTTCACTGCATTATATGAACCACATGCGCATTAACTCTTTCAGCTAAATTAAATCGTCTGCACTTACCTGAAATAGAAAGACGTAGCGATCATGGGAGAATTAAACAGCTACAATTATAACAAACAACAGCCTCTTCTCCTAGACTGGTTCAACAAATCATGTATTTATTATCAGTTACCTCCTCAGCCAAGGTTTTGAGCATGACTGGCGAAAGCAATTTCAGGCATTACACCTTGGCGCAATGCGAGGATGTATGTTGTTAGTTTATTCCTTAATTTCGTAAGTATACACCCAGCAGCCTAAGCTAGGAAAGTTAAATGAAAATAGAAGTAAAAATGTAAAAAATAAATGATTTACAACATCACTCTAATATCTTGGGTTCAACATTACCAGTACTATCTACTATAGTATCGTCAAATTTCCTTTAGTCACGTCAGTCCTAGAAGGTGTTGCTCTTATTTATTTCCCTGTTCTACAGAATGCCAGGGACTTTGGAAGGTGGGAAAGAAACAGCATGCTCGGATATTCCCTTTCTGAACCTCTATGGAATGCAAAGCTGGCTACTGGTAAGTCCGGCCCACCTAGAACACACCACTTGGTTTGTATGTATAAGTTGTTGTTACAGCTGCATATCCCCAGTCCGTCTGATCGAGCGAACCCGTCGACCGTAGGTAACCTAGCTTCCCCACACCGTTGATGTTGTGTTTGTGTCCTAGCGTGGCATGTGCTGTGCAGTGCTACATATGTGCATTATGTTGTGTGGGCCTGTTGTACAAATTTAGCACATGTCATTTGTGATTACACCTAACCCAAATCTAAGATGGTAACACAAACACATAATATATAAAAACGTAACTTCTCTGCCTGTCTGTCTGTCTGTCTGTCTGTCTGTCTGTCTCTGTCTCTCTCTCTCTCTCTCTCTCTCTCTCAACCAGACCAGTAGCAGTAATCCCAGACCAATCCAGTGTCCGAGGTCAAGGGTCAAGGTCGCACCAGCCTTATTTAAGCCTCACTCCACTCACGCTTCGAAGGAACTGAATACCGAGAGAAGACAAAGAAGACGGAATTGGATACTACAGGAAAAATTTGAAAGACGGGTATATTTTTCTCATTAACTGTCTTTGTCTGTATCTTGTTTTCATTTTGCGGTCCCTGTTCAATTAATATAACTCTCTAACTGCCTAGCCCCTGGTCCCTACACTTCGGAAGGTAGCATTTTGAGACTGGCTGTTACCATTTCTAATATTTACTTTTCTGTATGTGAGGTGCTTTGTCTTTCTTTGTGGCTCTTTTATTTTCTTGCCTTTTATAGCCAATGTTAGCAACGTCTGTGTACAGCTGGAGACGAGAAGCATGGCAGTGTGTAATGTGGCAGTGTGCAGTGTGGTACTGATATAGCAGTGTGGAATATACTGTATATAATGCTATTACTCTAACTAGGCCCAGCTTTGATTTTCCTTTTGCAGCTTATATCACAGAGACTGGTGGCAGGAAAAGACAGTACTATAGCGCTCCATCCTTTCGACAACTCCTCTTCTTGACTAGCACCATGTTCTAATGATAATTTACTGTTACAAGTCAGAATTCACGGTAGAGGAATGGCAAATTTTGGCTAAGTTAGGGTAAAGGGAGTATAGTGGGGGTAAGATGTTCTAGTATGTGCCAGGTGTGGCAGTTTCTGGTGTGGCTGTGAATGTAGGGTGTGTACTAACAAGAAGTGTGGCAGGGCAGCGTAAAGTGTGGCAGCGTGAGGTGAGGTGGTGTGTGATGTGCGGCAACGTAATGCGTGGTCTAGTGGTGTAAGATGTGGCGGTGTGTATGGTGTTATTGTGTGATGAGTCTGTTTTGTGTGCAGTGTATGTGGTACGGTAGCGTGCAGCATGACAGGGTGATGCATGAGTGTGCTGTGTAGTGTAGTGATGCGTAATGTGGCAGTATGTCTAACTAAACTATGGATAATTGTCTATCTAATCTGCTTCATTGGTTTTTTGTTCTCTACATACCCAATGCTCCACCAGTCCATCTACTACTCCAGCCAGTCTGTCCCTGCCTCTGATCTGTCTAATTTTCATGGTCTATCTATTGTCGTCCAATTACTCTCTAAAAAAAAATATCACCTTTCTTTTTTTTTTTCACTTCACCTAACAGGCACACATTCACAAGGTCAAGATATCAGCTCAAGTGAAAACCAAGACACGACACATAGACGAATGAGGAAGAAGAAGAAAAAAAATATAACAACACTAACCCAATTCTTACCTTTAAAAAATGTATTGCAACTGTGCCCCCCCATTCCCATATATTCTGAACACACACACACACACACACACACACACACACACACACACACACACACACACACACACACACACACACACGAGAACCCTTAAAATCTATGCAAATTTGACGTGCAACCTTCCTTTCTATTGACTGTGTGTGTGTGTGTGTGTGTGTGTGTGTGTGTGTGTGTGTGTGTGTGTGTGTGTGTGTGTGTGTGTGTGTGTGTGTGTGTGTGTGTGTGATAATCTACAACCAAAATACTCTGGAACCTCCTCCCTCCAAATTTTCAAACACAGGCAAATATTACTAGCCATGCGTTTGCCTTCTTAGTCCTGTTTAAGTAGAGCGGTCAACGAGGACGCCTTCTGGTGGTCTTAGGAGGCTCCCCAATATATCTTTTCTCATGTTTATGCACATTATGACTATTATTATTACTTGTTGTTATTTTTACTTATTATTATTATTATTATTATTATTATTATTATTTCCTTGCTACGGTGTTTAAACTAAATGTCAGTATCAACCCCCTGAATTGATGACGTCATTATCAAACGGTATTCGTACAACTATTAATATTAGGAAAGGCCTCTTATTGAAATATATGAAGCCAATGAATTACATCATCTATCATCATCATCATCATCATCATCAAGCCAGTCCCCTTTCCCCACCTAAGGATGGAGTAAATTACGAACACATAAAAAATTATTTTGCAGAACGACTATCTGAACTCTCCTGACACAACTAATAAATAAATCATTCAATGAAATTCTAAAGTAAGTTAAAACAGATTCTGCCTATTGACTGCACGAGGACCATTAAAGAAGAAAACCAATAAGACCGACGAAGGGGTTTCTCTCACCCTCCACCTGCCGTTCTCCTTGTGCAAGGGAAGTGCAAAGTGATGGCGGGTTTGACTAACAACTCCACGGTAACTCTTTGACAGGGATCTTACACGCCTCGTTGTGACTGCGTGACCGTGGCTGTGGCGGTGGTGGTGGTGGTGGTGACGGTGGGTTGAAGTTGCATGAAGTTGGTGGTGATGGATAGCGGTAGTGGTGATGATGATGATGGGCAGTGGTGGTGATAAAGTAGACAAACTTTCACTATATCTATACATTCTCGTTGAAGGTTATTATTTCTATATCCACAGTAGATGAAGTAGATATGGTGACAGCTAATTCATGTTGGAGGGATGAAAAAGGAAGTAAGTATGATGTAAACAGAGATAAATAAGTAAATAAATAAATATATAAATGATAAATTAGCGTTATTCTTCCGAGCTATAGGGATCCGAGCTAGATTTCCACCCTCCAAAGCATTAATGAAGAGATAATCAAGCCAGGCCCGTTATGGTAACGCACGATAGCAAATGCTCCAGTCGCCTTCTGAGGATTCCACTCGCCCGTAGTGCTCATTACCTTTATCGCGACTGAGGCCTGAGAATACTGGATGATGATGATGATGATGATGATGATGATGATGATGATGATGATGATTGTTGTTGTTATTATTGTTGTTGTTGTGTGATTTTCGCAAGGCAACATCGCACTAATTTTTTCCCCGTCATTATTCTCCTATATAACTGGAATACTTCATCTCTGACCTCACCAGACAAAACCAACTCCACCACCACAACCACCACTCCATCTCACCTCTGCCCCACCACCACCATACCACTGAACGTACGGGTGGAGGGTGGGCACAAGGGGGTGGGAGGGGTGAATGGGAGGATAGGGGGGGTAGGGAGGGCAAGGGGCCAAGGGCAGGGGTGAAGTGATACAATAACCGTGAGGGTGAAAGCAAGGACAGTTCACCGCCCTGTCCTTCCCCGAGGCCTGGGCAACCTCGTAAATATTAAAACCCATTAAACACACATATTTTCTGTTCAGCGTTTTGCCGGTAACTTAAGAATGTACAGTCGGGGACAATATTTCACGTAATACTTAATCTCTTCTTCTCACTTTCCTCTGTTGGCTAATACTCCTACGTTAAGCCAAGCCCGGTAGGTTTCTCTATCCTCAAATGATTCTCTTTGACTTGATGCGACAGGGAGGAAATGACGAACATGTCGGCCTAATTGTGAAGCAGAGTCAGCAGAACAGCAGACGAATTTTTGTCCTTAGCTGTACGCAGACAGAACTCTTATACAGTATGCATTTAAGGCAGTGTAGTGCAGCCGTCATACAGAACTACGTATCTTAAATTCCCTAGCGTTATATGTATACGGTATAGGTCAATAGTTTCTTCCCTACGCTGGCAACCTTTGTTATGTTCCTGGCGCCCTTCAACGACTTTTATGTTAGAAAGGACCTCCTGAAGTGAATGAGTTAAAAATACATTCTGCCACGTTACCAAGTTATTTCCTAGTTTATAATGACCTCTTTAGTCTTTGTTTTTTTTTCTCCTATTTTCTTTTTTCATTTTACGCTACAGTAGGACCTCCCGTACTGAAAGATTTGATGGCCCACCGTCTGTGTGTAATATCAGTCACACCACTACCAGCAACAGCAACAACGAAAAATTAAGTCAACCAAAGATCTCACTGATCACAGCAAATAAAGAATGACAGATTTTAATGCCAAACAGATACTGATCCACAAAGGACAGAGGGGAAGAGAATATGACACCAAGAAAATGAGAGTAAAGAGCAGAAAGAGAGAAGAAACTGAGGAGGAAGTTTAGGGGACACAGATATGAAATGAGAGAGAGAGAGAGAGAGAGAGAGAGAGAGAGAAATGCCATCGTCGTGAATAAATAAAAAATAAGGACGCGTTACAGTTACAAAGCTAGACATAATTTTACTGAGGTCTTTAAAAATAACATATGAATTGACGTACTGAGATAAATAAATAAATGAATAAATAAATAAATAAATAAATATGTCCTCGTGGTACAGGAAGTAAAGGTAGAGACACATGACCTTTAGTGATGTCCATAAAAATAGCATTAAAAAGGGAAATATAGGGAGGACTGAAGGACGTTTACTAACCATACTTGAGGGGAAAGGAGGAAAGGCAGAGCTAAAAAGATATAATGCCCTCTCGTAAAAAGTCGTGTATGTGTGTGTGTGTGTGTGTGTGTGTGTGTGTGTGTGTGTGTGTGTGTGTGTGTGTGTGTGTGTGTGTGTGTGTGAGAGAGAGAGAGAGAGAGAGAGAGAGAGAAAGAAACACTGACCCTTTCACTCCTAGGATGCAGTAATCGTCTTATTCTTACTGCCATCACATTATTTTATTCATCTTAGAAGGAACTTACAAATTAGAGACAGCAAACATAGTCTGAAGTGATTTTCATATTTTCCTTACCACCAGGCGTGTTTTTGTTTTCTTTTTAAATATATATCAGGGGAAATATTTAGGATCAAAGAGGATAGATATAGTGATCATTAACCCCTTCATTACCAGAGACCTTTACACCGTTGAACCAAATCGTTAACCAGTGGCGAGAATAAACGACACAAGTACGTCATCAGTCTGGAGAATTACCACAGCTGAGAGGCACAAGTGGAAAGTACGAGATTAAAGATGGAATGTTCCTCGTAAAAAGATTAAAGCCCTGATACTTTCCCTGGACGAGGAGTAAATGCGACGAGAATGCTAAACAACACGTACAGTCCCTAAAAAAGAATAAAGTTACGATAAGAAAAGTGTATATTTTTTGCTCCCTTATATTACGCTCACTAAAGACCAAGGACGTTATAATTACTTAATTTTTCCTGTTTCCAGATTATTATACAACGCAATAGGAGATTACTTTCTTCGAAATGAATGTGTTAGATGTGGTCTTCATTAACTCCTTCGCTACGAGTGAGCTGATCAATATCCTCTGGTTGTGGCTAGATGAGAGAAAAATATCATCAGACTGAAAGTAAAACAGCAGTTAAAATCTTGGAGATGTTCTTCAGTAACTCCTAATTTATGTTAATGCCTTCTATTTATACTGATAAAGCATAACAAGGAATCCATACGCCATACAATAAATAGATCGCTTAGTGTATATATATATATATATATATATATATATATATATATATATATATATATATATATATATATATATATATATATATATATATAAAATGGGTATGCTGCTTACATGTCTTCTTTAAATGCAAAACAAGAACTGCACATCTACTGTACTTTATTCATTCTCGCCAAGTCCAAACGAATTTATTTAACAGATAAAAATCCAAATAATAAAAAGGTTGAAAATATATTCTTTTCTCACAGCGGCGTCTTCACTTTCAACTGTACGACGTTACTATTCACCGGAGAAAGACTACATTCAACAAAAACTCTGCAACGGAAGATTTATACTCACCTATGAAAATGGTGACTGAAAAGATACAACGGTTGCTCAATAAACCAAATGTCCATATCAACACTGTGAAATCAAGACACAAAAGGACTAAACTTTGTGGCGTATTTGTTGTGGTGGATAAATGATACGACAATGCGTGAAAAGGAACCACAGGCAAAGCAAGAGGATTTACGATATAAGCGAGTATTACGTTACTCTAAGAGCGCTGTTTAAGAAAGCTTGAGAATCTTGGGAATGCCTTAAGACTCAATAATGTGGCGATAACTCCCAAATATGTAAACTGTGGAAATGGACGGTGTGGGTACGAGTGATGTGGGAAGAAAAAAAAAAACTCCGGAAGAGGTAAAGACTGAGGAAGAGACAGATGAATTAGGAAGATATGGATGGCTGCGTATGAGTTGGAGGACCGAGCACGAAGCGGAAGGCTGTAGAAGGGACGAAAGACTGGGGAAAAGACGCAAGACTGAGGAAGAGACGAAAGACTGAGGAAAAGACGAAAGACTGAGGAAGTGCAGAATGGGCGAATTATACAAGATAGAAAGTCCTTCGCAGAGGTAAGTGGGGATTATCCCACAAGGCGTGGGTGTTTGTAGGGGCAGTAGTAAGAGCAACAGAGAGAAATCATGAAGCAGTTTGGGAATGGATAACACCCAGTGAGAATTGTGATAGAGTAGTGAATCAATTACATCCAAATGAAAGAGAAACACTGAGCAGAAGCTACATTAAACTATACCTATATAAAATGAAACACTAGACAATTTCAGTAAAGGGGATACAACATTAATCTATTCAGTGTAAAAAAGACCATTACGAAAGGAAATAAAAAGGCGAACAGTGCTGGAAGTGAGTGGATGTGGGAGGTGAGAAGCGAGGACCGTAGTGAAAATGAGTTAAAGGAAAATGAACAGTGCTGGGCAGGTTGGTGGATAGTAAAAACTAAAATATCACAAAATCCAGATGAATGAGGACACAAAATCAACAATGAACCAAAGAATTCTATGAAACCTATAAATGAAAACGTGTATGATAGAGTGTTTGCGACTCACGTGATTATCCATTCTCATTTCTGTACAGGGGTGCTTAACACTGAAAAGGTCTGTCCATCGATATGATAATTTAAACATTTTGGTGCCGCTGTCGACTTAGGTTTATATTTTGGCTAATGAATAAGGATAAAAGGAGGAAATGCAATACATGAGGTAGTATAAGTAATTACCCATTAAAATTAGCCTTAGTTTAATTACTTTTTATTTGGTCTTGTTTTCTCCAGATGACTTAATTCATCTTAAGAAAGACATTTTTAACAGGAGGGGTAAGATATGATTTTGACTTACAGTTTCTATGAGAGTTCTTTTCTCTCAAGCTGAATAAAACCGTGGGGTGATACCCGAAACAAAATGAAAAAAAGTAGTGAATGAAGCTGTTAAGCTTTAACACTAGTAATGTCTTTTGGATTTTGACTGTCTTTATTTATTTGTTTTTTAATCGCGGAAAGAGTTTCTACTGCATGGGCTATACTCTTCCTTAACCATTTTATTGCAAGGGGTCTTCTCAAGCTCAGCAAATTTGTGGAGAGGTAATAAGAAAACGTAACTGCTCTGAATGAGCAAAAACAGAAACTACCTTGCCTGACTGCCGAGATATGAGAATGAGTCCAGTGTGGGACAAGGATTTCTACTTTGCATTCCTTTCATCTCCTTGAGAAGCAGGCGTGAGGGAGCTAAGAACAGATGTCTGACCGACTCATTAACCCACTTTTGGTCGGAACAATTCTAGTATTCTATTCCAGTTAAAACCTAATGATTTCATTCAGCTGAGAGCGGGTCACAGTGGCCCCGGAGAGTTACCAACAGGACCATCACCTCCTGCATCCCCACAGCAAAAATACACGTGTGATCCACCACAGTCGGTTTACTTTCATCTGATGGAACTAGGTCACTCACACAACCTGAATACCGAATCGTGGTCGCGCGAAATTCGACGATCTTCAGTTAAGAGATAAGAAAGAGTCCCCTTGGATGCTAGTCAAATTTAACCTCCAGTCTGACTACACTTGGCCACCAGATGAGCTGAAAATGGGTTAGAGATCTTTATCAGAAGAAAAAAAAATCACTCAGTTGACTTCAGTGTCTCAAAGAAAGTATCTCTCACCTCTGCCATGACAACCCACACATCCATCTTCATTACCCCTATAATAACAATAAGCCATCCATTTATCTACCTTCATTTTCCCCATGGCAAAATTTATGTACCTGTTCAGTAACAACACAAGATACCGCCACAGAACCTCTAAATCATCCTTAATCGTATCCTGACAATCCGAGAAATTACCTCTATTTTCCTCAAGGCAATAATAAATGTGTTCCTATTCATTAACGACCAAGACCTCCATCACCGCCAGACCATCCTTAACTCCTGTCCTGGCAATTCATATCATTACTTCCATCTTTCCAATAGCAGTACTCGGTAATTGATGTATTTCCATTCATTAACAACCACGACCACCACTATCACCCCTACAGGACTCCAGCAGCTATCCTTCACCTCCTTACTGCCAAGTCATTCATCTACCCCAGCTTCCCCACAAAAATAATGAATGTGCACAGTTGGGGCGAAAGTTCCCCTATTAATTCATCTCATCTACCTCTCACTTTCCTCTGCTCACTAATACTCCCTAGCTAAGAGAGTCTTGATATGTTTCTCTGCCCATAGACAGTTCTCTCCGATATGATCAGTCAGGGAGGAAAGTGACGGACATGCATTGTGTGTGGAGTAAATGCAGGGACACAGCAGGTGAATTTTTGTCCACTGACTGTACCTCCTCATTAACAACGCAGGAACAGAGCCATCATCCTTCATCCCTGCAGTGGTTAGCCTATCTGCACATCTCCCTACAGCCTTCCCCACTGCACGTCCATCACACTGCGACCTTGGCCCTTCTACAGAATCCTTTTCCTTCTTAGCGCCTGTTACCTACCCTCATTGACTCTACCACTACCTGAGCCTCTGCCTACCTGCCTCTCTGCTCCTACATTTGCTTCTATTTCTACCTCTAACTTTATCTATATCTGCTTTTCTATCTCTGCCTGCCTGTAAATATATCCAAACAGAAGTACATTCCTTAAATTTTAAAGCCGAATAATTTTTTTTCCTGGGATGGGATTGCTAATAGGGAGCTGTGACCCCCTCCCCCAGGCTCCCAAACGTTGTATCTGTAGTACCAGTTAATTCTTTTTGTTTTGTATATGCACTCACTCTCTCTCTCTCTCTCTCTCTCTCTCTCTCTCTCTCTCTCTCTCTCTCTCTCTCTCTCTCTCTCTCTCTCTCTCTCTCTCTCTCTCTCTCTCTCTCTCTCTCTCTCTCTCTCTCTCTCTCTCTCTCTCTCTCTCTCTCTCCATTTACCTTGAAAACGGGGTCACAAATTCCTCCCCAGCCCGCCAAAACCCGCACACTGTCCATATGGTACTTGTGACCTTCTTCTGAGCCATATATAAAACAACACAAATACTCAACACTGTATTTTTAACACTATAGCCGTCCCTAGCACACACAAATATAGAAGAATAATGTGAAATATTATATAGATCTTCTTTCTTTTGCTCTACTTTCACATTCTCCTTTTTCAGTCTCATCTACCTTTCTTTCTCTCCTTTTCTCTTCCCACTTTCTTCCTCTCCATGTGTATTCTTCCTCTTCACCCTCGTTTTTGCTCTCTCTCTCTCTCTCTCTCTCTCATTTTTTTTTTTCGCTTTTCAATATATTCTCATTCTATTCTCTCCTCACTTTCATCTTCCCAGTACTCACCTTCCCTTCTCCTCCTCCCTCTCTCATGCCACTTCATATTCCTCTGTTTTACTCTTCCTCCTCATCCCCTTCCATCCACACTCTCACCCCCTTTCTATCTGACTCTCTAAAGCAAGAGTTAATCAGTATAAGAGTCCTTCATGCAGCCTATGCAAGTGGTCAAATGTGGAACTGGCTTCTCGATCTGTATTTTCCTTCACTTTATGACCTCCAGAGTTTTAAATGCACTCCTCAGAACAAGAGCACCTTCACTAGTTTCGAGTGTGAGGTTTCGTCTTTAACTTAATAAAAAAAAGAAGAAGTAAAAAAAACAGAAACCACTCACTCCCTATCACCCCCCTGAAACCAGCTTCCCTCTCTCCCCTCCCGCTCTCTTCCCCCCACCACCCCACCAGCCCCCTACCTGCCCTATTCCAACGCGTTTCCTTTCACCCCATACAGGATTCCACCCCCTACGGTGTTGGTTTTTCACTTACATCCCAATCCCTCTCTTCTCTCCCCCCCTTCCCCATCCCAATCCCCATTTCCCTTCTCTTCGCTACCTATCCACCTGCCCACAATTCGCCTTGGGAAGGTAGGGGGTTAATTGAATGGTATGGGAGAGGAGGAAGGGAAAGGAAGGGGGAAAAAGGGAATGGAATGGAAGGGAAGTGAATGAGATGGAAGGGAAGAGAAAGGAAGGGAAGGGGACGGAAGCAAATAAAGTGGAATAGAAGGGAAGGGAAGGAATGAGGTAAATGAGGTGATCGACAGGCAGGCAAAAAAAGAAAAGGAAAGTGGAGGGGAGAGGAAAAGAAGGGAAAGGTAAAGGGAGAGAGGATTAAAAGATAGGAAGGGGGAGGGAAGGGGAGAGGATGGAAGGAGAGGGTGGGGGTAAACTGGAAGGCGATGGATGGACAGGTTTGGGGAAGGAAGAAGAAAGAAAGGGAAGGGGAGGGAAGGGGAAGTGAACTGAATGGAGATGATGGGAGGGTGAAGACAAGGGAAGGAAGAGGAAGGAAAGGAAAGCGAAAGGGAAGTGAACTGAATGAAGATGATGGGAGGGGTGAAGAGAGGGGATGGAGAGGGATACTGCAAAAAAAAAAAAAAAAAAAAAAAAAGGAAGAGATGAAAAACATAATGCAGTACATGACGTGTTTGGATTAAATTTTCTCACCGGTGCCAAACTATTTTATTCACCTTATGAGACCTCCCCCGAAGTGAATACGTTCATGAAAGCTGTATCTACCTCCCCCAACTCGAAAAGTATATTATAAACCGAAAAAAAAAAAAGGTCAGGAGATAGCAAGAATAAAGTACTTTGAACCTCCCCCCCCCTCTCTATTTGAAGGGGTAATCTGCTCACCATAATAACGTTTTAAATTCCCTTTTGGCTACCGTCAGAGGGACCCACCGCGGCGAAAGGGTTATGGACAGAACGAGATTATGTAGCCCTGGAGAATCATAGTCTGGGGGGAGGAAAGGTAACATGGAATTACCTAGGAGTGAGCGGGCTTAGAATGGACAGAATCGAGTAGCAAGATTTGAAGGTTAGCACAAGATTATGACCAGTTCTAGAGGATTACAATCTTGATAAAGAAAGCGTGGGATCGAGTAACGTGATTTAAAGGATAGCACGAAGGTTATGCACCAGACTTCTAGTGGGCCACAACCTCGCTAGGGAATGAGCAACAAGGAAGTAGGTAAAAGGGAGATGGTATGGAATGGGTAGGAGAGAGTAATAAAAACTTAAGAGGTAAGAGGTAAGGGGTAGATACCATGTTAGCCTTTAGCTGTGGTGCTCGTCTCCGTACTAAGGCCTTTGAGCTTGTGGCGGTTTATTCACCCACTACCCTGGGGTACAGGATATTGCATCATCCAAATTACCACAGCTACTTCCCATAGCTGTTATCTTTTTTTACTTACCAACCCACAAAGGGTGAATGAACACCTGAGTAGAGGATTATAGGTGCTCAGGATCTAAGAAGAAACTGAGTAAAGGAGATAGGATTTATAAAGGTCAAGATTGAGTAACATGATTTCAACGACATGCCAAATTATGTAGTCCTAGAGGAGCAGAATAGGAAAAGAGTTTTACAGTATATACTGTACATATACATCTCTCTCTCTCTCTCTCTCTCTCTCTCTCTCTCTCTCTCTCTCTCTCTCTCTCTCTATATATATATATATATATATATATATATAAAGAGGTGTTTAGAATGGACAGAATCAACTAATACAGTATGTTTGGAGTGGACATGATGGGATAAGAAAACCTCAAGGCGCGGAAGAAAAGGAACTGCAAGTGAAGGGAGGAAGCAGAATGGAAATGAGGATGGAAAGGGTCAGAGTGAGACATAACGGGATGGGACAGGGAGGGATTTAAGCAGGATGGAGCAGCATTAACCTCTTCAGTACAACCACGTATTACGGTAAAGATGTCTAGTGTGGGAGGGGTTGATGAAGAGTGCATGAAAAGTGTATGCAAACCCTCCATTTCGAATTTCTCTTACGCTGAATGAAATCAAAGAACGGGTCCTCAGTAACCTCTTCGTTGCCGTGACGCCCTTTACTATCTTATTCTATCTTTACTATCTTATTCTTACTACTACCAAATGAATGTATGTACGGCCTTATGGGAACCCGGTTGTAGTGTAGGGGGGTAAGAAACAGTGTCACCTACCCCCTTTACTACAACACGTATTCCTTAAGGTGCATAAAAATCGCCTAGTGTTGGTAAAACTTCAGCATTAGTTACGTCCTCTGGCTGAAAGGGTTAATGCAGAATACACTAGGACTTCTTTTAAGACGTTCCCTTCGATGACGTCATTATAACTTCACTTCTTAAATACTATTTATCTTAGCATTGTCCTGGATTAGTGAAGGGGTTAATGAAGGAACTATAAGCATCTCCAGCTCTCCAGTCCAAATGTCTCAAGTAATCAACAGCCTGGAGGAAGCACTAATAAATACCAATATCAACACGAGGTATTCAATTCAAGGGGTGGAGTGTATTTCTTAGTCCTTCACTGGTGGGTTTCTTGTAAGCTGAATATTATGGTTTAGCCTTCACTGCTACGGACGCATCTAGGTATTTCCCTCAGGTTCACATCGGCTGGTTAAGTCATGGCAGCCAAGGAAATGAGATCTTGAACCCATTGCAGGGCACGGGTTCCCCTCTTGAATAATAAGGTTTGCCGCCCACCGGAATGAGGTAACTTGGTGACTTCTGCCTTTTCATCCCTTCAGTACGAGGCTGTGTTTCTACGTTTCATTCTTAACGTCATCATCATCATCGTCATCCTCGTTATCGTCATCGTTATTATCATCATCACCTTCCCGACCTAAGGATGGGATGACTACCTCTACAACTCACCTGGATTTACCCCCCTCCCCCCCAAAAAAAAAAAAAATTGTGTCAGCGTGGTGAAGGGGTTAAGTGAAACAACTCACAGGGATCTTCGCAGCAAAGGTCGTAAAACCAAACAAATGAGGCAAGGGTGATATGCGACAAGAGCTGAAATGTAAGTGAACTGAGCTGGAAAAATAGGCCAAGGGCGGAGGCAATGCTAATGTCAGCGAGAGAGAAAGGAGGGATGGCGGTGTGGAAAGGGAAGGAGGAGGAATAGGAGGGCAAAGGGGAAGGAAGGGAAGGAAGAAGGGAGGGGGGAGGAAGGCCAATGGAAGGGTGGGAGGGGAGGAAGGCGAAATGGAGGGAAGGAGGGAGGTAGGGGAGGAAGGCGAAATACAGTAGATGGAAGGAGGAAGGAAGGAAGGAAGGTGATTAAAAAGGAAGGGAGGGAAAAGTGACGAAGGTGAGAGGAAGTCAGGGGAAGAGGAGGAGGGGATGGGAAGGAAGTGTTGAAAAAGAGAAGGAAGGAAAGGAAGGCAAGAGAGAGGGAAAGGAGAGAGGGAGGAGGGGGGAAGGGAAAGAGGAATGAAGAAAGAGAGAGGGAGAGGAGGGCAGCAGGGAAGGAAGGAGGGAGGGAGAGAGGGCTAGGATGAAGGGCCAGGGCAAAAAACTGGACACTGGACACAAATGGTTGCTAGATTGACTTTTTTTTTTTTTTTTCATCATTAAAGAGCAGCGGTTCTCCTTGTGTTCCCCTTCTCCTGGCTCTACTTGACTCCTCTCTCTCTCTCTCTCTCTCTCTCTCTCTCTCTCATATATACTGTACACATGCGTATCCATGCTGGCCCAGTGGTAGAAAGCTCCCCTCTTGACCTCTGTGTTCTTCGAGTCTGGATTTGGAACTCAGGCTGTGTTGAATATATGAACAGTGGGTGTTGGCAGTATGTCCTTCCATATGCTAACTTTGACTCATCCTCAGTTAACACCTGTAACATCTGCAGCTTCTGAAGAGTAACACTGCCAATACATCACTTCCAATCTCACATATACCACTTTCACTACCGGTATATTTTCATTATTCGTACTTAACCAGTATGGAAGAATATTAATAATAACTATCACTTGCCCCATACAGAGCGACAGGTTCTGCAGTGGACCCTGTGAAACCGGTTTCTTTTTCTCCTCTAGTTTTCCTGGTTGACGTATCCCCTTAAATTCTACGCTAATTCTCTCTTGCACAAAGTTAAGCATTAATATTTGGTTTTGTAATGGACGGATGGCTTGACTGACTGCTGTATTCTGAGCCTCACTCCATGGCGGTGAAGGTATAAAGTAAATGGTAGATTGCTTTAGGCTGGATCAAAATTTGGTACAGTTTTTCCTACGGTAAGATGACCCTGGTTTAACTTTTTCTTGTACGTAGAGGCATGAACACCTGAAATGAGCATAAATGTTGGAAAACAGTGTGTTATTAGTTAGTCTTTTCGCTTTATAATTACTTTCTTCATTTCTATTGCTACTTTTTCAGTCATATAGGGTAATGTTTCCTCTTATTTTCCTGTACTGCTAATTCCGGAGGGTCTGGAAGATGAGAAAGAGCAATCGCTTTAGCTATCCTACTCCCAGACTTGACGTAATTGCCACATAGGTTGCGGTAACAAAATAAAAGCCAGACGACCTATAACGTACGGATTAAGGCCAAACTACCTAGCAAGGATCGAAAGGTCTGTGTCATCTATGCATTCGTATTCTCTCTCTCTCTCCCTCTCTCTCGTGGTGTGGTGAATGGGGTGCTAAAATGGTGTATGAGTTGTTTGTGAAAGGTGAGGCGGAGGCATAGCGGTAGGATCCTCTATGGGCGGAGGGATAGGGAGTTAGGGATGGAGGGAGGGGGCTGAGGGGGTTGTGAAAAGAGGGAGGGAAGGAGAGTGGGGGGTGAAAGACGGGGGACGGAAGGGAGGTAGGATTAGTGGTGAGTGGCGAAGGAAAGACCGAGGAAGGACAGGGAGAGTGGGAGGGAGAGTGGAAGGAAGAGGGAACGAAGCGGGGAGAGGAAGGAGGAGGGAGGGATAGAGGAAAGAAGGGGGATAGAGGAGGGAAAGGAAGGGGAAGAGAGGGAGGAAGGGGGGATAGAGAAAGAGGTGGCGTTTGCAGGGAGGGAGGAAGTGAATGAGAGAGAGGCAGGGTCGAAAGACGGAGGGAGTGGATGACAGTAAGAAGGGAGAGATGGAGTGGGGAGAGAAAATGGAGGAAGGGGGGCAGTAGAGTTGGAAGGATGGTCTAGAGAGACTGTCCAAGTGATTTAGGATGGAAGGGAAAGGAAGTTAGGAGGGAGGGAGGGTGGAAGGGGTACGGAAGATGAAGGAGGGGAGGGTGATAGTATGAAATGGGAGAGTAAAGAACGGTGGATGGACTCTCAAGAGGAAAGGAAGGGATGATACAGAAAGGGGAGAAGAAGATGAGAGAGAAGGAATGAGTATGAAAGTGTACTGGGGTGGATGAGGGGAACTGCAACGCACAGAAGGTAGATCTTGGAATGAATAATGGGCAGCTGTGTAGCCCTGTACGTTAATCACCCTATTCCCTATTCATCAGTGTACCTATCCATTAATGGCCCGTCTACTGTGGGGACTACAAACAGTACTTTCTTTTCAGTGGAGCAATGACCCGCCCGCACCCAACACAACACACATGGGAAGAGGAAGGTTCTGATTAATATAGATCGATTACACGAGGGACATTACGGCAAATAATCAATTTTTCCCAAGTCCCAACGAAATAAATTTTTGTCAAATCTCAATGAAATCAATTTTTTCCAAGTTCCAGTAGAATCCATTTTCCTAAGTTTTAATAGAGTCAAATTTTCCCGAAGTCGCAAAACTATTTTTTCCAAATCGCAATAGAAAAATATTTTCCCCAAGTTCCAACAGAATCAATTTTTCCAAAGTCACAACAGAATCAGTTTTTCTAAATTTCCATCACAATCAATTTTTCCAAAGTCCCAACAGAATCAATTTTTCTAATTTTCCGTCGTAATAAATTTTTCCAAAGTTCCAACTGAATCAATTCTTCCCATGTCCCCCAAATCTGTTTTTCCCAAGTGGCAAAAAAATCAATTTTCGTAAGCAGCAATAGAATGCAATTTTCTTAAGTCTCAGAAAAATAGATTATTCACAAGTCCCAAAACAATTCATTTTTCCTAATTTCCAACAGAATCAAGTTTTCCCAAGTCCCAGTCTTCTTGAATACGATCCGCAACAGTCAAAAGTTATAACCAGGTCCCCATATGCACCACTGGCCTAACAATAACAAAGAGAAAACAAACTTGTCCAGGAGTCTGACCGGTCTGCAGGGGTATAGGTTTGAGAAGGTTTAAAAGTGTAGGGTGAGAATGGCGTGTGGAAAAGTGTTCTCTTGACAGTGATGATGTAGAGTCCAAGGTCAGACATGATTCTAGGGCCCATCATCCACTCGTCTGCTTCGCGCCCTCAAAGGCTGACAGACAGTTAGGTCTACGTGTTTTTTGTACGAGTATTCGCCCTCCATCCCTTCCTCCTCCCTTCCCTCCTTCCTCTCCCCTTCCCCCCTCCCTCCCCTCCTTCCTCTCCCCTTCCCCCCTCCCTCCCCTCCTTCCTCTCCCCTTCCCCCCTCCCACCCTTCCTCCTCCCTCCCTTCCTTCCTCTCCCCTCCCTCCCTATCTCGCTATGCTGGTCCGCGGGATCAATATTCAGCTCACACCTCGCTCACCCGACACCATTCAAGAAGGGAAACGCATAGTGAAGGAGGAGGGAGGGAGTGGAGGAAGGCTACACGTATATAAGAGGAGGGAGGACGGGGGACGAGGATGAACGAAAGGAGAAGGAGATAATTGGATAGGAAATGAATGAAAAGGAGGAGGAGGGGAAAGCGAGGAATTTATCAAAAAGGGAAGGATGGGGATGGAGAAGGAAGGGAAGGGAAGACATGGATGTGGAAGAGAAGGATGGAGATTGAGAAAGAAGAGAAGGGAGAGGATAAGGAAGAAGGGTAGGAAGGAGCTGGAGGCGCGAAGGAACGAAGGAGTTTGGATGTAGAATGGATGGAAGGGAACTGTGAAGGAAAGGAAAGGACGAAATGGAGAAGAAAGAGGAGAAGAGGGAATAACGAAGGACAGGGAGGAAATAAATGGCGAAGAGAGAGGATAAGGAGGAGAAAGGATAGAATAAATTAGGAAAGGAAGTAAATGCGGTATGAGAGAGAGGGAGAGGGGCGAAGAGGAAAAAGGGAAGGAAGTAAAAGGGAAGAGATATGATGAACAGGAAAGGAAGGAGATGTAGAATAAAGGGAAGGATGGGGAAGAGGAGGGATAAAAGCGAGAAGAGATGGATGATAAAGGGAGCGAAGTGGATAGGAAGGGAGGATATGTGGATGGAAGAGGGAGGGAGGGGACAGAGAATGAAGAGTAGGAAGAGGATAAATAAGGAAGGGAAGGAGCTGAATGAGGAAGAGAGGGATGGATGTAGAAAGGGTAAGAAAAAAACCGAAGGATGAAAGAAGGGAAGAGAGGTGATGAATGAGGAGAGGCTGGAACAAGAAAGGGAGAGACTAATGATGGAAGGGAATGGAGTGAAAGGAAATGGGAGGGTGGAGGGGAAAAAAAAAAAGAGAAAATAAAAAAGGGAAGGAAAGGGAGGATGTGAATGAGGAAGGAAGGGAAGAGGAAAACTGAAGGAACGGGAAAAGAAGGGTAGGGAGGGGAGATTTGAATAGGGGAAGGGAAACGATGGAGAAGGAAAAGAAGGCAGAGGAAGTAGAACGAAGGAATGGGAAGAAAAGGAAAGGAAAATTATAAAGACTCGCTTAACGGCCCCCTTCGGCAGCCTCCTCTCGATGTCAAAAGTCCAGAAACGAGTCATAACTCGGGAATTGGTGGCCCGATTGGACTGGAGATTCTTCAAGTTAGAGCATTTTAACGGTGCCCGGTTTGGACTGGAGACTGATTTATTCTTAAAGTTAGAGCATTTTAACGGAACCTTGCTCTAAAAAAAAATGCGCTAACTTCTGTGTTACGGTAACAAACATACATATATCGGATTATATTATAGATGGAAAACAAGAGTGAAGAGGAAGAGGGAAGGGTGGGAATGAGAACGAAAGATAAGAGGGAAGAGGTGGGAAGGATGGGAATAAGAAAGATAGGATGATGATGATGATGATGATGATGATGAGGGAATGAGGGAGAAAGAAGGGAGGGAGAAGGAGGAAGGAAGGGAGGAAATGGGGGAGAAAGAAGAGAGGGAAGAGGAGGAGAGGGAAATGAGAGCATGAGGGAGAAAGGAGGGAGGGAGAGAGGAAGAGAAGGAAAGGAATGAAGGAGAAAGGGTGACACACTACTCCAAATACAAAGTGGTGCTTAAACTTCCACTCCAGCCATACCCAAAGCACTCCTCACCACCTCCAGCAGCGGGGAAGTGGAAACAGTCAGGAGATGGGAAAGGGGAAGAAGAGGAATGGCTGGAGACGTGAAAGGGGCGGGAAGGGAGGGGGTAAGAGATGGATCAAACAATACATACGAATACAAAGGAAACTAAATAAACAGTAGCAAACCCATTGGTAGTTTCGAGACTGCTTGTTACAGGATGAGGTGTAATTAACGTTACTGTTCTGTGAGTCAAATGCAAGGATAGTAATGCTGTGTTGGGATTAACTTGATATAGTCCAAGCTCCTATCAGTTATTAATATTTACTGTCACTTTATATACTTCAATTGACCATTAACGTAGACAGCTCTCAATAAAAAATCTCTCTCTCTCTCTCTCTCTCTCTCTCTCTCTCTCTCTCTCTCAATGAAAGTGATTAGGGAAGAGGACAAACGAAGGAAACGAAAGAGAAGACAGGAGATATAAGAGGAAGAAGACCGTGAAAGTGCTAGAGAAGTAACGAAGATATGGGAGGGAGAGAGAGAGAGAATGAAAGTGGAAGAGAAAGGAGAGACTGGGGACGGAGAGGCGAAGGAAGGGGTCACTACCACAAATACAAACTGGTGCTTGAACTTTCCACCACAAACACTCTTCGTCACCTTGGCCGGTATGCACGTCGGTTAAGGAAGCTCCCTAACACCTCTTCCTATGGGATTTATTGTGCTCAGTACACCTTGCCATCCTCATTTGTGTCTCTTAAATCGTTCTAATATCACCGTACTCTGCATAAAGAACATACAACACAGTTATAGCTTGCCGTATCCAAGAATAAATCAGTAAGGGAGATGTGATAGGGAGAGAGTACGATTCCTTGTCTTTTGTGTCCTGTCTTCGATTTTCTTTTGGTTGTGTTGGAAGTGTCCTGGTGTTTATGGATTTAGCTTATCGTAAAGGTCACATTATTTCCTTTACTACAATTTTGCTTTATCCTTGCCATTACCTCACAGTTTTATTCAGCTTTGGAGAGTTTTTATTAAGGAAGAAATTACGTAAAGCCTTCATCACCTTCATTATAAGAGGTCTACCTTAAAATCAATAACATTGTGCAAAGATACTAATAACAATTTGAAAAAAATATATTGCAGCGAAGGGAATATAATAATAGTAATAATAATAATAATAATAATAATAATAATAATATGAAAAAAAATTATTGAAGCGAAGGGAATATAATAATAATAATAATAATAATAATAATAATAATAATAATAATAATAACAATAATAATAAAATAAAAAAATCACAGTACCGAACATTTTATTTACGATGGCTTCTTCACACATTTAAATCTTGCTGCCTCCAGGCGACTTTATCCAGTTCAGGGAAGACCTCTGGTGCTCAATGGGAAAGGCTATAATTAATCCCCTTCAGTTCGAAAAATCTGAATAAAATCGTATCGAGATATCAAAAATAACATAAAAATGACGTTGTTGTGCTGAAGGGGTTAATGATGTTCTTAATTCATCCCCACGCAGCTTTTTTTTTTTTTTTTTTGTCATTGTTCCAGTGAGCAAAGCGAGCGAGAACGCTATACTTCAGCCAAAATTTGGTGTGTAAATTCTTGCCCCCGAAATGCTTGTAAAATTTCCCTGGCTGGGGAGTACCAGAGTTCTGTGTTCTCAGCTGCTCAACCACTCGTGGCGTGTTAAGTCAGTTTTGTCATGAAAATTGCCTTCCAGTGGTACCAGAGTTTTTCTCCTACAGAACCCTATACAGCCGAGAAACAAACAAACAAAAAAACAAAATGGCTAGATAAGAGCAGAGTCCAAAATTTTAGTTTTTCCCCTCAGTTATTAGGTTAATCATGGCATGTCGTACCTTATGGAAACTGTTATGAAAACTGCCTTCCTGTGTTACTGGCCATTTTCCCCCAAAGGCAAAAGTAGCGGGAACAAAACAAACAAACAAACAAACAAACAAACAAACGACAATACAACCCTCCTCGCCCGGACGCGTTCCACACCTGTGTTGTGGGAGCTTGTTGACTGATGAACTTGGAAATGATTTCCGACGACTTTGTTAAGTTAACAGAGCAGGAGTTAAATTACTGAAAATTTTGCATTGATATCAGACTTACCTGTATCACTGCTGTAGCCGAATTCTGCTATTTGCTTGATGCTAACACCGCTGCCTGTTGTTCGGCTGAATGGAACTAGCAGTTTCTGCCCCTTCACTACGAGAAGTCCTTAACCCCTCGAATCCCGCAACGCATTCTTATAGGTTAACCTAGTCTTCTTAACGCGTTATCTCTGTCAATTCTTGCATCCACCAAACGATTTTATTAAACTTAAGAATGATCTTTTGTAGTGAAGAGGTTAATGAAGGCTATATCTTACCCCTCCAATTCGAAAAGTCACTCCTAAACAGAATAAAATAATCTGGAGATAAGAACAAAATTAACAAAAAACAAACCATGTGATGCAAGGGGTTAGTACATTTATTTTTCCCCTTCTCCTCTCCTCCTGAAGTCATCACCCTCTGCTTCCTCATTGGTATGCCCATCGTCGTTCAGGTACACAACGCACTGTTATGCAACTCCCAGCCCTTGCCCCATCCCTTTCCTTCCTCCACCGCTCGCTTCACGGCTACTAAAACGTTCGTATGCTTCTTCCAGATGGCGGGAGCTGGTGATGCTTTGGGGTGCATAACCAGCTAGCATGTGGAAGAAACCTAACTCGATAATTTGGGTGGTCAGAATTAGACACAGTTTGTTTCCCTTCTAATATACTATAGCAGTAGCCGTGTGTGTGTGTGTGTGTGTGTGTGTGTGTGTGTGTGTGTGTGTGTGTGTGTGTGTGTGTGTGTGTGTGTGTGTGTGTGTGTGTGTGTGTGTGTGTGTGTGTGTGTGTGTGTGTGTGTGTGTGTGTGTGTGTGTGTGTGTATTTTGGACAGCCGAAACTACACATTCAAATCGCACCATAATTGGCACAAAAATCGCAAAAAAATCGCTGATGTGAAAAACTTGGTCCCATCACGATTGAAAAACTTTTACAATATTTAATGAGCGATCACATTTTGACCAAAAAACGCCGGTCCTGGCGCCCGGCATAGGATCTCTGTAGAATTTTTTGCCCACAGGTATAACTAAAGTATTTCGGACTTGCGTTCGGACAACTTGGATTCCATTCCCGAATATGTAAAAAATAACACGATCAGTTGGTTAGCTGCAAAAAATCCAAGTGACAACGTTACACTAGAACAGCACATAAACGCCAGAGCCCTCCACAGAAGCAAGTGTGAGGGGCCCGAAGGACCCACGAGCACTTGTTGGTTCTATTCATCCAGTATTACAATTAGGGAGCTGAATATCACCGAACTATTGTCGCTTGTACTCTAGGGTAAGACTTGTAAAGGTAAAGCTGGAGGGAAATATAATGAGGTGCCTAGCCATTGTGTTCATCATCGATAACTTAGGCCTTTGAGCATGTGACGGATTATTAACCCTACAACCTGGAATACAAGGCCACTGCATCATCTAGATCACGACAACTACCTCCTGTAGGGTTAACACCTGGTATTTAGTTTACGTTTCAACTTTCAAAGGGAGTGGGGTTGAGCTCCTGAGTCGCTTGGTGTCAGCTGCCCACACCATGATTAAAAAGCTCGTCCTGACCCACCGGCGGTTTCGCAGTGGCAAGCAGTGTAAATCACTAGGCCACCTCGGTGGTAAAGAACTTGGTAAAGAATAAAATATATCTGTCCCAATGACCCTTGTTTAGTCGAGGTAGGCATTAAATTTAAGGCTTCTTCTTTCATACTCTGATATGTGAGACTCATCTAAGCGAACGACATTTTCATTATACAAATCAGCCAGAGGTTTCTTAAGCTTTATTTTACTGATTAACATCTGCACAACTGTCATCTCACCTATACCCATTTCAAAGACTGTCCCCCTGAATAGTTATTCCCCATTCTCTCTCTCTCTCTCTCTCTCTCTCTCTCCATTCAAAAAATAATAATAATAATAATAATCATAACCACAATAAAAAAATCTTGCAGCATCACAGCTAAATAACAATTGGTAGATTTTAATGCTAAACAAATACCAATCCACAAAAGACAGTGAAGAGGTTAGTGAAGGCTGTATTAAACCCCTCAGGCTCGAAATGTCACCTCTGAACTGGCTAAAATCGCCTGGAGATAGTAATAATATGATAGTCTTCATCTAATTAAAAGAGCTGACTAAACTACTTGACACGTTATTAAAACAGGTAATAATGAGTGTGAAAATGAGGTAATAATGAGAGGGGGTAATATATAAGGCCGAAAGAGGAGTATTTTATTATGGGATAATATGTAAGGTTAATGAGAAATATCAGTATCATCAGTAATATCCCTCATATCTTCGCTCCAGGCACCTTATGAGAGAATGGGTACGAAAGAAGTAATGTTGATACAAGGTAATATACAATGTTAGTAAGGGAAAGGGAATACTCAAAAAGGGTAATATCCAAGAAGTCACCTATATATCCCCAACACTCTCGCTCGCAGGCAGTTGCTGTGATAGGAGAAAGAGGACTGGAGAAGAATTGGGAAGAAGCAGAGAAGGAAGAGAAGAAAGAAACAAAAGATATAAGAGTATATTTACCAAGAAGGAAGGGAAGTGAAGAGGAAGTGATGGGAGTTGGCCGGAGAAAGAAACGAAGGGAAGAGGAAAGATGGATGGGACTGAGAGGAAGTGAAGGGAATGGATAAGATAGGGATGGGCCAGGAGGGAAAAGAAGGAAAGGGATGAGAGAGTGGGATGAGGAGGAATGGGAGAGAAAGGGAACCAGAGAGGAATGACCCAAACAGATAGAAGGCAAGGATGGGGCAGGGTACGGTAAGACCGGGATCGGAGTAGTCTAAGAACAGGAAAGGTGAACGAACTCCACCTTCATCCCGCACCAAATTATCCCAAACTATCCTTTGTTATCATCCCCCATCACACACCGTCATCAGGCTCACCAAATTGCCAGTGACGTAGACCCGTTTGGAACCACTCAAACTTGGCAGCTTCGGGTCAGGAACGATCACTTGAGGCGAGATGAACATTGCAGCACATGAAAAATAGGATATCTTAATCGTCCAACTGCGCTATATCGAAAGCATCATAACCATCATCCTGCCTCTACTTCTCTCCTTCGAAGGTGGGATCATTTTTTGAGGAGAAAACTAGATCACTTTATATAAAAGCTTCTGAAAAATAAACATCTTCATAAAGTATGTGGCTATTTTTCTAAGATCACCATCATTACCATCCTAACTGCTGCTCAGGGATCATTATCTGAGAGGGAAATTGAAGCATACAAAAAAAAAAAAAAAATATTCTCACCCATCTGCACTATATCAAAAATTGGAAGACTACTTTTTTGTACCGCGAGCATCAATACCATCTTAACTCATCTCCTCAACTTCGGAGGAACAACCACTATTTGAGGGGAGACGAAAATTGGAGTAACCTGCTCAGGAAAAAATCTTAATCGACAGTTTGCACCACATTCGTCAAGTCATCAACATAATCATCATCATCCTGACTTCACTTCCCACCATGCAGGAGGAACCACTGTATTAGCAAGACGAAAAGATGAAGCACATTAAAAACAAAAAATGCACAGAGAGCAAAAATGACTCCGACCCCATCTCCGACTCCAACCTGTGGCCTGACCTTTGATCGAAAACTTCGTCCACTTCCCACACATAAAAAAGTACATTATGCGCCAAGTCGTACCCAAATAAGATCAAGGATTCATGAAATAACGCCGCCCAATGAACTCTGATTTTGACTCGCGCCCTTTACGACTGTTTAAACTGCATCAAAATCGACTCGCCACTTCCCTGACTAACACACAATTTATACGCCACCCCAAACTGGATCAAATAATCGCGAGATATTCTGTTAACATCAAATATACATGAATCCATACATGCCCAGAAACTGAGTCGCTCACAATAGCTACGTCTTTGGTGCCACTAATAAAAATCCTTAATCGTCAGTTTCTCCTACATCAAAAATTACGATTAAAATTCTGTGTTTATGATCATACTCTGCCTCCCAGACCATTTCCCACTTTGCAGAACCTATTATTTGAGTAAGATGACAACTGCAGCACTTAAGGAATAAAACACATACACAAAAAAGTCTTAATGGTCAAGACGGAATTTCTAGGTCCATCACCACCATCATCATCCCAGCTCTAATTCCCAGTAACTCATGTGATAGGTACCGTGCAAAAAAATGCTGGGAAAGGAAGTACAAAATTAAGAGAACTATCGACAGAGAGCCCAGTGAAATAATGAGCCGTGCGTCCACTCCCTCATCATCATTCAAGCCTTCGCAGTTCCCTCAGCTCCACCCTGAAGTTATAAAAAAAAAAAAAAAGAAAAAAAAAAGAGAGAGATCACAAGCCATAATTAGGACAAAGGGTTAATTTCGGTCCAAGCTCCTGTTCATCTTGCTTCCTCCGTTATTAGATGGACCATATTTTTCCGGGTGCTTCAAGCTGGTCCAGAATTTTCCGGGATCTTAAGACGCGGAAGATTTTTATAGACGTCTGAGCTGGGTCGCAGTTGTACGGGGTAACTATTTTACGTGCGTCTAAGTTCTGCTTCTCCGGGAACCTCAATTGCTGTACAGACTTACGAGCTCTCATCTTAGTCACTTTTCTTGAACATTAACTCACAAGAATACAGTCTTACAGTCATCTTACTTCGAATACAATCTTACGAGACTACAATCAAACAGTCACATTATTTCAATCACTCTCAAGAGGCCATAATCTTACAGTTGCCTTTCCTGGACCACAATCTTACGGGGCTACAATCTTTATGCGATTTTTTTACCACAATCTTACAGGCAAATTTCTTCGACCACAATTTTCCTCGGCCACAATCTTACGTCCACCTCAGCAGGGCCACACTTCTCCAGGGGGCTCCACATACCTCTCCGGCAATACATCCCACACAGGCGCAAATCACCCTCAGGTAATTATGACTCACAGCATCGCGAACTAGGCAGCAGGGTGGCAGTCAGGGGGGTGGTGGGGACTGGGGAGAGGGATGGGAGGGGGTAAGACGCTTGAGGGAGGAAAGGGAGAGGAGGGAGTGGGGAAGGGGAGGGATAAGAGAGGAGAGAAAAGGTGTAAGAAGCTGTAGGGAGAGATTTGGGGAGGGGTGAAGAGTATGGAAGGGAGTGTAAGGAGAGACGTAGGCAACAAGAGGGGAAGGGAGGGTTTGGAGTGTGGGGAAGAGCTTGCAGGGGGGTGAGGGTGGGAAGGGAAGGATCGCAAAGGGTGTGGGATAAGCAGCTGAAGGATTAGGGAGGATTAGCAGTTATTACAGAGATAAATTAGCAAAGGATGGGAGATGGGAGGAGGGTGGAGGAGAGAGAGAGAGAGAGAGAGAGAGAGAGAGAGAGAGAGAGAGAGAGAGAGAGCGCTGCGGAATTACAGTGACAACAAATACAGAAAAAATGAAAAATACATGAATAGCCACACGTAAAACTAAGAGAAAAATACTGAAGAGAGTGAGAAGGGGGAGTGGGAGTACTGCAACAAGAGGGAGGAGAAAGGGAGTGAATTAAAGGAAGACAGAAATAATAACATGATTAAAGTTTGGGCAAAAAGGACAGAGGAGACGATTGGAGGCAGGAATCATGATGGAAAAAGAAGAAAGCATGGAAGGCAACTAGAGGAAGAAGGAAGGGGGTGAACACGAATAAATCCTTGACGAAAGTGATGAAGGATAGAGAGAGAATGGGAGCCTGGGAATAATGGTGGGAAGAGGGAAGGGGATGGTGAAAATATAGAAGGAGCAGAAGGAAGATAAATAAGGCAGTATAAAGAAAAAAAACTAAAAGGAAAGTAGCGGAAGAAGGAAGAGAATGAATGGGGCCTGGTATTGTAGGAGCAAAAGGGAAAGGAACGTTAGTCAATCAGCGGAGGAAGGAAGAGTGTATCGAGAAAGAAACTGGGAGGATAATAATGACAATTCGGTAATAATAATAATAATAATAATAATAATAATAATAATAATAATAATAAAGAGACACGAAGTAGGAAATTTAAGAGCATCATCATTATCATCACCATCATCTTCATTACTTCTAACCTTATTCCCAAACTTTAAAAGGGGTTGGGCAAACTTATGAAACAGGAAATGGAAAACGAAATGCAAACGAGAAGAGGAAGAGAGGAATGGAAGGAGGGATAGAGGATGTGAAAGAGACAGGGAGGGCGAAAACGAGTGACAGGGGGAGAGAAAGAGGAAGAGAAGAAAGGAGGGAGAGTGCATTGGAGAGAGGAAGACTGTTCAGCTAAAATGACCATTCCTCCAATCAAACCATCAAAATCATGGAAAGAGTAGAGGCAAAAGTATGAGGAAATGGAAAGAAAAATAAATGATGAAACTGCATAGTGAGGACAATGCATGATGATGTGGATGAGAGAGAGAGAGAGAGAGAGAGAGAGAGAGAGAGAGAGAGAAGGGGGGGGGAAGAGGGTGGCGATGGAAGGGATAAGCGATGGGAAGGAGGGAAGATGGAAAGAAGATGAAGGGAGGGAGAGAGGGACGAGAGAGGGATGGAGAAAGGGCAGGACTGGGCTTTGGCAAGGAATGAAGCAGACAGAGGTCGATGACATGGAAGGGATGGGTCGGAAATTACATGGAGAGAAGAGTTATAGGAAAGGAGAACAGAAACGTAATATTAGAAGGGATGGTAGTGAGGAGGAGAGGAGAGAGGAAGAGAGAGGAGGAGGAAAGGGAGATAGGAAGAGAGAAAGGAAGAGAGACAGGAGGAGGGAAGGGGTGACAGGAGCGAGTGGGGGAAGGGAAAAAAGGAAGAGGGAGTGGGGTGGAAGGGAGAGGAAGAAAGAAAGGGGAAGGGGAGAGAGGAATAGGTTGGGAGGGAAAGGGAGATAGAAAGACACAGTGATGGAAAGGGGGAAGAGATAGTGAGGAAAGGGTAGAGAGGAAAAGAGTGGGAGGGAAGGGACGATAGGAAAAAAGAGTGAGGGAAGGGAGGAGAGGGAGAGAGGGCGGTAGGGAAGAAAGAAGGAGGAGAGAAAAAGCACAAAAACAGAGAGGACCAAGGGAAGACAGACAGCAAGCACATCGAGAAAGCTTTAAGAAAAAAGAAAAAAAAAGAGGGGGGGAACTGCAAAAGTACGAAGGTTTATCGAGAGAGAATAAGAAAAAAAAACACGAATTATTCCCAAGTAAAATGAAAAACGATCAAGTGGACGTCATATAAATTCTCACGTCGCTGTAAGACTCTATAGCTAAAAATTATTACCGATAAACTGAAAGGAAAAGTGAATTGTGGTCCTCATTGCCATATCGTCGCCATTATGACCATCGCCACTCCACCGGCACGTCTGGGGCTCCACCACACCGGCTACCTCACGTCCACACCACCACGCTAGGCAGGGCTTGTGGTACTTGTATTTCTCAAGGTTTAGTATCGATTGCCTTCACTACACACAACACAACACAATACAACAAGGCAAACAACGCACACACAGACACATCCACCTGCACACAGTAAATACACACAAAAACATACATACATGAATTTAAGTACATACACACACACAATACCCACATATGCATACACACTCCACACACGCCCGAACCCCCCTCCACACACACACACAACATGCAGGAGTAACTATAAACACAAATATATGGCTATTACCAGACGATTTCATTCGGCTTGAGGACACAGTCAGGCCTGAGAGAGAGAGAGTAAAACATGACTAGGGCCTTAAACTAATCTTGACACTATCAACAGCCTCATGGATGACTGGCAGTTCTCAGAGGTCGCAATTACATCTCTCTCTCTCTCTCTCTCTCTCTCATACTGCCTCCAATTTTATCTTACGTCATATCAGATATTCTCCTCTTTTTCAATATTTTCTCACTATCTCTTTTCCGAATAAGGAAGGAAAAAACTCTTTAATCCTTTCACCATAAAAGTCGCCCTCCGTCTGAATGAAATGGTGTGGCAATAACAAGAACACTTCGAGGGTACCAAGAAAGTACACACACACACATACATACATACACACACACACACACACACACACACACACACACACACACACACACACACACACACACACACGCAGAAACGAGATCATTTTCCTTTCTCGTGTTTCATGTTTTATATGTGAACTCCCTCCATCATCGTGTAATTCTATGTAATTCCCTTTCGTCTCGTTCCTTGTCTGTGTATTTTACCGGACGGAACTTTCTCTCCCTTTGTTATGCGCCTCACTTCCCTTCCCTTTTTCTCTCTTCCATCTCTCCTCTTCCAATCTTTCCTTCTTCCCTCTAACTCTTTCATGATCGTGCCTTTTCTAGTATTTAATTTCATCTAACCCCATTATCATATTCACATGAGTGAATTATAGATGCTTGAGACTGCTGATACCGACACCATTAACCCTCTCATTTTTTGGATAAGTCTAGTGTTATTTTTCTTATTCCAGCTAACGCCAGACGATTTTCTTTCGATTTTCTTCAGCTGAGTGTGTTATAGGAGCCTCAGTGTATTAAAGTTCTCGTTTACCATCTTACATTTACGTCGCTTACTGTTATGCACCTCACTCCCCCTCCCGTTCATTTCCTCTCCTCCCTCTCACCTCTTTCCCTTGCCTTGATCTATTTCTTTAGGGCTTCACTTATTCCGTCTTCCGTTCAGTTCTCCCTTTGTCATGCACCTCATTCCCCTCCCTTCCCTTTCCTTCCTCTCCCGTGCCTCTTCCACTTCTCTTATCCATTCACCAGGTCTCCAAATCACAGAATGAAGGCCCACTGTACTCCTTCAAGTTTCTTTTTTTCTTTTTCCGGGTTTGGTGCCATTCCTTTATTTCTTCAGTAATTCTCTTCAGACGTAACACAATTGTTCCTGTAGATTCTGACCTCTGCAGCACGACGATATTTTATTTTGGCTACGCAGACGATTATATTTACAGTAGCTCGTTTTTTTTAATAGTAGGGGTTTGATAAAAAATTACATTCATCCTTTCACCACTAGAGGCCTCTGTAAACTGGATATATTACCAAGGAGGCGATAGTAAGAATAATAGATCGATGTTTCTAATTTATATTCTCCTGCCTGCTGTTTTTCTCCACGCGTCCACTCAGATCCATGACAAGGAAGACGCTTTTTAATCGAGATCGTCTACTAAATCTTAAACATCGAGAAAGTCAAATCGTCCAGCATAAGCCACGGTAAAGGACATCTATCTAGCTTTATCTATCTAGTTGCATCTCTCTCTCTATCTATCTGTATGTCTATATCAATCTATCTTTACCTGTATCTATCTATCTATCACTCTATCTATCTATCTATCTATACATATACAATTAAATACATACATACATACAAAATGAAATGCACTGTTAATGAATGTATGTTCACATATTCATCTCACTAATTTGTTTCCACTCTATATTCCACCAACCAGGTCATCACCAACTGGCCATTTAACTCACTAAATCATCCACTTTCAGGTCATCTATTTCTTCTCCAAGTACCCAATCGTCTCCATTAATTTTCTCTTACGTCACAAAAACAGTCCTTTCAATCATCGACCGTTCCTGCAGACAACTAACCAATCTTTTTTTTTTTCTCAGTCTTAATAACAGCTTCCATTTGACCCTCTCCCACCATTACCGACGCCCCCCTCCCCTGTGCCACTTACCCCCACGTGACTATGCACTAAAATGAGCTAAGTGCGTTCAACCAGCCGGACTTCACGTGGCTACATGCAATTGATATAAGGAAGTACAGTTGCATGCATGACCGTTCTGCTTAATGATCACGGTTGTTATAGATCGAGTGGTGGGTAGCGAGTGTGTGTGTGTGTGTGTGTGTGTGTGTGTGTGTGTGTGTGTGTGTGTGTGTGTGTGTGTGTGTGTGTGTGTGTGTGTGTGTGTGTGTGTGTGTGTGTGTGTGTGTGTGTGAGAGAGAGAGAGAGAGAGAGAGAGAGAGAGAGAGAGAGAGAGAGAGAGAGAGAGAGAGAGAGAGAATGTGTATATATGAGTGTGTATATGTAACCTACGATGACTGAGGTAAATTTTCACGAAGGTAAGGGCAGGTAAGGTAAGGGAGTGATGTCAGGTGTATGTTCAGAGATATCCATATAAGGTGGAGGTTGACAGGCCAGTGACTCAATCCATTATAAAGTACCCCCTCCTCTATTATTTCTTTATTAACCACATCATCCTTTCCCGACTCCCCCTTTCCCCCCCTCTCTATCTATCTAACTATCTATCTATCTATGTCTGTCGATCTGTCTCTCTATCAGTTTATCAATTAATCTATCAATCTACTTATCAATCAGTTCATCACTTTATCTGTCAGTCTGTCTATCTATCAGTATAGCAGTTTATGTATGTATCTATCTATCTCGGTAACAGTGGTTTTGGATTTTGAGATTTTATAAAATATATATACTGTATACATACATATATATAAATGTATACATATTTGTGTGTGTGTGTGTGTGTGTGTGTGTGTGTGTGTGTGTGTGTGTGTGTGTGTGTGTGTGTGTGTGTTTCTGTACTGTAATGCCTGCTATGTATGTCTCCTACTTCTGGCTGTGTGGTGAAACCCTTTATTATCATTATTTTTTTAATGGCTGTGTAACTAAAACCTATCATTAATGTTTTCCTTATCTGGCTGTGGAATGAAAAGATACAGTGTTGTCTGGGGGTCATCCTCATTCTCTCTTCTGATTACTCTGAGCGAAAGACGTCCTGCTATGCAAGACATTTAAGCCAAACGCAAACTCATAACAACATTATGGGGGTGTCTCTACGAAGTGTTGGTGGGAATATACGAAAAAGCAGTGATTATGGTGATGTCAAGTTCAGATCTGCACACTACAAATCTGTCTGTAATCGATAAATCAGTTTACAATCGATTAATTGGTCTGCTATTACCTGGATCAAACCCACAATCACACACACCCCAGCAATGTAAGATAAGATGTGGGTCAGGAAAGTAAAATTGTGTGAGGTAAGGAAACGACGAGGCGAGGTAAACTGAGATGAGACAGGTGATATGAGATGAGACAGGCGAAATGAGAAGAGTCAGGTGAAAGGAGAAAAGACACGGTGAAAGGAGATGAGGCAGAGGTGGAATATGGTAAGGCGCAGCTGGAATGAGATGAGGCACAGGTGGAATGAAATGAGGCACAGGTGGAATGAGATGAGGCACAGGTGGAATGAGATGAGGCACAGGTGGAATGAAATCAGGCATAGATGAAAGGAGATGAGGCACAGGTGAAAGGAGATGAGGCACAGGTGGAATGACATGAGGCACAGGTGGAATGACATGAGGTTACGTGAGATGAGATGAGGCTAGGTGAAGTGACGTGAGGCTACGTGAAATGAGATGAGGCTAAGTAAAATGAGGTAAGACTAGGTGAAAAGAAATAATGCTAAGTGAACTGAAACTAGGCTAGGTGAAATGAAATGAAACTTGAAGACCTGGGATATGGGTGGGTGATGAGGTGTTATAAGGCTAAATGAGTAAATGAGAAATGAGAAAGTAACAGGACTAAAAGAAGGGACCCAATAAGCCACAAAGAAGAAGTTGCACAGTCACTTCCACATACAGTTCACTCTTTCTTTCTATACGGGTGTGACTTCCTCGGCTCTTCTTAATTTCCTGTCTGAATATCGCTCTTTTTCCTTCCTCTCTTCTTATTAAAATAGTCTTATTGCCATCTTTCCCTTCCATTATTATTAACTTCAAGTGTTGGAGAAAATGAAGTGAGGCCAAGAGTATACGAAAGTGGGTTGACTGGACGAAAAAGGAGAGCAAGACCCAACACAGGATGGAGAGATAGAGATGAGAAGTATATGGGGGAGGGCGGTGTGTTGTCTGAAAAGAAGTCTGTTTATGATTAGGGACAGAACTGTCAGGCAGTCCTTTTATCGAGGTCACTCTTCACATGATGCGGCACCTGGAAACAGATCAAGGTAGTCTATCGAGGAGAGGGGTATCATTTGCATCAAAACATGTGATATTAAAACGTTCAAGTAATACAAAAACCCGATAAAAGAAAGTGCAGATGGTCAGGCCTGTCGATGGAGCTAGGTTTTCTTTCTAGTTTTTCTTCCCTTGCTTTTGAATTCTTTTACACCTCGCGTTTAGATGGGAAAGAAAGCAATGATAATAATGATGATAATGACGCTCTGGTATTTTACTGTTATGGTATCCCAGTTGCTGCCAAGGGGTGGTCTAGCCTACTCTTGCACGTGCCTAAAACACCGTTTGAAAACAGATTTACTCCGTGGCCTCTGTATTTTGGTCCACTGCCTCAGGTTTGTCGACAAGTACACATACAGTTCCTAATATACTCTGTTGTCTCTAAGTTTAGGTTCATTGTCTAAGGTGGGAAGTGAAAGCACAGAAGCAGAAAATCTTTTTAAGTCTATTCCGCTAAATAGCTTTATTAATTTAAGCATTCTAACAATTCTGTCCCTAAGCCAACGCTTTGCATGGAAGAGCCTCCATCCCTCCCTCGCTCACTAATACTCACTTCCTCAGTTACTCACTCTCACCTTCCCTACTAATACTCACTCCCTTATTTACTCACACTCATCCTCCCTCCCTCATTTACGACCTCACTCATTCACTCATTCATTAAAATGAGGCTCATTCTCCCTCCCCCATTCGCTCACTCATTATGGTGAAACTCACTCGCCCTCCCTCACTCACACCCCCTGCTTATCTACAACCCTTCCTCCCTCCCTCAACCATACATCACATTGCCTCTCCCTGCCTCCCTTCAATTCACCCCTTCATTAAATCTTCCCTTCCTACCCCAACCATAAAACCATGCCTCTGGGAATACACAATATTTCCCCTCTAAACAAGAAGGCGACGCACCAGAAGCCAAGGATTTCTAAATATGGTGGCCTGGGGGAGAGGGCCTGTGGGGAAAGGGGGACACATAGACGCCGCAACTGGGAAGGATGAAGGAAATGAGGGAGAGTGAAAGGGACGGAGGGGAAGGGGAAGGCCAGGAAGGAAGGTTGAACGTGATGTTTGGGTGAGGAAAGGGGGGCAGGGCATACGTGAGAGGCAGTAACGAGTTGAGGGGGACGTGATTGAGAAGTGAGGGAGGGAGGAAAGGAGGTGAAAAAAGAGGAAGCGAGGGAAAGAGGAATAAGGGAGTTCGGCGCGCAACGGATAAATAGGAAGCGAGATGACAAAAATAACAATAAAATGGGACAGAGGGAGTAGACTATGAAAGAAACATGGTAACAAGTACAAAACAACTAGATGCGGGCGCTTCATATCCTTCTGTTAACGTCCTTCGTGCTGGAGTGTGATGTTGTGGTGTGGTGTGAGAGGGTGGTAAGATGTGCTGTGGTGTGAGAGGGCGGTAAGGTGTAGTGTGGCGTGAGAGGGTGGTAAGGTGTAGTGTGGCGTGAGAGGGTGGTAAGGTGTTGTGTGGTGAGTGGTGTGGCTTCGTCAAAGTCGCTAAAGTCTAAGGAAGTAAAACACCTTGCGTCCGATAATCATTAATGAAGGACAGATGGACAGGGCCACTTCTAGACATGCTCCCACACATAAAGGAATAATATAAGAGGTCTGGGAAGTAAGGATCTGAAAATAACGAAGAAATAAGAGAATAAAAACAGATGTAAGAGGGAGAAGAGGGATTAATGAGGCTAAAATAACGTATCAGAGAGAGAGAGAGAGAGAGAGAGAGAGAGAGAGAGAGAGAGAGAGAGAGAGGGTTGAAGGAGAAACGAGAACAAGGGGGTGGGGGAAGAATAACGGAGTGGAGAGAGAAGGTAAAAGAAAAATGACAACAAGACATTCAGGACACACACACACACACACACACACACACACACACACACACACACACACACACACATATACACACATACACACACACACACACACACACACACACACACACACACACACACACAGCACCCGAACAATTAAACACCAGGCCGGCAAAGTCAACTGAAGATCGTGCTTTAAGATCCACGTAGGCGTCAACATTGGTCAACTGTTAATTCATGTGTTCCGGCGGCCCTGAGCGTGTGTGCCAAGCCAGGGAATGCTGTGTCTTCCTGGAGTCTGCTGGATACATGAAGGGAAAAGTCGAACCATCTCAAACACGCATAGCTAACCTCTTCAATCCTGTGACTTTCTTTTACTTTATTCTTGCTTCTTCCAAACGATTATCTTCAGGTTACGAGGACGTTATTTGTGAAGGGGTACATGTGTGCTGTCCAACCCCTACAGTTCAAAGTGTTTGTTCTTATCTGAATGAAATTATAAGGTGGAAGGAAGCATGAATGATAAATCCATCGCATCGAACTTTAAGACTGGTAAAATTTCGCTAGTTTTTAATATTCTTCCGACAAACTGGAAGCTATTTGATTCCCTGCCCGTACCAGATCTAATTTTACTTGGCTGTGATATTTCCAGATGACACGTCTCAGAATTCTCGTTTTTATTATATAAATTATTACGCTCATCTCCCAGTACGCAGATGAGACACACACACACACACACACACACACACACACACACACACACACACATATATATATATATATATATATATATATATGAAGCCTCTGTGGTACAGTGGTAAAGTGTGCGTTTTCGTACACTGAAGAACGAAGGTTCGCGTTTTTCTGGCCACGTACTGCTTGGCGGACATAAGGGGTGCTGTCGTTGAACCAGTGTCGCATACTATAAAGTATGCTCGCACCCAGTCGGCCTGCGCGGGCCGATTACACTTGGTTCATAGACTACACACACATCCAACGCCACTACAACACTACAATTACACTTACAAGCACTTCTCACCCTACATACAATCTCTACTAGACAGCCTAAGCCACTTGGTAGAAATACATTAGCTGTATCGTCCCCACTTCGGTCGTGATAGGCCGGTCCTGCAGTGGACACTCAAACGGCTAATGATATATATATATATATATATATATATATATATATATATATATATATATATATATATATATATATATATATATATATATATATATATATATTTAAATAAGTAGAAAATGACTGACATAGCCTGAACGTGAATCAGACGCAGTGGAATAGTACCTGAACTTAAAAAATATCGGTACGTTCTTACATATTCCGTCTTTACATCATCGAAATTTCTGATGCTATAGCATAAATATGGAGTTTTACGTAATACGCCTTGCATTCAGTAATATTTTGTCATACAAAATTAAAGCGAACACCACAAGCTCTCATTCAGAAACCATCCATCCCCTGGGTAAGAATACTTTTATAGACACCGCACCAATAGATTACCTAAACATTCTGCTGTTTGATTCTGACTGAGGACGGTCTTTTAAATTAAAAAAAATGAACAGCGAAATCGAACCGGGAGATGAACACAAGAGACACGCTTGATAAATTAATTACTCCACTCCAGTGATCTTTTTATTATTATTATTATTATTATTATTACTACTACTACTACTACTACTACTACTACACTGTGATTTTTATTCAGGAGAAATTTTTCGAACTAGTGGGGGTTAAATATTGCTATGATTAAGCTCATAACTGCTAGATTTTTTTTCCTAAGGTGAATAAAATTTCATGTGTGGAAGCAAGAACAAAAAGAAACAGTGTCCTTCGTTTAAGCGGTTAAATATGTTCAGTTATGGGAGAGCAGGTGCAAAGACGATCTGAGTATATGTAATTTTCACAGCTGACATTGTGTGCTCTCTGGATCAAGGGAACTTTTTCTTTCACTGTCATCTTCCTTGTTTGCTCTTCCTTTGATTGCTTAAATTCATTATCGATAATTTCAGTGTCTAGACTTGATGACGGGAATAATCGAGTATTCAGACATTGCATAGCGTTAGTTTGCAAATATTTGCTTGAGTCAGTATCTAGAACTGCTGTGTATTACATCTACTCGTACCTGTGTCTACTATATATATATATATATATATATATATATATATATATATATATATATATATATATATATGTATGCTTTCCCATAACTGAACATATTTAACCGCTTAAACGGAGGACGCTGTTTCTTTTTGTTCTTGCTTCCACACAAGAAATTTTATTCACCTTAGGAAAAAAAATCTAGCAGTTATGAGCTTAATCATAGCAATATTTAACCCTCACTAGTTCGAAAAATTTCTCCTGAATAAAAATCACAGTGTAGTAGTAGTAGTAGTAATAAAAATAATAATAATAATAATAATTATAAAAAGATCACTGGAGTGGAGTAATTAAATTATCAGGCGTGTCTCTTGTGTTCATCTCCCGGTTCGATTTCGTTGTTCATTTTTTTAATTTAAAAGACCGTCCTCAGTCAGAATCAAACAGCAGAATGTTTAGGTAATCTATTGGTGCGGTGTCTATAAAAGTATTCTTACCCAGGGGATGGATGGTTTCTGAATGAGAGCTTGTGGTGTTCGCTTTAATTTTGTATGACAAAATATTACTACTTGGAAGGCGTATTACGTAAAGCTCCATATTTATGCTATAGCAACAAAAATTCCGATGATGTAAAGACGGAAAATGTATGAACGTACCGATATTTTTTAACAGGTGCTAAGTTCAGCTACTATTCCACTGAGTCTGATTCACGTTCAGGTTATGTCAGTCATTTTCCTCCCCGCCATATATCAAAGGGAATCATCTATGGGCAGAGAGACATAACCTCTCACAGCTTAGGGTATTAACCAGATGGGGAAAACGCGATGCAGAGGAGGTGAAATATGAGCAGAAGTTTTGTCTGCTAGTGTACATTTAGTAATGAAATATGAATCCGGCTGGTTTCCTAAAGTTATCGTTTAACAAAGAGGGCTAAAAGGAGACAGGGATAAAAGGCTATAGTGTCGCTCAAGTTAAAATTACCATCTAAAGTTAAAATAAGTAATAAGATAAATAAAAAAATAAATATAAAGCATCCAGTGCAGCACATGATGCTTTATAAATATTGAGAGACGTTTTTTGCCAATGTTAATTTTAGTGTTATTAGGATCAGAAAATTAATGGGCAGCTTGTAAGGAGGCCGTGGGTACAGTTTGCGATTGTGCATTATAGTTCCTTCATACTGGCAAAGTTTATTATCAGCTGATAGCTGCAGATATATAAGTGCGTGTTATTATGACAGTCATACATTTTTCAAAACCAGAATACCATTAGTGGTTCACTGAGGACTAGTACGGGCCCGTCAATACAAAACTATGAATCTGAAGGATGAAGACCCATAATCAGCGCCATCATGGGTCTTCCTACTTTATTCTATTGTTACTATCAGCTAACTATTCTATACACCTTAAGAAATATTTCGCGTTGTGAAATGATGTAAAAAATAAATAAGCAGCGGAAGCAAAAATATTAAAGTATTTAAGAACATCCTGAACTGCAACTTGGGGCTAAAGACCCATTACTTTATTCCTGCCATTACCAGACTACTGTATTCAACTTAGCGGTAAGACATCTCTTTGTGAAGTGACTTATAAAATAACCGAGCAGGGCAGGAAAAATATTAAAATAAGCGGGAGTCGGAAAAGAAAAAAAGTAAGAAAAATACCGTGAACTGCGAGGTGAGGTTAACCAGATTCACTTTAGAAATAAAATCAGCGTTGGTGCCTTGACAGCGTCAGACACTTCCTGCCCGGAGATAAGGATGAGAAAAATAATGAAAATAATTTGTTGTACATCAGACAGTGTGGCGAAACACATAAGAAAAAAAAATCAAGGCTGGGAGAAAGATGTAACCAGGAAGGGAAAGGAGAGAAGAGGACAAGATGAAGGAAGTAGATAACAGACAAAAGGTTATAAAGATAAAAATACGAGTCGGTTAAATAACATTACGGGAAATATTAGTTGAAATAACAGATTTTCCAAACGAAGAAAACGGTTATATCCCATTCACCACATGATAAAACGTTATATTTCTGTTCAGGCTAAACTAAGGAAATTATATTCTACTGTAGGAAAAACCCCAAATGTAATATTAGATACTGCAGTATATATATATATATATATATATATATATATATATATATATATATATATATATATATATATATATATATATATATATATATATTGTAACAAAGAGATTTGGTGGGTGAAATAAAAATAAAAAAGCTGCTATAATAAACAATAACTGCTAAGAATGATCAAAACTGCGGACAACACTATGAACGATCCACACAAGAAAATACATGATGTCGTGAAATCGTCAGAAATAATAGCTGAAGTAAGAGTTCTAAAAATATGAGTCGCTGTAATGTGTGTGAAGGGGGTGGGGAGGAGGGGAGGGTTGACAAGATGGCGTACCAAGATGACCCCTGCAATGAAAACAACACGACTCTCCACTCAAGGACTCATCAGTCTCAACCATTCCCCAAAACTGTCACTTTCGAAAACCGTAACCTTTACTTATCTCTAGGCTAAGTTGGATCTGATTTTGGTTAACGTTCGGTGATTTTTATTTTGCTAAAAGGAATCTCTATCGTTTCAAAGTTTAACAGCCACCGTACCAGGATCAGTCATTTCACTGTCCCCGACCAACTTGATTACATTTTGATCAACGTTAGACGAGATTTGTCCGCTCAGACAGTACCCAAATACCTGAAGGATAATAAACACTCACTGTTGATACGTATACCATGTAGAAATCCAGGTACACTCACACCAAAAAGTATCGGTGCACACTTGACGCAGAGCAATTTGAGACAGACGATGGCTACTGGGAACTGAACAACGATTTTTTTCCCCACGCTGATAAACTTGCTCTCTCAGGGATGCAATATATGGCTTGTGTATGACATTTTCTAGTCCGTATTGTTTTTATATGTATAGCAAAGTAGTTACAAAAAAATCTTACCGAGAATTCATGACCTGTAATAGTCGTCTCGGATATCATCGTGCCTTACCTGCGCGATACTTTTGGTGTGACTGTACAATTAATTACTTCAGGGAAAGGAATTTTTAATCCATTTAATGTGTAAACGATTATAATAAATTCAGGATCTACTTTTCAAGCTGAAAGGGTTACATAAGTCATTCAGTAAGCCTTTTACCACCAGGGGCTCTCCTACGCTGGATGAAGCTGTCTCCTAATATGAAGAATACAAAAGGTACGCCATTGTACTGAAGGAGCTAAGGTGATGTAACGCTAATATCAACATTTTATTCCGGTGAGGGACAGGCCTAGCTCCAGATGGGTTAAAAACTACCTTCAACACTTGGGATGCTGTTGATCCACCAAGGCCACATTACTGGCTAACGCTAACGTAATTTTTATTCAGCTGAGAAAAAAAATCAAGCATATAACGGTTCAGAAGGTCTATAATTGACCATGTAATTCTGGTTGTGAAATTACACGGAAACAGTATTGATTCATTTCTTATCCTGGTCTGTAAGGGATGATAAGAACTGCCCTCGTCTTTGTTCGTGTTTGGTCTCGTCTACTTTCTGCAAGAAAATTTATCTGCCACTCACAAACTTACGAAAAAAAAAAAAAAAAAACGCCCTCTTGAGCCCCTGTATGTCATCTCTCACGAGCAGAAATATTCGGTGAAATAAATATGTATACGTGTGTGTGTGTGTGTGTGTGTGTGTGTGTGTGTGTGTGTGTGTGTTTTATAATAATGGTTTCCACGCATGAATACATAATCTTATGTCTGCCTGCCTCTCCCATGCACGCAATGAGAGGAGGAAGAGGCTGAGGGAAATTTAAGAGGAGAGAGGAGTATAAGCGAGGGAAACGAGGAAGAGGAAGAAAAGCAAGTGAACACTGGAAGGAACAGAGATGCAAGGTTGAAGAGGAAGAAAAATGAGTATAATGAGGTTAGAGTAACAGGAAAGAAGAAGTGTTAGAAAAATAAGGAGAAAGAGGAAACAGTAGAAAAGCACGGAAAAGGAGGAAAAGGAAGGCAAGCTAAGTGAAAAGAAGAAAAAAAGAATAATGAGCAGACAAACAAATGTTTAAGTGAAGTACATAAGACAACGAACGAAGGGGACTGGGACATACATCTGAGGTGAAAGAGGAGGAGCAGGACACACCGTGGGAAGCGTGTGTTGTCCGTCACTTCTCTCGACTGAACAAAATCGTCTGGGTCTGCCTGAAATGAATTCCTAAGAGTACCAGCAACAGAGACAGGATGATTTTAGATAGATGTTGAAGACTGGTGGGATTTCTGCCGGCTGAACAAAGTCTGCTAACGCTAGCAACGAAACGTTAAAAAAGGTAAACTGACTTACTTCTTAAACTATGAAAGATAAAAAAACAGGAGATGAGGTAAGGAGAGACAGACATAAAGGCAGAGAGACAGACAGACAGACTGGGAGATAGATAAACAGATAGACAGAGATACAGAGAGTGAAGGTGCGTGTGATAGTGAGAATGTACAAAAATAAGTGTTCTGTAATTTTCAAGTATCTGTAACACTGCAAAGAATTATATCTTCAATGGACAGTACGGTACCTTAACACTACATATCCTATTGCTGCAGTTTTGTTAAAGCTTCAGGCCTACTGTTTACATAAGAACCCGACTCTTTGTTAGTTTCTTATATTCTAGTTTACTGTAAGAACAAGTTTGCTTTTCATATTTAACACTCAGGCTCCTATGATTCACTCTCAGCTGAATAAAAATGCTTCAAATTAACCAGGATGCATGACCAGAGTTGCCCCGACCAAGGAAAGTTTAAGGTTTCAATATTAACATTCTCAGGTTCTGATAACCCACTCATCTTAGGGTTTATTTTGAACGTGAGATGGTTTATTAAAGAAAAATTATTCAGAAAAAAAAACAGAGGGTTTGGTAATATAGACACAATACAGCGCTAGAAAAAAAAAAATAATAATACACCAACACAGCTTGACAATGTACAGTCGGTATCAAAAGTTCCATCGCCGCTCCAGCTTCCTCTCCACGCACTTTGAAAATCAATGTGGTGAATCAGCAACCATAGGCGCTGATGACTTCATGTGGCCTCAGATCAATGATTTTGATTTTCATGAAACTCGATTAATCTTAACTGTGATGTAGGAATGGGTGAATGAGTTTCCTTGGTTACTACAGTCGGTCTGTTTTCATCTGACGGAACTGAGCCACGCCCACAACCTGATTGTGAGGTTGTGGCTGAATGAAATTTGAAAGAGTCCGTGGAGAGCAAGGAAGACGAAAGGACTTCTGATGCCCACTGTACGTCATCAACCTCGCCTGGTTGCCAGGTCAAAGTCAGCCTGGCTGTGTGAGCGTCATGTGACTTCTCAGCACGACCTCGATATTTGGCCTATCTTATCTGCTGAATCTGCAATGCTGTTTACTGTGTCAGACCTGCATATGTGATGGATGGACCTAACTCTGTTTTTGTGAAGGACGTAACACTGCTTATGTGATGGACGTAACTCTGCTTTTGTGATGGATGGACGTAACTCTGCTTATATGATGGACGTAACTCTGCTTTTGTGAAGGACGAAACTCTGAATCTAAGTGTATCTTTCCGGTTCTAAATTTGCAGGTGGAGTCCAACTTAAGGATGCATTCTACCAAAAAGTCCCTAGAAAACTCAAGGATGGAGTCAAACATTATAAACCCTTTATAACGTAAGCTTAGGAGTATTTATACAGGACTAGAAAAGATACTGAAAGGATATTGGAGAGATAATACGCAAACGTCATGAATAGGAGAACAGACAACAGCAGAGGACATAATCACCATAATTAGAAGCACAAATGGTCATGGGGGAGGTCACAGCTTTCGCCGAACACATTACCAGATTGATGAGAGAGAGAGAGAGAGAGAGAGAGAGAGAGAGAGAGAGAGAGAGAGAGACCACATAACGTAATGCAGGACACAGAGAGATAATGATTCACATGAGATGGTGAAGGACGCAGGGGCAAACCACAGCTGGACACATCGCATCACACGCCACACCATTCGCCACACCACCACATACCACACCCCTCCACCACACACCACACCACACCAGATACCACACCCCTCCCCACCACAGCACATGACTTGTACCATGATTACAGTGCCACCACCTTAACTTGTCGGAAACTTTCGTCCATTTGCAACAAACTTCACGTCGAGCAAGGACAGACCAAAACATTACTACGGCTCCACATCTTTTCCGTTGCACTTCCTCGTGATCAGCACCACATCCAAGTGTTTATATCTTTCTACAGCTCAGCATTCACTTATTATCTTACACCACAGGGCACAAAAACATACCACACCACACATTACCACCGCAGCACTTGATCTGCACCACAACCACCCACATACTTACCCACACCACACCACGCCACATCACACTAGAACCACTTAACCCACACCAGCACACCACACCAACATATCCAAGCACATCGTTATTACACTATTCATTATTTTGTCTAAACTACCATTCCTATCTAGAACATGTCACCTCTGAGCCAGTCATCTTCAGTCTGTTTTCCCTCTTACTACGTTCTCTCTCTCTCTCTCTCTCTCTCTCTCTCTCTCTCTCTCTCTCTCTCTCTCTCCCTCGTCTACACCTCCACAACCCTATCATTATAACACGGAAACGAACCAGTAACACAAAAACCATCCTATTTCTGCAAACAGGAATCTCACTGACGAGGAAAACCAAACAAACCCCTTCTCCCGTCATCTACTGTACATCCACCTGCCAGAGGGTTAAGACGAGGGAAAATCCACCACCATCATACCCTCAGTGCAACGTTAATACTATGCTATTATACTGTTGTTGGCGATATGGTAATCAACAGGTCACGGCTGCAGAGTCATCACCAACCCAAGTCATCTAGTCACCACAATCACAAGTTCACGGCTATAGAGAATCCTCATCTCATCATCATCATCATCATAATCATCATCATCATCAACACTACCACCACAATCATTTAATCCCTAATGACCACCAATGACTAGCAGTTTATTGAAGAATCATCACCACCATCATAATCCAGATCTTGATTCCTTCCTACAAGATGGGGTGAGGTAGGATCCAGTTAAAAGAAAGAGAAAAAACAAGAGTATGTGAAGTATCAAACAAAATTCTCTGTAGAAATGAGTAAAAATTAACCACATAAATGAGTCCTCTCTCTCTCTCTCTCTCTCTCTCTCTCTCTCTCTCTCTCTCTCTCTTTGATACCGTTTGCGACTACAGATTTTTTTTTTTTTTTTATGGGGTCAGCATTCAGTTATGTCGAAGCCTGTTGACTGACGCAGAAGAGGTGGCTGGTCAATGAAATTCTGTATGACTAAAAGGTGGTGTTACACGGGCTACTTGTCCTGGGAACTTTTTCTAGATAATGTCGATCCTGGCAGAGATTTTTCGGGGTTGCCAGTAATTTTTCCTGGCGACGGCGACTGCAACACTCCGTCTGACAGTATTTCTTTAAAAGTTGTCAAAAGAATATTACCAAGACAGTGTCGCCATGAAAAGCTGCCAGAAAATCATAGTAATTTATTACTAACTCGAAACACGGGTATGAGGGAGGATGGTGGTTTGTGGGAGAATGGATTGCTTCTAATTAGAGGCAGATACGAGCGGAGGATGCGGCGTCAGGAAACAGACAGCGGGATCTGAGGAAATAACATCCACATAAAATCATAATAATCTCCATTTTAGTATGTGGGTTTAGTTCTTTCCATCTTCAACAGCCATGGCACTATCATATCCAAAATCCAGACAGAGAGGGACTAAGAAATGGGAGCTCTCAAAATGCTGGTTGCAAAGTGAGGGTAATGAAGTAATAAGCTTAGAGAACAGGCAATACGTCATGGCTAATTGGAATCCTCTTGACGTCACCCAGTGTTTAAGTGTCTGTCTCGAGTCTCCGTGCAGTGATGTATGCTCCTCACACAGCTATTTGCATCATGTTATTCTACCTTCGCATTACTGACACAGGACTAAGTGTGCATGACCGAGGAACGGAGAAGTGCACACGACAGAGAAAGGGAGAAGTGTGTATTTGGCAGAAGTGTGTATTTGGCAGAAAGGGAAGTGCACATGAAAGAATAACGAAGCATGCACGGTAGAGGAAAGAAGAAACGTATAAATGGCAGAATTACGGAGTAAAAACTATTTTCTTAGATCACACAATATCGTGTGTGAATATATCTCAAGATATTGTATACATCTCAAGAAAATTCTGAATCCGATGCCGTACGTTTTATTTTACTTTTGCTATCACCAGACGAATTCACTGAACTTCGGAAACATATTTTACCTAAACGGATTAATGAAGGCCAAATCTAACCTCTCCATTTGGAAAAGTATCTGTTGTTTGACTCGTTTGTAGACAGCTATAAAAGTGCTGAAGAGGCATGACACCGATATAACGGAGCAGTTCCTCTTCCCGGTTATGTAAACGTCCTCTATCCTCCGAAAGGACGATGGTGGACTGCAAATGGGTAATTCTAACCTACAGTTCACCGAGTTTAAATTTAGATAGGCCTGGAACCACGAGGAAGACGACCACCACTATCCCCATCACCACCACCACCACCACACCAACAGCAGCAACAACAACAGCTGAAAGCAATACTGTAATAATATAGGAATACTTCATCGAACTTAAAGGATTAATCGAACAAATCGAAGAAGAAGAACAACAACAACGATAACAGATAACAATACGATGATAATTTAGGAATACCGTAAGTCATTGGGCTGAAGGGACTAAATCCATGTCTATCAGGCCTCTACCACTGCTCCATACTAAACTAAAAAATTTCTTGAACCATACGGGTACTTTCACACTTGGCCTTCATGGATCCACACCTACTGAAACGCAGATTTTTACTTCAGAAGTCATCACCAAGTGTTAGGGAAAAAGGTGCACGTAGTTCTTTACCCTACTATAAACTCTGATGAAAGATTCTGAGGTGAACATCAACTTATTAATAGTGGCGAATCCATAAAATTCTAGTGTATATTACCGTAGTAAAAAGAGCACACAAGAAGGGAGCAATGTGCACTGCAAGAAGAGACAGGTCTTTACATGGGAATATGAAATAAGTGTGTACAGTAGTGAAGCGTCAGAAGTGTATTTGAAAACAAGAAGTGTATAAAAAAATAAGTGAATATAACAAGAAGAGTGAGAGGCGCAAAAGAGAGAGGAATGTAGATCGTACCCAACCCCATCAGTGTCGGATCCAGTGACAGGCCCATCAAGTGTTGCTGAGATACCACGACAGTTATGAGGGTGTCCCACGTCACTGCTTTCCCTCCGCATCATACTGCCTGCTCAGACAGACTGCCGGGCACCTCTTCCTAATCAGTTTATTTCTGCATATGGTTTAGCAGCAATATTTTATTGTAGATTACTAGTACATGCTATATCACATGCAAAAATATGTAGCGAACCAACGACATATAATTTCCATTATAATCTATCCATCTATCTAAATCTGTCTATCTATCTATCATCTATATATATATATATATATATATATATATATATATATATATATATATATATATATATATATGTGTGTGTGTGTGTGTGTGTGTGTGTGTGTGTGTGTGTGCGCGTGTGTGCGTGCGTGCGTGCGTGCGTGCGTGTGTGTGTGTGTGTGTGTGTGTGTGTGTGTGTGTGTGTGTGTGTGTGTGTGTGTGTGTGTGTGTGTGTGTGTGTGTGTGTACGCACACTACCCCAGCACGCACACAAAACAGTACAGATGATAAAAACAGTAATCAAAAGCCTCACACAACCATGCATTCAGATCTCTGCAGCACACGCACACCACCACTGACACACACACACACACACACACACACACACACACACACACACACACACACACACACACACACACACACACATCGTATTCTACAACTACCTCAGTTTCACTCAGTTACCACACCATCAGCAACTGCTCCCATATCTCACAATTTACACACCTCACACCTGCACACCCATCACCTCACACAGTCACATCCTCATACCTCTCATCTCACACTTCCACTTTACATCTCTCTCACATTTCTCTACTCTTACATCTTTCACGCTTCGAATCTTATAACTTCAGACATCACATCCTAACACATCACACCCTTACACATCACACATACACACCACACCATCACACATCACACTCGTGCACACCACACCCTCGCACATCACATCCTAACACACCATATCAACACACACACACACACACACACACACACACACACACACACACATACACACCATACCATGACACATCACACTTTTACACACCACGCCATCACATATCACACATACACACCACATCACACAT
>NC_137023.1:43442322-43542322 GCF_032717465.1 Coenobita brevimanus
TGCCTAATCTCTCCTCACCGTCTCTTCACACCATCTCTTTGCCTAATCTCTCCTCACCGTCTCTTCACACCATCTCTTTGCCTAATCTCTCCTCACCGTCTCTTCACACCATCTCTTTGCCTAATCTCTCCTCACCGTCTCTTCACACCATCTCTTTGCCTCACCATGTCTTTGCCTAATCTCTCCTCACCGTCTCTTCACACCATCTCTCCTCACCATCTTTTCACACCATCTCTCCACACCGTCTCTTCACACCATCTCTCCACACCGTCTCTTCACACCATCTCTCCTCACCGTCTCTTCACACCATCTCTCCTCACCACCTCTCGAACTCTCCTCACCATCTCCCTTACTCCACACCATTTTTCCTTTTCTCCACACCGTCTCTCCATCTCTTACACCAGCTCTCCATATCATCTCTTCATCTGAGCCTGTCTCTCCCATGAGCCCTCACTCGTCTAACCAACTCCCTCTACGCCAGCCTGACTCTTTAATCCGATGATGCCCTTTTATTCTATTCTGGTTATTTTCAGACGACTTTATTCGGTTTAGGAGAGGCTTTTCGAACTGGGGTACCAAGATACAGTCTTCATTAACACAATCACTAGTAAGGTGCTCTCCCAAACAGGATAAAATAGTCTATTAGCTCTAAAAATAATTTACAAAGACATGTCACTGGACCGAGAGGGTTAAATATAGTCAGTTTGTTTTCATCTGACGGGATTGGATCACTCCTACAACACGAATACTAAGTCGCCGTTGCATTAAATTCAATCAGCCTTAGTTATGAGATGGGATGAGTCTCTTTGCTTAGAGGTAAATTGACCCTCCAAACTGAGGACACCTGGCCATCAACTGACCTGAAAGGGTTGGGGGTCTTCCTCAGGTTAGAATAAATAAATTACAGTTGTTCTTGGTTCATTGTCGCTACATATCCGTGTCATCGCAGTCTTACCTTCTTTACGTCTATGATACACACTCCCGCTCTTCTTCGCACTTCATTTCTTTGTATTCCTTTGATGAAATTCCCAGTGTCCATCTCAATATTCTCATCCATATCCTTTACAATTATTTATCTTCCTTTCTACTCACTGCCAATTCCTTTGCCTGATAAATCACTACTGGTCTAACTACCATTTTATACACAGTTTCAGAGCCATATCTTAAGTGACAAGAAAGCCTCGTAGCACACCTTCCGCGGCGATTTATTTATTATATTACATCTTCAAATTCTACTGCATGGTACTTAGATTGCTTTAATATGGACACAGCCCGCATCAATCACAAAGTCGAGGTTAAAAAGTTGCAAGGCTTAAAATAAATCGCGAAGGAAGAGGTGTTACAGAATCTCTAAATTCATTTTGAAGACGATCCTCAATTTCACGTTCTCGTCACACACCATTCCACTGACCTGCCCCACTGGACTCTGGCTAATACTGCACGGGATCAATGTCACTGTACTGATATACTCCTGCCAAAACCACTGTCCCACGGCTAAAACCTCACTGGCTGGCCAGATATGAAAATTAGGGACGCAGGTGAGCTAATTGGACGAGGACCAGGTGAAGGGGAGTTTATCTTGAAAGGGAAATGGTGGAGGGAAAAGTAGGTTGGGATAGAGGGGTAGGAGAGAAAGGAGTGCAGAGGGCAGGTCGAGATAGGAAAGGGGTCGACACGAAACGCGGAGTATGAAGAGAGGGAGTTTGATGACAGTGGATAGCAGAAAGAGGGAGAATGGATGACAGGGTAGTGGGAAGGTGGGAGGTAGAGAGACAGAGACAGGGACGGAAAGAAGGGTGGTAAAGAAAAAAAAAAGTGGGGGAAGGAGGCAAAAAGAGAGGCGACAAGGAGGGGGAAGGGGTGATGAAGATACAGCAAAGAGAGGAGGGGGAAACAGACAGTTATAGTAGGACTCTCTTCTAGCTGTCTTCCATCTATGGCAGATACTGGAATATTGATGAAGGAGTGGCATGTGGCGAATAGGACACGTAAACACAGGAGAGCTCAACATAATGGCCTACCGAATGCAATGCACGTCCTGAGAATCATACACACACAGGGAGGCTGAAAAACAATGGTGCAGGTAATGGTAGGTGATGGTTAAGAATCATAAAGGTACTGTATAGGGACTCTCAAGATGAATGGCTTAGGAAGGACATAAAAAAATATGTAAGAATGTTGAATGTTATTTGGGATTCGTAAACGTATTGGGAAACCGCTTCATTATAACGATGCCACCTTTATTTTATACTTAATTCTAGATTATAATCTTCACAGAAATCTGTAAACACAAGAAATCGAATAAAGTAATCATTAAGCTTTTCAGTACAAGAGGTATTCGCTATGATGAATAAAACTCTCTGAAACTGGCAAAAATTATCGAAAGCAAGACATCCTCGTACTAAAAGGGTTAACAATGTTGGAGGAAGGGTTGACGCTGACTGAAAGCTGTTATCAAACCTAATAATGCTGGAGTGTGAACAAGCCTCCAGTCTTTAACGATATTTTCTGAAATTAAATAATGCTAGAACATACCTGAGTTTTCCGTATCGCTGCTGATGCACTCAGTAATGTGGGATGCAAGCTGACCATATCTAACAATTACCGGTGTTAAATAAATGACTATCAAATTTTATGGGCCTGTTCACACCTTCGAGTACTCAGATTTAATAATGATTTTGTGGGAGTCGCACACATATGAATTTTATGATGGATGTAGTAGGAAGTCATTTGAAAATAAAAAAAGCAGGGGGTATGAGTGTAACATGAAGCGTGCAAAATTTTTTAGTAAATCAGCAGGTGCCGAGGGAAGAGATACTTACAACACCGAAAACATAGGTCAGAGAGCAACACGAATCCCGCAAATAATATCAATAGATCAAATGACGTCATGCGTAAAAAGGATAAAGAAGGTTTAGTACGTGATGAAGAAATGTCGTAATCTGCAACAGCTTCCTTTTAGTGAAGTCAACCCTTAATTTAATGGCTTCTGATTGTTGCAATTAAAGTACAAACTTTGAGATTTTCTGCAACACTTCCCTGAATCACCCTTGTTAACAGGGTATATACACTATACTCTTTTTACTTTAACTTGGCCCAAAAGTACCGTCTCTCCATCTCAAATGCCGAGTTGAAATAGTGGATGTACAAGCCATTAACATATTGCCTAAAGAAAATACGAATATGTCGTCCAATATGTGACGCTTTATGCGATTTCAAGTTGTAATAACTACCATGGAAAATATATACACTTATAATTACAGGGTGCCCCATACTCCACTATGCTTCGCCCGTATTTCAGAATGATACGTGCGATAAGATGGCCGATATTTTTTCGGCTGAGTGTATACTAGAATACGACCTTAGTGACATGTGGAGGTGTATGGTATAAAGAAGGACTACAGGGCCTTGAGAGCAGGCTGTGAAGCCTATGCCCAGAGTCGGACACAAAAAATATATATATATAAATAAAATAAAAATAAAAATGAGCACTGGAAAGGATGCTGTCATAACAATGTATTTTTTTTCTGCTGAGCTTTGGGATGTAAGCTGCAAAAAAACGAACATCTGGGACAAGCAAAGGTGAAGAGAGAATTGTTCTAAATGATGATATCCCATGTCCACTGAATAGCTGGAAAGAGTGGGTCGGAAACTGGCCTAAGCCCCTGGTGGTATTACGTGACCAGAAAACTCCTCTTAGCGCCTCCAGCCTTTGCGCACAACACCTGGCCTTCAACTCAATTAGCATGTTAGACCTCTAGATCACATGGAGTCACAAGTTACTCATGAATAATCCTTCGCTGGTGCCATTCCTTCTGTGCTGTGCCTAACCTCCATTCCCATCTATCCCTTCCCTCTGCTTTGCATCCCCATTTCCCTTCCCTTCTCTTTCCCCTCTATACCTCCCCCCACCCCTCCTTCTCTCCCTGCTTAACCCATCAGTTACTCCCTTCCCATCCCCTCCCTTCCTCTTCCTCCCCTTCTCCCCTCCCCTTCCCTCCCTTCTGATCTCCTCCCGTAGAGCCATCCCTCATAGTCCCTGGCCGTATAACTAATGAGGCCTCGTCCCAAACCATACTTCTCCTCTTGCCCCCTCCCCTCCCCTTCCCCCATTCCCTCCTTGACTTCTCCATCCTTCACATCCTCCCCTCTCCCCCCCACTCCCCTTCAATTATCCTCTGCAGGTTAACAAATGAGGCTTTGCACCAACCATATTTCCCCCTCCCCCCCCGTCCCTTTCCCCCATCTTACTTGAGTTTTCCATCCCTCCCATTATCCTCCCCTCATCTCTCTCTCTCTCTCTCTCTCTCTCTCTCTCTCTCTCTCTCTCTCTCTCTCTCTCCCATAACCCCTACAATTACCCTCTTCATCATCCTCATACCCCCTTCCCTTCTCCTTCTCAGCCTCTACCCATTTTTCTGCCTGTCTCTGAGATCATTAACCTCATTCCTATACAGCCTCACTACCCTTACCATTAATCATTACATACTCTCTCTGACCCTCACTTTCACCTCATCCTCCTCATCTTCCCTCCCCTACGTACTAGCCACCCATTATCCTCTCTCCCTCATCCCTATACCCTTTCTGTCATTATTAGTCTGTCATTATGTTTCATCTCTCTCTCTCTCTCTCTCTCTCTCTCTCTCTCTCTCTCTCTCTCTCTCTCTCTCTTATCCTCAGCCTCACCCCTTTTTCCCTCACCCACACCCTTCAGACTTTCAGCCTTTCCTGACCCCTTCATTACCAAGTACCTTCCATATGCTTAATAAAACTGTTTGTAGTCGGCACTGATTATCAAACCAGTGTGCATAAATAATTCCCAAAATGTATAAAGTGTAATCAGACAACAAAGTGGTGTTCCAAAACCACTAAGAGTCACGAAAATACCACAACGACTGGTATATCCTGTTCACTTTAATTTGGTCTAACACTTAAATATGATGTTAGTTATTTCACCTTAACCTGGCCCAAATTTTCGCCTTTCTGAAGCTTGTTTAGGGAGATGGCATTGAAGTGGAAGTGATGCAGAACTTTATGCCTTGTTAATGTGAATGAGAAGAGTCAAGAAGAAGTGCTATGGAAACGATGTACTGTAGAGCCGTAGTATTGTTTCATTCTACCACTGAGCTATGAGAAGAAAATCAGCTGAGAGAGAGAGAGAGAGAGAGAGAGAGAGAGAGAGAGACAGACAGACAGACAGACAGACAGAGAAATAACCAGGTAATCGCAATGTACAGTACTCACCACCACTTCACCTCAGGCAGCCAGGACACGAGACTTACCTGAGTGGGAGAAAAGGATGTCATTAGTAAACACAGGTAGAGGCAAATCTGTGAAGTGACAGTATTCAATCATAACCACCGATACCTGGAACTGAGGTACGTGTTAGGGCGAGGAAGTTTGTTTATGTTGTTATTTTGGTTAAAGGATGAAGTATGCCAACCCACTCGCTTGATTTCGAAGTAGACCCACTCTGCAATTTTTTTTTTTTTTCCTTTTCTCAATATGGTGTCCAGTTCTGAGAAAAGCCACAACGTTCATTTTCACAGCTAAAAGGCAATTTCATTAGGCTAAGGAAAGGCCCCTCATATTGAAGTGATTTATTATGGCTGAAATGATCCCCTATGAGTGTAAAAAAACGTCTTCGTACTGAAGGAGTTAATAAAGGAATTCCTCCGGTGCAAAAAAAAAAAAAAATACCTTGCAGAACAAAATCGTCTGGAGGGAGCAAGAATAATAAAAGAAAAAAAGGGTCATGTGGCTGTTGGGGATACCTAATAATTCTGTACCGGTAATATATCCATAAAAACGACCGCTTCTGGAGGACTGTATACGTGCGGTCTAAGAAACAATTATCCTCCCAGTTCTGTCTGAAGAAAATTTACACCTGGCGAAATACAATGAAAACCCTGTATCTGCCATTGCGTGTTTCAGATGGTTCAGTTTTTCCGGTAAGTATTCGTAAAAATTTGGGAAGGTACTTGTATTTCTGTCTGTACCTTCGACCCAAAAAATGTGGTCATTTATACTCTGTTCACTTTAACTTGGCGTAAAACTACCATTTCTCCCTCGCGCTTTCTGGACTAACGGATTATCAGTAATGTGTGTGTGTGTGTGTGTGTGTGTGTGTGTGTGTGTGTGTGTGTGTGTGTGTGTGTGTGTGTGTGTGTGTGTGTGTGTGTGTGTGATACCATTATAAAACCAACCCCACCTCCACCACATAACATTTTCCCCAAATAGCAAAACTCTTCCACATGCTCAAGAGACTTCCCAGCAAGATCATTTCACGCTTCTCACTCTCTTTCCTTTCCCCGACACACCGCACACAGGAAATCAGCATTATTTCGCAGCCTACCGCTAATACTCTCTTATGCACTCATCACAAACACTGCACAAGACGGAGCTACTTCCTATGCCCTTGTGACAAACTGCACATGGCCACACTCCCTCTGCATTGACAGTACAGCCACCAGTCCAAGATATAATTTTGTTTTATCCGCATATGCTCTCAAACCCTTGTACCCCATTCCATCTCTCCACTTCCTAAATATTTCCTCCGCCTCCCTTTCATTCTCTGCAGCCAACATCAAGTCATCAGCATACAAAATCTCCCATGAAAGTCCACTTCTGAAGTAATGTGAGAAAGCTTCAAGAACCATGAAAAACAATAAGAGGTTCAAGACTAACCCCTGATGCACGCCAACATTCACGGAAAACTCATTACTCAAATCTCCATCCACTCTCATCTGGATGCGAGCACCAACATGCACAGCCATAACAACTCTAACCAAACACTCCTCTATCCCAAGCTTTCTCACTGCCCACTTCACCACCTCCCTAGGGATCCTGTCAAAGGCCATCTCTAAACCAACAAAAGAAAGTACAGCTCCCTCTCTTTCCTATATATTTTCCTGAAGCTTTAGGATAATGAATTTTGCATCAGTGGCTCTTTTGCCTTGCATAAACCCATACTGTTTAGAGAGAGAGAGAGAGAGAGAGAGAACTGTAGTGCCCTCATGATCATTAGTATTGCATTAATTTTTGTTTGTAATAATGCATTTTACCTGTGATGGTGCATAAAATAGTATTATTCTGGAAATAACACTTACCTTCATCCACTTCTTTTTTACCTATTGCTCGGGAATATCTATATTAATTACAAGCCCTGACTTGAAATGTTACAGATTATATAAAACTATAAAAAAATGAGTCTCCTAAGTCCTCGAGATGACGACCCTTGCATATCTAACTCATTCAGCTGAGTACCGTACTCCTGTCATCCTTTAACCTTGCAGAGACAGAATCCCTCGCCTTTGTATTCTATCTTAGGTACCATCTCTGCACGACCACTAAAAACATTCACCCAGGCATTTACACCGTCATAAAACCGTATTGCTTGAGGGCAGACTTGCTGATGAAGAGGAACACCTTGAGAGCTTGGAAATGTCACACGGGGGCACTTCATTTGCTAACAGGACACACCTACGTACACTCGGAAAATATAAAAGATAAATGATAAAACAAGGAAAAAATATACGAACAGCTGGGAAGAGATATTTGAAGGACGCTGATGCCTTTGTCTCTCTTCCGTCTGATTTTTTTTTTTTTTTAAATAAGTGCCCTCGTGTGGAGCTCTGATGATAAGTGATATGATGGTAAAGGTGAGCACTTTGTGTATAACCTCGAAAGATTAGCTCTTATTTGAAACGGAAACTGAGCTCTTGTAAGAAATTTTGGAGACTAGCTTTTGCAAGAAATTCTGGAAATGAGCTCTTTTATTATGAAACTGAAGGTGAGCTCATGTGAAAGTGATGCTCAGCTCTTAATCCCCTTCAATCGAATATATATATATATATATATATATATATATATATATATATATATATATATATATATATATATATATATATATATATATATATATATATATATATTCCTGCTATCTCCAGACGCTTTTACTCTGTTTAGAAAACACCTCCACTGTATAAGTTAATGAAAGCTACACCTAACCCCTCCTGTTCCAAATGTCTCCCCTACGCTCATTGCCCTAAATACACTACAAGACGTCATCGTATTAATGGATTTAACTGTTAACAGACTGAGGTCGGCAAAATCACGAAGGATACAGCAAGTTTGTTTATTTTTCGCTTTTCCGTCACTATACAGCATCCCTCGGCAACGAAGACAGTCTTCAGTCTTGTGAACCATGACAAACATTTCATTAGACCAACAGATTTTTATTTTTTTCACCAATTCGCTCCGAGGACAACGTATTATATTCATGTTACCTTCACACGATTTTACATATGTTAGTAGAAACTTTTCAAGCTGGGGGATTAGTTACATCCTTCATTAATCCCTTCCGTACAGGAGATTTTTACCACGTTAAATACACTCGTCTGGAGGTATAGAGAATGAAAAAAAGAAATGCGTCAAGGGGTTGAAGGTGTTAAGAGTGGGAAAGCGTTGGGTGAATACTCATGCCCTGGGGTGGGATACGCGTACATATTTACGATCGATTTCCTGTCGTAACTTAGATTGGCTTCCATGTCTCCTGTTCCTTCTACAAAATGCAAATCTCATCTACGAGAGAAACATTTTCATACGTTATAACTGAGCAGAAAGAACAAAGTAGAGTGCATAGCATCCCCATGTCTCTAATTCTTCCTACAGACACAGATCTAAGGTACGACAGGGATTCCACCGTAAATATGTTCGGGCATTTCACCCCTGTTTGTGGTAAGGGGATGCCACGCCAGGGCAATGGTGAACCAACCTGTGTGGTTGAGGTGACGTTGGATGGTACTTGTCTCAAATGCCATTCACTGTTAAGGACTGAATATGGCTGGTTATATTCATGATCAGCTAGTCAGGTCAGGTGCGGGTAAGGGGATGGGTCTGTTATGATGTGGCAGGGGTAAACCAGCTCTGCTGTCGGGCCCTGCTGCGGATGTCACTGATTGCATTGCGCAGTTGACCCTTGTGCGGTGTGGTGCGGTGAGGATCTGTCCGTTCTCCCCTTGGGGCTAAGATGCGAATGAATGTGTTTGAATGGATGAGTAAATGGGGAGTGTGTCGTCCTGTCTCGGCTACCTCCCTTTCCTTGGGGGAAGCAGCCTAGGTATATAGATAGATAGATAGATATTCAGGCTGGCCTTGACTTCGAGTATTCTAATCTCCGAAGATGGGGAAGGATTAGGAGTGAAGTAGGTTGGTTTGGGTCTTAGCTCACTCAGCTGCCGTTACCGATTTGGTACCAATGTTCCTTAACTAAATCACTGCTGTTAATATCATATACAACGAGCATTTATGATTAAACTGATTTGTCAGCGTTTTGCTTTCTCCAATGCATTAGCTTGATGCACTGTTATACTGGGCCTTTCAACCTGTCAAATCAAATATAATTCATGCCAGCTTACACATTCGAATTACGATATGTTATTGTTTCCACTAGTCACTTTATGCCTGTGTTTTATTGCGTTACGCTGAGCTGACCCCCCCCCCCCGTAGGTCAAGGTTTGGTGAAGGTGGTGTGGCTGGTGTGCTTAACTTCCCCCCCTCCCACACACACACACGACTCCCACCCTCCTTTTTCTCTTCACCCTGTCTCCTTTTCTCTCCCTCCCTTTCCCTTTACCCCTTTCATCTTCTCCCTGTTTCTCCTTGCTCTCCTCTCAACACTCCTCTCCATGTCCTCCTACGTCTACATGTACACACACAATTTACAGATATGTATATATATGAGATAATTTTCCTATCGTAACTAAGACCACAATTTTGCACAAAGTTAGACTCTACGCTCTCCTTGACCTTGAAAAAAAAAAAATCCCGTTACAGAAGGCAAGCGATTGTGCACTTGTTTGTGAATCTCAGCCTAGACACGCCAGAGACAGGAGGGGCGGGTGAAGGAACTCACATTTGCTATATCACTGTGATTATTGCTCCATGTGACGCCTCCTGACCCCTCCCAGTGACCCCTCTGACTCTCCCCACACGTGACCTCGACGCTCCCCCTCCCCCTTAATCTCGCTGCTGCATTTGGCAGGGGGAGGGGGGGGGAACTCTGTCATTCGGTACTATTTTCCACGACCACCACCGCCTGTGCTGGTGGAGGGGGGGGGGGCGCCTCCATGTGGTGGCACCATATGACCACCCAGCTTAACTTGTATACAGACTTCCCTCTGCTACTTCCCTATCCACCGAAAGGAGGTTGGTGGACTACAAAAGGACAATTTAAGCCTGCAGTCCACTGGGTTCACGTCCAGCTGAGCCTGGGGTCGCAACTACTACTGTTACCACCACAGCCACTCAGACCACAGCCTTTAATACAGAAGAGTCCGACTTTGTGCACTCTCAGTGACGATAAAATTTCTCTCCATCCTGGCCCTCCTACTGATTTCTTCAATCAGGTTACCTAATATTTTAGTTTATTTTTGTTCCCTCCAGGTAATTTCTAGCTTATTATTTTTTTAATCCAGGACTTTTTTAGTGTATTTTTGCTCCATACGGGTCTTCAGTTTTGCGTCGTCCATTTTTCTCCTGTATCTTAATATTACTGGTTCAAACCAACCTATCATTTTAGGAGACTTTTAAATGGCGGTACTACACAAGGGCTTCATTAACCCCTTCACTACAAGAGACATCCTTCCAAAGTTGAATAAATTCGTCTGCTCGTGCCCTGACTAAAGAGGACAAGTGGGTGTTGTGGTTAGCCATCTGTGACTGGGGTTAGGGCAGGTCAGTCCCTCTTGCCAGACATGCGGGCAAAGGGCACTGGTCGGGAATTTATTACACAGACACCGCAACAAACCTAAATTTTATCATTCATGAAGATGCCAAAAATATTAACCGTCTCTCTCTCCCTCTCTCTCCCTCTCTCTCTCTCTCTCTCTTGGCAGTAAGTCACTCTTCCCTCCTCTTTCCCAATGTATCATTCGGCACATCAACTGTTCCATCGACTCTGCCATTACAAGAAATATTTCACTTTGGTCACAGTCATAAATTTTGCGATCCCCTATCTCCTTTCCACCTCCTCGCCTCGCCTTCTCTCCATCCTCACCTCACCTGCTCCCCCTACCCCTTGTATTTTCTCCCTCACCTCTCCATCTTCCATCCTCTCTTTCCCTTCACACACAAAAAAGAAAGAAAAAAAAAAGTCACAGACAGGAGGTCAGAAGAGGGTGGGACAGTTACAAGAAACACGGGAAGAAACAGAAGATGGTAGTAGTAGACACAGGTATGGTACATGTTTCGTTGCTTGATTATTGTGGATTAGTGTAAGTTTGCGAGCATCAAGAGACTCTAACGATAAAACGTCCTCCGAACAGCAGGCCAGTACCATATCAACTAAACCACCGCGTCTCCCTGCTCGTCTCATATCTACTCGTTCCTACCCCTACATGTGTGCTCTTCCTCCCCCACTCTCTACGTATCTACCCTCATTTCTGCGCCTCCCTCCACAACCAACAGCATCTCCTTTCCCCTCACCTGTCTTCACCCTCCTCTCACCTCTGCCCCTCGTATCCCACCTCTCTCTCTCTCTCTCTCTCTCTCTCTCTCTCTCTCTCTCTCTCTCTCTCTCTCACCTTTAGACCTTTGTACCTCCTTCCCTCCCCACCTCTGATCCCCCCTTCCTTCTCATCCTGGTCATACAACCTCTTGCCTGTACCCTTCCTCTCCCTCACCTCTGAACCCTTTCCCCTCCATCATTCACCTCCTTATCCCTCCCATCCTAACCTCTTTACATGTGGTAGGTGGGGACGTCCAACAATCACTCATCGATTAACAAGGCGCTTTTCTGTAACCCAGGAATATATTTACCATGGTGGGTGGTAGCTATATAACCAAATGGATGCCTGGTGGGCTAGTGGGTTACAGTGCTCCAACCAGATAGGGTCCGTTAGGGTTTATATCCGAGGGACAGTTGGGTTATATTGTTCGCAAAAAGTCATTCAGAGACGAGCGAGACTGTTCACTGTTGCCTTATGTCGGGAATGAGTAGCCTAGGTCCTGGTCTCTAAGTTCCTGATGAGGCATAATAAGGGAAGAATCATACATATTACAAAAACACACATAAAGAGTAGTTACCTAGAAGACGAGAGGTTTGGCCAGAGTAGGAGTGGGTGAAACAGAAAGCAGTGAAGGAACAGAACTGCTGGGTGTATGTTACGTGACGGCAGTGTTGCGGTTGAGTCATTTTCCTCCCTCCAACACCATCAAGCACACCTCTCTTGCCCTCGCATCTGCTCTTTTCTTACTACTACATCCTCTTCCCCTCGACCTCCTTCCCTACTTTTCTTTTAACCTTTGTAATCATCTCCCTAACCTCTAGACCCTCACCCACCGTTTTTTTTTGCTCTGAGTCGATCTCCCCATTCTCTTCCTCACCTATTCTCCTCAGATCTGATCCTTCCTCCTCACATCTACAAACCCCTCTTACCTCCTTCTCTACCTCTGCCATCCTCTGAACCTCTTCCTTCCCTTCACTTCACCTCACCTCACTCCTTCTCCCCACCCCGTCTTTCCTACTATTTTCATTGCCTTTGTCACCTTGTTTCCTTCCCCTCTGCAATCTCACCCTCCCAGCCTTACCTCTCAATCTCCCCTCCCCTTTTGCTCCTTCCCCTCACATCTACATTCCCTCCCTACTTTCCCTCTAACCTCTACAATCCCCTCCATCCTATCTGACCCATTCTTCCCTCACCTCTACCCTTTTCTCTCTCAGTTCTTTCCCCTCTCTCTTTACCTCCTTATTCCTACAGCTCCTACAACCCCTACCCTTCCACCCTCCCACTTCCCCCTTAACCTCTACCATCCTCTCACTTTCACACCCTAACCTTTCTTACCTCTGATGCCCCCCTCCCTCTTTTCTCCCTGATATCCACTCCCACCTCTCATTTCACTTTCCTTCTAACCTCTTCCACCTCTTAACCCGTTTCTCCCTCCCCCCTCACGTCTACACCCCCTCTCACGTCTACAGTCCTCTCTTCCCTCCCCCTCACCTCCAGACTTCACTTCCCTTCCCCTCAACTCTACACTCCTCTCTTCCCCTCCATCTTTACACCTCTCTTTTTCCCTCTCCCTCGCCTCCGCAACTGTCACCCCTATCCCTCCCTCTCACTTCTACGAGTACACCTGTCTTCCCTCACCTTTATCTCTACATCCTTTTTCCCTTCCTCTCACCTACACAGCCCTCTCTTCCCTCCCACTCCCTGACCTCTCCCACCTCCTCTTTATCCCTGCACCCCTTTCTTTCCCCTCCTCCCCCTCATTCCTACTCCCCTCTCTTCCCTCCCCCTGCCCCCTTCTTGACCTCTCCTACCCCTCTTTCCAAAATAGGGTCGAGGTCACAGCAGATACCGGTATGTTAAGAGGTCACACGCACTCTAACCCTGCATGTACTACCCGACTGCTGTACTATATTGCGCTTCTGTGCTCACGTCACACACTGTAATACGGTCGAAAGGCTTGGGTGGGATGGGCTAGGATGGGCTAGGATGGGCTGGGCACTATAAGGATGGAAGAGGATGGGATGGGTTTGGCTGGTGGGATGAATTGGGAGGCATAAGGCTGGTACAGGCCTGGGTGAGTTTGGCCGTAGGGATGGGTTTGGTTGGGATTGGGGTGGGTTTGGCTATAGGGATGGGTTTGGTTGGGATAGGGGTGGGTTTGGCTATAGGGATGGGTTTGGTTGGGATAGGGGTGGGTTTGGCTATACAGTAGGGATGGGTTTGGTTGGGATAGGGGTGGGTTTGGCTATAGGGATGGGTTTGGTTGGGATAGGGGTGGGTTTGGCTATACAGTAGGGATGGGTTTGGCTGGGGTGGTGTTGTTTGGTATAAGTATGGAATAAACTGAGAGGAGATGGGATTAGTAAGGTTAAGATGGACTGATAAATAAGGAAGCATCTGCCTGGAGTCGGGTGGATTATACTGTCTGTTGTTATAGAGGAATGGAGTGAAATGGGAAGGCTTGGTATTATAATGGATTTGACTGGGGCGGATGGATGGGGGAGGCAGTGGCTCAATCCGTAGAGAGGTGGCCTGCAATCTTAACGGACCCGGGTTCAAATCCCCGCTGGGGCAGGGAACAGTTTAAGGATTTCAATTTCATAAAAATCAGACATTACTGATCTTTCAGAAGGTCCGCTGACATGTCGTAAAAATACCCCCGCTAATACCAATACACCAGTCCTGTATGAGACAGCTCTAGCATGTATTCAATATGGACGGTGGGTGTTAGCGCCGAAGTGGTGACATGTTGAGGTGTATGGTATTATAATGGATTTGACTGGGTTTGATGGATGTGAAGCCTATGCCCAGAGTCAGGCACATAAAAAAAAAAAAAACTACAGGTACTAACATATGGAACTGAAGAAGCTGGAGTGACATGGATTTGCTATGGTATGGATAGACTTTGATAGACTCGGGATGTAAGGGCGAAATAGTTTGCGGGATGCATTGGTCTGTATTATACAAGGATGGGACAGGCTGGTATAATGATGGGTGGGATGAATTGACTATTAGAAGGATCGTGTAGGAAAGTTAAAAGGAGAGAAGCGGTTACCCCTTCAATCCGACGACGGATTTTTCATTTTGTTCAGGCTACCTCAAGTCTATTTTATTCAGCTTAGAAAGGTTATGTCGCAGTGGAAGAGTTAACGCAACCTATATCTACCACCCTCCAGTAAGAATAGTCTCTTAAGCTGAACAAAACGTCAGTAGGATGCATGGTATAAACGGAAAATACGTCAACGGACAGAAGAATTTAGGGTATTGTGATCAAGTAAACACAAGTTATTATTACAGTGGGCAATATCATAAGCCTTGTCAGTTTTTCACATTTTAAGTGAACAATTATTACCAAAATAATAACTAATACATATATTCAGAACCCAGGCGTAAACCAACGAACATAAACAACGTGACACTGCACTGAACCTATCATGTGATTTTAGCACCTTACTTTCCTCTTTAGTCCCTCCTCACAGATACTAACTTTTCTAAACAATCCGGAAAAATATTCACATTGATAAGTGATGAATTTGCGTCCAGGTGACAGGCGGTCCAGGTAATAAGAGGTTGTAGCCTTACCTATTACTAGTTCCTGGCCGCCTTCATTACCATCCTGCTTACCTCACTCCACACTGCCTAACTGCTCCATACACAGCTTCACACTCCTGCCCATTCAAATACAAAACCCTAAATTAACAAAGTGCATTGATCACTATCCTGTGCCCAAATATAATAATAAGATACGGTAACAAAATAAAAACAACAATATCTGATAAATTCCACCAATCATGCTTCTATGCCCTCAGAAAAGATGAAGTAGACAAAATACATTAAATTCCACTAAGTACATATACCTATCACCTTAAGTGGGAAGAAATAACAAATACTTCGACAGAGCGAAATAAATCTTGATGCCTTTGCGTTACACCACACCACTAGTAAACTTCTCTTACCTGGACACAACACTCATGTCTAACTACACTCATGTCCCACAACTCCCCTCCATGAGTCTTGCAATGTGCATCTCCAATCCACTCGATGAGGTATACAGAAGCTCCAGCTCCCCCTTGCAAGAAGTCCCTATAAAAATGTTCGACAGCTGATATCCATCTAATATCTTCCCTTTCATTTTTTTTTTTCATTAAGTTGCCACCAAAGAGACGGACTTATTTTGCTTTTACTTATTTCTTACTGGTTTGTTTATTTACTTCCTTGCTTGCCTACTGAAGGCACAAAATTGACAGACGATGGTGGTATGAGCTAGATGGAGTCCTTAACTCCATCTCTATGATAAAGATAAAATTCAAGTTCATTTCTGCTGCCTCCAGACGATTTTATTCAACTCAGGACTGATGTGTGACAGTGATGGGGTTAACGAAATCCACAGTTGACCCTCCCAGTTGGAAAAGTCACTCCTAAGCTGACCAGAGCTGTCCGGTAGCAATAAAATAGGAATGCAAAACACACATCAACCCCTTGAAGAGGTTGATGGGTTTGTTATAAGCTCAATCGATCTTACTATAGTTGGTGTGTCTTCACCTGATGGAACTGGGCCACTCCCACAATTTGAATACCAAGTCGTGGTTACATGAAATTCGATGAGCCTTAGTTAGGTAGGAATGGGTCTCCTTGTTTGTTAAGTCCACTCGACCCTCCACTCTGACTATACCTGGTCCTCAACTGAGCTGAATGGGGTTCGGGATCCTCGTCAGGTTAGAAAAATGCGCTACTGTGTGTAATTATCGAGTCTCCTGCGACCTTCAGCATGTTTTAGATGGGTCAGAACAGTCAGGGAGAAAAGTTTGCGTACTGTTCCACTGCGTCTACTCGCTTATGGCATGTTCATCTCTTTCCTTCATCTACAGGCAGAGAGATATACCAAGCCTCTCTTAGCCTGAAAATATTAGCCAGCAGAGGAAAGCGAGAAGTGCGATGCAAGTACTAGGCGAATTCTTGTCCTCAGCTGCATAGTCGAGACAAAAGTTCGATTATCATTTCGCCTCTTCTCACTTCCACCTGCTGACTAACACTCCCAAGCTTGAAGAGGTTTTATGTTTTTCTCTGCCCATATGTGATTCTTGTTTATATGATTCGTCAGGGAGTAAGACGACGGACAATCGGACATGTCCTAAAGTTTAATCAACCGCAGTGGAATAGTAGGCTAGCTTCTGTCAAGAGGGTGTGGATAATTGTTGGCTGAGGAGTTTGGCGGCCAGGCGACTAGGAAGATGACCAGCATGAATACGGGGTGTTATGGGGTGTATATTACGGTGCACTCTTAACCCTTAATTAAGCACCAAAAGGGATAAGATAAAGTTTAAGAAAACTAACTTAACTTTACTGTACACTATAACATACACAACCAAAGAAGAAACCAGGGTTCGTTTTACAAAAGGGAGGATTCATATAGGCCTCAGGATACAAATATAAAACAAGTTATTTCTTACCTAACCAGAATACACTCAGTGGAGGCTAAGTACTCACAAAGCTCGAGGAAACGTGGAGACTTCGAAGGTTAAATCCAGATATAAATCACACACTAGTGTAAATGGAGGAGTGAACCAAAAATGGGAAATTGTACACAAACAGTGTGTTTTGTAATCAAAGTCACGTATTGAGTAGTGTTGGGGAAAAGTGCAACACAATGTGACAAAAGTGTAACGTGACAGTATATGTGTACAAATGTGTACAAATGACAAAATGTATACAGGGATGCGTGTACAAAATGAGATAAAAATCTGTCTCTTCACACTTTCCTCGACCTTATAATGGAGTCTTACTTCGCCTTTCTCAGCTAATTAACCACTAGGCTGTCTTAAAAATAATCTCTGTCCATACAGAAACAATAGAGCCACCTGCTACCAATTAGGGCCTCATACACTTCAGACAGAACTAATTGCGTGCCATCAAGAACGTGACGAAAGCGCCATTTAGGCTTCTAACTGGCAAACATCCCACTTTCCTCCTCCCTCATTATGTCACACTCACAGTTCAAGGACAAGAGGAACTTTCTGCGTAAATTGTGAGAAAAACAACTGGTGTCTTATCAGTGGAGAAGGCAAAAGTGACCCCTTGGATTTACCCTACAGGCAGCAAAACTGATAAGAAAATGACTACCTGTTTTTGAGGCTCGCTTCTGTCTCCTTTCATTATCATCCTATTTCTATTTCACCCATTCGCTACTGGGGTAACTACGCCAGTGACAGGGGAAATATGGAAGAAATGCTACCTCGCCCTGGACGCCTAATAAGGGCTGAGGTGGGCGCTGACTTACATATGTTTGGGATGGTAATATGGAAGGTGACTATGTGGCTAGGTAGGTGACTGGCAATGTAACGAGATGATGGTTATACTGTATTATGAGAAAGTGGACGTAGATGACGATGATGATGATAATGATAATAATGATACCTATGACGATGATAATAATAATGATGATAACTATGACGATGACGATGACAAGTGAGTTATGCCGCAACAGCTGCTAAAGTCACTGAAATGCCTGGCACGAGAAAACACAAAGTTCAAAGGGACACGCATGAATAAGCCTAACAGAGAGTACTAAAGCAAATATGAGTAAAACACTAAACACTAACCCGGGGTATTAAATGGCTGTACTGTAACAACGAGAGAGAGAGAGAGAGAGAGAGAGAGAGAGAGAGAGAGAGAGAGAGAGAGAGAGATTTATGTCAATTCACTGTACAAGTGTTATTAAGGCAACCAATCTGTATTTGGCCATATCCCAGTCTTCCCCAAGAGCCCAACCCCCAACAGTCAAAGTCACATCCAGGTCCCCAATGGTTCTACCGTGTGGCCAGGGACGAGTGGAAAACAATTTGTGCCTAAGAGTAAAGCTGGCCCGGGCTAAAGTGACTGGAAAAATGACTGGGATAATCCTAAAATGTTAAGTACGATAAAGGAGCAGTTGTTCGTGACTGAAGTATCTCACCCCAATTATTTTGTTCCAGTACAAATGTACACAATATTAAGAGAAATCCTTTACAAGCACAAACCAATTTTTAAGCGACTGGAAGATGGTCTAAAAGATGACTAGGTACAGAAGAAGGAAGCTGGGAAAGGTGTTTTGAAAGTTATCAGCAGCTGACTAGAATAAATGACCACGAAAGGTGGTTGCGAAGACTAGAAAAGATAACTAGGAATGAAGGTGACTAGCGACAGTCTGCAGGAAGATGGTATGACTAGACTAGAAAAGGTATCAGAAAAGGTGTCTAGGAAGATCATTCAGAAGGTGGTAAAAATAAATTGACTAGGGAAGGTGTCTAGGAACGTGACTGGGATGATTACTAGGAAGATGACATGGAAGATTACAAGAAGAGGAAGGAAAGGTTGCACAGAAAATGTTACCAGACACTGACTTTATACTCGTAGCGTTACCAGTCAACCACGCAAAAGCTTAAAAGTGTGTCATAATTCTGGCATGGTCCCGCCCCATCCTATAAATGGACAATCGGCGTGTCTTCTGTGTTTGGCCCAAACTCAAATACCTCATGCGTCTCTACCAGGAAATGATCCCGGGTACATCAGGGAACAGACTGACTAGTTCATGCCGCTTTGGAGTTTGAAAAAATAAATCCTGCAACATCTACTATTGTGAAATTTTACCACAACCCCCGAAAAACAGTCACGGTGCTTTACCCCAAAACCATTCACTAGGGGTAAGTTTGGTGTGGTTTGAGGGAAGTGGCCCAGCCTGGCACTTCATTGACCCATAACTATACTCTCTCCACTTTAACTTCGCCTAAAATTGCCATCTCTACATATTCACTGCTCAGCTACAATGAGATACAGTATTTAACATTATAATACGGTGGTAGTCCAGAAGAAATGCTGTGGATAGGATGTAAAGCCGTAGTCTTGTCCTATTCTGCGGAAAATAAAACTGAAAATGACGAAAATCTCCAGGTTACGAGGGACGAACTGAAGATTTATGATTAAAAAAGTTACTGGAGAGTGCATTTCAAGGTGAGCGAAGTGACTGTGAGGGTGGGAGAGCCGAGGTGAAAGAATGGACGGAGGGAGGGAAGGAAGGAAGAAGGGAGGGAGGGAGGGAAGGGGAGTAGGGAAGATGGAGGGGGTTGAGGCGAATTTATGAAAGATTTGGACAGCGGCCGAGTGGGACTGCCGCCAATACCGTGTGACCCCTCCGAAGGGTCGTGCTGGGAGGGAAAGAGGAATGGAGGGAAGGAGAGGAATAAAAGAAAGAGGATGAAAGAAGAATGGGTGATGGAGGCATAGTTAGGGGAAGGTTAGGGAAAGGAGTGGGCTAGAGGGAACGAGAAGAATAAAGGGAAGAGGATGAAAGGATAATGGGTGATGGAGGTGTGGGGAGGGGGAGGGGATGGAGACAGAAAAACAACATACGTAAAGGAAAATAGGAGACAGGTATGGCGGATAAAAAGAAGAAGACAGAAAAAGGCAATGAATGATGCTAAGGGAAGACGGAAGGAGATTAAAAGAATGGCTGAGGGAAAAGGTGAGGGAGAGAGAACATAAGGAGGAAAGAAGAGGGATAATATACTAGGAGAAGGATAGAGAGAGAAAAATGAAAAAGACGATAGTAACAGAAAATGGAAGGAAGTGAGGTGAAGTGCAAAGTGAAAATAGGGGAAAGGGATCAAGGGGAAAGGGAATGTGGATATAAAGGAAAGAGAGATAAAAGGAGAATGGAGAGGAAGGGAGGGTTGTTAGATGTGGCGGAGAGAAATGTAAAGTGGGGAAATGAAAGTAAGAGGGGGAGGGGGATTGTGAGCGACAGAGAAACGAAGACTGAGAAAAAAGCTAAGTAAATGGCAAAAAAGGAAGGACGAAGAGTTAAAAAGGGAAGAGAACGAAAGGTAATGGAGAGGGAGGGAGAGAGGATATACAATAAAATGAGAGAGAGAGAGAGTGTGTGTGTGTGTGTGTGTGTGTGTGTGTGTGTGTGTGTGTGTGTGTGTGTGTGTGTGTGTGTGTGTGTGTGTGTGTGTGTGTGTGTGTGTGTGTGTGTGTGTGTGTGTGTGTGTGTGTGTGTGTGTGTGTGTCGAAACAGGAAGAAAATTATCAGACCAGTAAATGATAAAATGACGACCTCGGTAGATTTACGGAATTTATCAGGTTTATGCAACTTAGCCAAAACAATAATTTAAGCAAGAAATCAGCCATGTCTGTTGCCAAGATTTTTTATTTATTTATTTATACGTACGCTATTCTTTTTTCACATACGACATATTGATCCACGAACATTTAGTTGCATATCTTTTTATTCACCCTCATCCACGGCTTTTGAATCATTACTTTCATTTTCTGTTAATATTTTGTGTAGAGAAGACCACCATTTCTTGACACTCCATACGATAAATTTCCACTGGATAAAAAGTATGAAAAAAAAAATCGAATGATAATCTGTACGTTCATTTTGTATTCGCTCTCCCCAACACGTAAGTAACAACACAAAACTGGGAACGTTGAGTGCAAATGATGTCACTCACCTCCCTCATCCATCATCACAGCAACTGCCATACTGGTCCACTACAGGATAAAGCTCTCTCCCAGCTCCCTCCCAGCTTTCTCCTCCGTGATTTAATGGTTGCTTGGCTACATCTCACTCCTACACATTAATATACGTCATCCCTCCATTTGGGGTATTATTTATAACTTCTTTAGCTTTGTGTGTAAGATTACTTGTTTACACTTTCTTTTTTTACTTATAGGGCTGGTGCTGGAGAGGGACGCCTTCATGTGGTGGTATCGATATAACCGGGTGGCTCCACTACCCGGTTACACAAACGCTCCTCAATGCCTTCCCTATCCCCCAAAAGGAGGATGGTGAACTGCAGGAGGACAGCTTCAGCCTGCATTCCACTAGGTTCACATTCAAAGCAGCCTGGGGTTTGCAGCTACAACTACCACCACCACCAACAACACTACTACTACTACTACTGCTACTACCACTACTACTACTATTTCTACTACTGCTACTACTACTACGGCTACCAAACATTTCATTAACAAACCAGAGTGGAAAAGGAAAACAATAGCAAAACAAATGATTGCTGACGATAATATTAATTAGTATGGAGACTTCTGTACTGAAAGAATTAACATCATTATAAATACCACTCTGGTTCTGTGTCTACGTTTTTCACTTACTCCATCAACGAATCCTCTCTCTCTCTCTCTCTCTCTCTCTCTCTCTCTCTTGGCAGGTGGTAGACTATTCTATCCAATTAATATAATCTATATGTATGTCATCCACTCTGTTTACTTTTTTCTCCCGGGCCGCCACTAGGTTGTCTCACTCGTTGCTTTTCTCATTGTGGTCGTCATTCAAGTATGGCAAATATACAGTACTTACGTTATACCCCTACCTGAGTCTATTTCTACCTCTTCCGTCCCTATCCGACTCGCTTTCTACTTCTTATCGCCCAATCTGGTTTTCTTTCTACCTCTTATCTCCCTATCCGATTCGTTTGTACCTCTTATCTCCCCATCTGATTGTCCTTCTACCTCATATTTTCCTCTCTGATTGTCTTTCCACCTCTTATCTCCCTATCTGATTCTCTTCCTACCTCTTACTTCCCTATCCGATTCTCTTTTTACTTCTTTTTCCGTCCACATCTGGGTTGACACTATCGATTTCAGGAAAAAAAACTCTCGTGATGAAGGACTTACCATCAAAAGTACAGTATCAGTAACAGCAGGTCACACGTACCCTGTGCGAAACGCGGCCACTCAACACAACCCACCAGGGACCCAGCAAACTGATCCCTAAACCACACCATTACTCCTACTTTCACTTCCTGGGATGAGCTGGACTCCATAACCTGTCCAGACTCACGCTCCGTCTTCTTACCTTCTTCTGTAATTATCAAGGATGTTTAAAACCTACATTTATATTTACGAAGCAAAGTCGTCCGCCCTATACCGCGGAACGTGAGGGTCAGGATGAGCTCAAAGAAAACCCTAAATGAAAATTTTATTTCCAGATATTCCATATTATTTATCTTCACCAAGATCCTTAAAAACAGAGCTTTTAAGGAATCGGCAAAATTTTTCAATATCATCGAGTAAGAACTACGAAAATAGGTGAGAAGCTGCAACTGCCGTATTTTGAGTTATTAATTAATACTTCAGAAAATTACTTTTGATTAATACTGTACAGTACATACGTAATACGGGTGTTTAGAAATACAATTTACCGTCTTTATTATGCACTGAGATATCACTTACCAGTAACGGATTAATATTCAGCCATTTAAAATTTTCCCTGCTGATAAATACTTTAAAGAATAATCTTAGCTAAAAAAAAAAAATAATAAAATAAAAAAAAAATAAAACTTATTTAACAAAATCCTCACAAATCACTGACTTCATAGGGGAGGCCAAGTTCGAATATTTCGCCAAGTGGATGTTCTTAGTGTTCCCATTCCTCCCCCCACCCCCATAGTCTCTGATCCAACACAACTGAACATCCTATTGACACTGAGTGTATGTACTAAATGTGTCTTCAGTACAGAAAAAGGGTCATCACAGTGGAGCAGACTGGCTGGAACACCTTAGTTAACCAGAGTATTATGCGACTGCTCATTATGGTTACCTGCACTGCTTTTCTACTATTACAACAAGGTATATCGACCACTTCCATGTTTACTCCTTCAGCCACAGGACTTAAGCCGGTTTTTTATTTTACTACTGATACTACCAGCTCAAGCAAACGCCCAATTAGGGAAAAGGTTAGCCAAGGCAACATATAACATTTCCAGTTCGATAAATTTCTCCTCAGCTGAATAAAACTTTCTGGACAGTGAAACACCGTAATACTACTACTAATATTAATAATAATAATAATAATAATAATAATAATAATAATAATCTGACTGAAGACGTAAATCTCGAATTGTATTGCTTCATAATTTGGAGGGATAGATAATTCCAAGTGAACAACATGTCTTGGTAAATTAGTTTCCAAATTCCTGATAGTAAACACATAACTTCAAACAAACAACAAAGTTCACCCACTTATGGTTTTTCATTTTTGACTCCTACAGATTCTTTCAAAGGCGAGGAAAACAATCAGCAGAAGACCTATGGGTAATCTACACAAAAAAAAATCCTTGCTTATTTACTATAAAAATTTTCACACACGTTAACACATCTCAGTTATTTACGGTTTCCAAATTTTTCATAGTTGCGGTTATTTCAGTGGTGAGGAAAACAGCCAGAAACAGACTCTTTGATGCGTCACATATCTATTCGTGCTCATATATGACTTTCAGATATCTAGAATAACACTTAATTTCACACACAAAACGTCTTCTTTATTATGGGGTTTTAAAATCCTCAGAGTTAGAAATTAGTTCAAGGGATAAAATATGAAGAGAAGAACAAACCCACCGATACTTCACATGAACTAAATTAAATACAAATCACACACACACACACACACACACACACACACACACACACACACACACACACACACACAGTCTCGGTTATATAAGGTTTCCAAACTCCTCTTACCTGTTCCGACTTGACAAAAATTAATGATCTGCCACTGACTTTTTAAACTGCACTCTGGACTACACAGTTTTGATGCTTCCTAACTTTCACCGCCTGTCTCTTCTAAGGTGTCTGTTGTTTAACCCGTTCAATCCAAGGAAGTAGTTTTGCTTTTACTCTTACTATCTATGACCATTTTGTTACCTCCACCAGGGAGATCATGGTTTGTCACTGTCTGTCTATACGCAACATTATGGAAAAACTTCAGGAGAGAACTGCAGTAGATTGGGAATGTTAACTGAGGAAAGTCACAGGAAGAAGTTATTAAATCTTTGGCGAAGCAGTTAAAAGGTTATGGTCATATGAATGGAATATTACTGGATGAAACTGCACCAGATTAGGAAAAATGCCCAAGGACCATAAGGGGAACAAGAGATTATATTCTGCGACAAGAGGGCCAAAGGTCAAGGTCATAATTTTAGAAAGTCAAAGGTCATAAAAGCATGAAAATCACTTATATTAAGCACAAATCACAAATGAAACAAGATGGAGACATGTGGCCAAGACTATGATGTTCCTTATAAAAAACCACTTCACGTCGCGCTTCTGTCTTGACTTACTACCATCAATTTTTATCGTCAAGGTAAAAACTAATCTAATTTGACCTTCAGATCTGAAACTTTGTGCTTCTTGGGTATTTTCGTTCAAAACACGGGCAAATTTTTCGAACTGGACAGGCTAGGAACAACCTTCATTAATCCATTCAGTATTTTTGCTGAATATGAGTTCAGTAGTTGCAAGAATATAAAAAAAAGATGGCTTTCGCGGCCGATGGGTTTGTCATTTACTGTGTAAGGTTTCTCTCAGATGAATAAGATGGTCTGGAGTCAGCCAAACCAAAACATTAAGGTCCCAGAAGCATCACTATCACCTGTATCCTGACACTGTTTTCATTCTTCTGCAGCGTTGCGTTTCTGCTGTGATATTATATAAGCGCCTGAAGTTCAATGTACGACAGTGTAATGGTTGATTCTGGTCTCGCTGAAATGCCTACAGAGACTGGCTTTAATCTTATTCACACACCACATTTCTTCGTTACCAAATATAATCATAAGCAATAAGTCAGAGTGCAATACGTGCAGTAAGTACTTTTATCGTTGCTAGGGCGGAACTTAAATTATTTCATTTTGGATTCCCTAAGACGAATTTCTTCATCTGAGGAATACAGTTATAAAGACTGGGAAAAGAAGAGGTGCATGGCTACTAACCCTCTATTGTCAAGAAGCTCATTTAAGTTACCAGGAGGAGCAGGTGTGAATTTCCCTGTCATCATGTAAACAGTAAAGGATTTCCCGCGTTCTGTACCACCTTTGTTGGAAGATGAGGTACAGCTCTCTCTCTCTCTCTCTCTCTCTCTCTCTCTCTCTCACACACACACACACACACACAAACCAACTGAGCATAGCGGACCCCTCCTCCTTTAATTCCGATTACACACTCGCCCTGACTGCACAAGGATTACAAAAGAAAATTCCAACAAGAGGTATACTAATATGCCTAAGGAAAGGGGAAAACACAAGAGATATGTCCCTCACTCACGACACACACCGATATAAGAACCACAGAATAGAAAATGAGAACGAAGAGAGGTGGAAAGATGAAAAATTAAGAGATGAAGTAAAAAGGGGAAAAAAAAAGACAATGTGAAAAGAGAAGTGGAGAAAGGTGACGATGAGGCGTGAGTAGAAGTGATAATGAAAGAAAGAGAGAGAGAGAGAGAGAGGAGTTGAGGAAAAGAAATGAAGGAAGGGTGGAGCGAGGCGGGTTGCTTGGTCTGGCAATTTTGGGTTTTTCCACTGGCAGGATGACCTGCCGCCTTCATACCCACACACACACACCTACACACACACACACACACACACACACACACACACACACACACACACACACACACACAAAACACGTAACACAAAACTCTCTCTCTCTCTCTCTCTCTCAAATTAAAGCGAGCACCGGAGTGTGGAATCCATCAGTAAAAACTCCCCACAGACGATACACAAAAACACAGCCCACACCTTCAAGTAACGGGGTGCGAGATGCTTTTAAAATCGGCTTTGACTTTGAACTGTTTGTAGTCTTGTTATTTTGACTTTGAACTCTTTGTAGCCTTGTTATTGAGAGAATGAATTGGAGTTACACATTTTTTTACAGTATTATTGTATTCGTAAACTGTTTGTTATTATTCTTTTACTTCTTCACTTTTGTTGCTTTTGTCTGAAAGCTGATAATCTTTTTTCTTGCTTTCTCTCACTTCGTTTCTTCGATGTTCACCCTCTCCCTCTCCTTCAATCATCCCTTCCCCCCCCCCTCTCTCTCTCTCTCTCTCTTTCCATACCCACATCCTTTTAACATTACCATGCCCTGTACACAGGTACTAACTGCCAGTGTAATGTATTCTGCCACCATAAACTCCATAAGTAATGTGCTCTAAAACTCCGCACACCAAATTTCAGATGCAGAAGTCACTTTAACACCGAACGCTAAGTTTTGTTTTCTAAGTGATGTGGATCAGCGTGAAGAGAGAAAGTAAATGGAGAGAAGAAAATAAAAGCAGGGAGATTGTGGGGAAAGACAGCATCAAATAGTGAAGCTGGACATTGCCGCTCATCAGCCAAGGATTAAACGGAACTTTGGGGGAATTTGCTCACCCAACCCATTACAGGTGCCCCAGACAGCACCTGTAAGAAATGGTAACCTGTCCGGCAGTAACGCCTCCCCGACATCAGCTGAAGGCGGGCGTGAAGGAAATCAACTGAAGGAGTGGCTTGAGGTGGTGGCCTGAACTCTGGCCCACCACGCAAACCAGCCCTGCCCTCCCACCAGCAGTAGCACCGCCAAGTCAACCCACGTCTCTCAAAGCCGCCCTTTAAGCCCCACTGAATCCTCCGACGCACCTTCATTACCAGAAGTGACTGGCTTTTTGCTACTGCTGTGTAACTGGTGAGCAGCTGCCCACATCACCAATGACCAGCTCGACCGGGTGTATGTTTGGAAGGAGACGTCCTGGCGAAGGGCATGAGGTACTGTACACGCAGCATTACTACCCTATGTTAATGGCAATGCATTCTAAGCCTCTTGACTACCATAGAGTAAAAAAAGCATCAGGACTATCATCCTTGCTTTGATGGGAGTGGATGTCCTGGCATAGAATATTCCTGAGGCACGAGCTGCACAGAGATATTGTCTTTCCCAGTGCTACAGGCTAAGAAATTACTCCAGCCAAGAGGTAACAGCTGCTGCAGTTGTGTAGTAACTGATTACAAAATATGTGGCATATAGGCCTATAACTACATTTACGATAAAAGCCAAAGCATTTGCCCACGAATGCGTTTTGTCCACTATAACACACACACACACACACACACACACACACACACACACACAAAACTAGATCAGTAATTCTCTGGCAATCGGTGGCATATCATTGCAGCTTCGTTAAACTCGAAATAAGTCTTGGGATTTCGTTGTTCACTCCTACTACGTTACACATTACACTAACATTCAGAAGTCTGAAGTCACAGGTATTATGTTGGTGAATGTCATTGAGTATAAAAGGCCATTGAAGAATTTCTAATTGTTACCCTTTAAAGAGCCGTACTCTTCACTGAGAAAATGGTGAATAATGGCAAACCCAAAAGAAAAAGTTACATGATATTATTTCTTGCAGAATCCTCTGGCAATCGGAGGAGGATAATCGCAGCTTCGCCAAAATTATCAAACAACAAGTCATATATCCCAGGATACTGCTTACAGTGTTTGGATGCAATTTGCCCATTTGGTTTTGAGATATATTGGGAACACACACACACACACACACACACACACACACACACACACACACACACACATTCTCTCTCTCTCTCTCTCTCTCCAAAACATACACGTCAAGGCGAACATCTCAATGCTCATAACCATGCATTTGCAAACATTAAACATCACACACACACACACACACACACACACACACACACACACACACACACACACACACACACGCACGCACGCACAAATATCGAAGGAGTAGGGGATCAAGGAAGCAGAAGAGAAAAGGGGAAGAAAAAGTGGGGGAAATGAGGTGACTATGTAAGAAGCAAGAGAAAGAAGAAATGGAGTGAGGTAATCCCCCCCCCCAAAAAAAAAAAAAGCAGAAAAACTAGAAAATACGAAAATGAGGTAAAAATGACTCGATAAAACAATAAAAGGAAAGATATGATGAAAATACAGGAAGTAAGGAAGTGACAGAATAAAAGGAACAGAAGAGAAGAAGGAAGAACAGAGACGGGGTTTAAAACATGAGGAAGAAGGGAAAGAAAAACACTGAAGGAAGAAAAGGAGGAAGAAAACAAGGAAGAAGGTGGGGAAGAACAGAGAGATAGGAGTAAGGGAGGTAAAAATAACAGAAAATAGTGCTAGAAGAAAGGAAGAAAATACGGAAATAAGAAAGTGACGTAAAAATGGGGAAGTATAAATGGGGAGGAAAAATGGAGAGGAGAGGAAAGGGGGAGAAGGGAGATTTAAGGGGAGAAGAGATGGAGAGACCAGAGCGGAAGGAGAAGAGGAGGGAGGGATTAAGGAGTGTAAAGGAGGAATAGATAAAATAAGAGAGGGAAGAGGGAGAAACGGAATTAATATTTTTTCTATCGTAGCCATAAGTCTTTGGAATATAAGAGACACTGCCGGTACGCCTTTAATCCTTTCGGTACGACGGCGCCTCTTTATATTTCAGTCACCCTACTACCTGGCGATATAATTTTATTAAGCTTAGGGGAAGGTCTTACTACCTCATTTTTCGGAAGGGGCTTATTGAATGTTGTATATGTAACCGCTTCCGGGGAAAAAAAATAGTTTCATGAAATCATCTAGTAGCAAATAATAATAATAATAATAATAATAATAATAATAATAATAATAATCCATCCATCCATCATCCAATCCTACGTTTCCCATGAGGGGCGTAGGAGCCAGGGGCTAGGCAGTTAGTCCTGACATTTAAGATGAGAGTGACCAACCTCACTCATCCCTGAGCAATAAACCCCAACCATCCCTTGGATATAAACCTTCACCGGCTCAATCCGACTGGAGCACAATAATTACCCACTAAACCACCAGGCGCCAAAATTTGGTTATATGGTTACCACCCAGCGTAGTAAATGGTTTTCTGGTGTACAGGAAACCATTTGGCTTGTCACTCAGTGTAGAGTCACCCAAAGGCAGAAGGAAGTGGAAAGAATGAAGGAATGAAAGACAGAAGAGGGAGTGTAAAGTCACCCGTAGGCAGAAGGACGAGGAAAGAATGAAGGAAAGAAAGATAGAAGAAGATGGAAGGAAAGAAGGATGGAGGAGAGGACAGAGCATACACCCGAGAGCAGCACTACACTGAGTGAGTGGATGGTGAGCGCCCCCACCTAATAATAATAATAATAATAATAATAATAATAATAATAATAATGTATGAATGATGTAGTAGAGCAAGAATAAACTGTTACTTTGTTATGAAGCTTTTTTTTCCCTTATATTCCCACTACAGTCATATTATTGTATTTAACCCATTAGCTCCCAGAGCTCCTGTGCGAGGGATTTTGCTGATTGGGTACTAAGCGTGCCGCCCTCCACCTACCGGCTCATAGTCGCGAAGCTCATAGATCCCTATTCCCGGGGTTCCCTTCTGTATTAACTTTTGAAAATGCCCAGTTCCGTCTTATATTGAGGACACTGGGCGGATATGGGCTAATTAAGTAACAAGCCAATCGTGGCAAGAGAGCTGCTTCTTTACTAAGATGGTCTCTGTATTTAAAAATTTCTGCTACCAGACGATTTATTTATATATATACCTAAGTTAGCTACAGCCTTCATTACCCACAACATTATAATGGGTTTCTCTTAAAGCTAACTTATACAGCCCAGAGGAGTCTTTTTTTAAGCTGGAAGAGTTAGACATAGCCTCCATTAGCCACTCCATTACAAGACATCCTTCCTTGGTTGCATAAAGTGTCGAGTGGCTACAAAACCAATGTACAAAATTGGAAAATATGTCGAAGGTTGAAAGGATTAAAGTCGGACTCATTCGTTTTATATCCCACGGCCTGACGGCAGAGAATATCAATTGTTTTTATCATCCTGGTTAACTGTCCTGTGATAAGACTGAGCAAGTTTTCTTACCTGGTAAATACTTCTTCACCATTTCGGGTATTTTAAGAGTAACTTGCTGCCTCAAGACAATTTCATTCAATCTGCAAAGGATCTCTTGTTCTTAAGGGATTAATGAATGCTGTACTAAACCTCTCCATCTTGAAAAGTCCCGCCTCAGTAAAAAAATAATAATTTGAAGTTAATTAAAAAAAAAAAAATCGAATGCATAAATTACGAATACATCTCCCATTATGATAAAACATAGGTGTTAGTCCATCTGAGTTTTATTTATGCATTTATTATTCATCAATTTCATACTTACATATTTTTGGTAATTTTGATGGCTCCCTATTACATACTTCAACACAAAATTTGACAGGTTTCTTGTGTTTCAGTGATTACAAAGTGTGCACCGGGGGAAGGGTGGACGGAAAACGAGATAGGAATAGGAACAGAGGGGTAGGAGAAGGCAACAGTGAAGGGATAGAGGGACGAGAAAAATGGGAGACAGAAAGGGGGAAAAAAAAGGAAGAAGTGAAACAAGGAAGAGGGAATGGACAGATGAATGGATGGACTGGATAGACAGACAGATAATGAGAGAGAGAGAGAGAGAGAGAGAGAGAGAGGAGGAGAGGCCCGATACTTTCACTTCTGCGACCTTGCTAGATGGAGAACCTGTTCACACACACACACACACACACACACACACACACACACACACACACACACACACACACACACACACGAACATTTACCAAACACACACATAGACAACCGGGCACAAACTAAGCACCTCTACACGCACACACGCACGCACGCACACACACGCACGCACACACACACACACACATACACGTTAATAGATAACACATACTTGAGATCATACATACTTAACTGCATACACACACACTTACATACACACATTATTCAAATATATACACATGTACACATTTATATATATTATGTACAAACAAGCAGACAGATGCTAACATCACTCGCCCACAATGAACATCAGCAGAGTAAAAGTCCCAGAAATACTGACTAAAACTTGCATACATTAACACACACACACACACACACACACACACACACACACGACACATATGTGCACTCAAACACTTGCAGAGAGAGAGAGAGAGAGAGAGAAATATCCCTGCCACCATATTACAGGCACTACTGTTGCTATTATCATTACTGCTACTACTGTTACAATCACTGCTACTACTGTTACTACTACTACAGCAAGAACAATAACGGCTGCTACCACTAGTACAGCAAAAACAACAACAACAGCTACTACTGCTACACCTACTACTACTACTACTACTACACCTACTACTACTACTACTACTACACCTACTACTACTACTACTACTGCTACTACTACTACTACAACTACTACAGCTACTATTACTACCACCACCACTACTACTACAGTCATAACAAATGCAACAGCTACTACTACTACTACTATTACTACTACTACTACTACTACTACTACAGCTGCTGGTGCTGCTGGTACTACTACTATTACTACTACTACTACTACCACTACTGCTACTTACTACTACCACCACCACCACCACAAAGTCCCCATTAATGAATTACAGGTACTGAGAGACTATATGTTGGAAGAAATCCATAACAATGTGATGCTCAATTTGCTTTATTAAGACCAAAAATAACGAAACTTAAACTTGTCAATGTTGCCTTCTTTATCGCAAGTTTGCAATCACTGCTTTATTCTTGACGGCATAGCAGGCTTCGTAGCTTTTTTCACGTGTATGCTATTCGTGGTTAATAAAATCCACACTTGCAAACGATAAATCTATTACCAAACAGTTTCGGTGGACACTGCCACCATCTTCAAAGGTCACGATCACTGAAGATAGTGTCAGTGTCCACCGAAACTGTCTGGTAATAGCTTCTTCGCCTGCAAGTGTGGGTTTTATATGCCAACACTGATGATCACGTCAGCGTGATTCCCCCAGCCATTGTTTGCTATATACATCTCTCTAGGACTGTCAGGTATTGGAAAGGGACATCTTCACGTGGTGGCATCGATACGACCGGGCGAATGGCATGAATGGAAGTCTGCTGAACACTATCAATAGCTTTTGTGGTAGTAGTGAACCACGTGTATGAGTGGGTGGATGCCTTAGGTTTGGTTCAGGATCAGTGCTAGGACTGACTGATGTTGGCTCGGATTACACAAAGAAAAAAGGAAACTTACGATCAAATCCCTGTACTTCAGGTAGTCTTTCCTGAGGTGAATACAGGCGTTTATAGATGATGTGAACAAAACGGGAATAATGCCCTCAGGTTGAAGGGGTTAGCGGAAGAATATACAGGTGTGTTATGGGCACTGAAATTTAACTACATTTGCATATTATTCCTTGTCCTTGTGTGAATTGTAGCCTACTTTCTTGTCATTACCACACCAGAAGGAATTGTCATATTACTTTTAAAAACTTAGTCTCTACAAATATAAAACAATATAGAGTACATACGATTTTCAATCCTCCATCCTCACTGCAAAGAACACATAGCCTGTCTTAATATAGCCCAGTTCATTATACACCGGCACTCTTCTTAAGCTGCCGTTTTTCTTTCTGTTTTTTCTAGTGCTAATATTCACTGTATAACACCGGTACGGGTATTTCTACTGACATTTGATCCTGCATCCGCATTGCTAAGAATGCCCAGACTGTGAATAATGACCTGGCCATACCGCACCCCCAGCATAGGATTTCCCAAACCATTTATTCTTTTTTTTTTTTTTTAGTTCTTACACGCAGAGCTCTCTCTCTCTCTCTCTCTCTCTCTCTCTCTCTCTCTCTCTCATATTACCTATTTACCCGTGCGTATATATATATATATATATATATATATATATATATATATATGTTACAGTCTTCATTTATATTTATTTAGGGTGGTTCATATATAAGGCTCCACTTCCTCTACGACTCAGGGTTTCTTGCGTCCTACAGGAATGTCTACCCAGCATTTCTTATTTATTTCCTACTCCCACTGCCACACCCACGCCCATACCAGCCGACTGACCCGTCTCGACAACACATAAGATACCGTCAGGTGAGTTCCTAGTGGAGTGTTATATACGGACCATCCTGTACATAATACATACCATATATAATACCGCATATCTATATTTATCTACCTATCTATCTATCTATATTTCTATTTACATATAGCTTAGATTCCTGGGCTTTCTTATAACCATCCAGTCAATAAAACCCCTAACTTCTCAAGCGACGTACACATTTTTATGTAGCCTGGGCATTCACAGCTCGGTTTATGTACTGGAAATTTACATCGCATCCGCATTGCTAAGAATTCCTAGACCTTCCCAGTACTGTGGTGTCCATATCACGCGGCGGGGAAGGACTTCCCAAGCTATTTATATAAGGTGTTTGTGTGTGTGGCTGAGGACAATGGGGCTGTCTACCACACACTTCTGCAGGACTTTCCCACCGATACGATCTTCTGCTGTTGCCTGGTGTTGCCGGCTGAGGGTGTGCAGCAAGGGTGAGGGTGTTTTGCGGAGAGGGGGAGAGGAGTGTGAGAGGTAATGGGGGTAAGAGGGATGAAATAAAAAAATAAAAAAAGGCGGGGGGATGGGAGAGAGGAGAGTAACATGAAGAGGAGATCAGGAGAAGGGGTGTGGAGCAGTTGAGACGGCAGACACGGGTGGGGAAGAGGTACTGGTGGTAGGTAAGGGAAGGGAATGTAGGGGGAAGAGGAATAGAAAGAAGGCGAGGAGAGAGCTGGAAAGATGAAGGCCGGCATGGGGTTGAGATGAGAGGGATGGGGAAGAGAGGGAAGGAGGTGGGTTGAGGCGGAAAGTCGTAAGTGAATGGGAGGGGCTGGAAAAAAGAGGAGAGAGAGAGGAAAAAACCAAGAGGAGGGAGAGGGATGGGGAAGAAGCGTTGGTGGTTGGGGGAGACTATGTGATCTTCGGAGTGCAGGGTCATAGGTAAAGAGTGGGAAGTTCCTTATGTGGATATCGTGTGTGTGTGTGTGTGTGTGTGTGTGTGTGAGAGAGAGAGAGAGAGAGAGAGAGAGAGAGAGAGAGAGAGAGAGAGAGGAATGACAGCAACTGAATATCAATAAGTACAGTATTCCATTATTCCACGAAAATAAATACATCGTTACTGAGTCATAAAATCCCTATAAAAAGATAATATATTTTAAAGAGGCATAGGAATTAATCTAAAATCAAATACAATACCATTCCTTTATAAAAAGTGTGTGTGTGTGTGTGTGTGTGTGTGTGTGTGTGTGTGTGTGTGTGTGTGTGTGTGTGTGTGTGTGTGTGTGTGTGTGTGTGTGTGTGTGTGTGTGTGTGTGTGTGTGTGTGTGTGTGTAATTATGCCGCCTTGTATTTAAAACATTTACATTGTGTGATGCAAAAGTAATGAGACGGACTCCATCAAACCTTTACTCATTATTTTTCTATTTTTCTATCGCACCTCCTATGTGATAAATATTTCAAAGGTCCGTAACACCTCTTCCTTAGTGATTTGTTCTGCACTGTACACCTTAATATTCTCATGCATGTTAAGTCTACCCTTGAAACAGAAACATAATTTGTATCCAAATCACACACGAGTTTACGAACGAGCCACAAGCAAAAATAAATAGGTAAGGTAAGAAAAAACGGGCCCAATAGATGACTTTGGTATATTCAGCTCACACTAGAGGTAAATAATGCAGTTCTCCACACAAAGAGAAAGAGAGGGGGGAGAGGATGGGAGAGGGGTAGAAAAGGGGGAGAAACCAATGTACGAGAGGCAACGAGATGGGGGGATAAAGAACCACAGGGAGGATGGAGGGAGGGGGAGTGGAGAAGAGCAGACGGAAATGCCCAACATTGTAGCGAACAGCCTTAGGGCACTGTTTTGTCTGACGCTGGTGGGGTAGGGAAAAACGCGAGGTGCAGAGAGAAGAGGGAGGGAGGAGGGGGGAGGCAGAGAGAGAGAGAGAGAGAGAGAGAGAGAATATCAACCAAAACCAGAGAGGAAAGACGGAAATGAAAGAATGGTAAAGCAAGAGAGAGAAAAAGAAACTTAAGACACTAAACAATCTCAAACACTTATATTTTACTCTCGATTAAAATTACCTGTCGTTAGCATGAATAAAATACCACTCATGAGACGGTTCACAGTGACAGAATTAACAAACTCAGCTTCTGTCACTCTCTCAAAATAAACTCGTCTGGCGTTGGTTGGAATACACTGCTAGAATTGATGTGGCCACGAAAGGGTTAATAAAAATTTCGACTACGCAGAGGGATTCAAAGGAAGATCATGTGTTGACTGCTAAATAAGGAAGGTAAGATCATGATTGAGTCAGATTATCACAGTAAGATCATATGAAGTCAGAAATGAGCAAAGCAAGATCAGGAGGGATGAATGAGACCAGGTAAGATAATGCAGAGGTACTCAGAGGAGGAAAGGGAGATTATGTGGGGATAGTCAGATAAGCTAAGGGTGAGTGACTGGCTAAGATGACCCAGTCCTCTGGCAACGTGTTTTCCTCAGCATGGGTAAAATCGTCAGGCGTAAGAATAAAATCGTCTGCCGTTAACGCCTTTCGTCAAATTATAAATCGTCTAACGCAGAAAAATCGTCTAGTAATAACATGAATACAGACTGGTGTTAGCACTAATACGGTCTGACAATTATTACAATCGTTTGACTTGAAAATTAAAATCATCTGTGTTAAAATAAAATGGTATGGCGTTTAAATAAAATGGTCTTGCGTTAGAATTTGACCATCTAGTGTTGTATATAAAAAGAAGTGGCACTTGAATGGAAATTGTCTGCACTAAAATAACAATCATCTGGCGTTAAATTATCATTTGGCCTTGGAACAAAGTCAGAATAAAATCGTCGTATCAGCAACAGGGAATTTGTGACAACGTACCACAACCATAATGAGTTCCTACAGAGAGAAAGTAAACAGAGCTCAAGTCGGAGTCGCACAGCATCCTCCGGCATCATGACTTCTTGGTTAAATCTTCTTATATATCCACTTCAATGTGAGGGACGCCTTCCCGTGGTGGCACTAATTTAGCCTGGAGTCTCTCAGTTCCTACCTTGTCTTCTGCAACAATGGTGGTGGACTCCAGGAGAGGGCACCTTTAGCCTCTAGTACACCAAGTTTACATTAAGATGATTCTGGAATTACAACAACAACGACAACAAGAACTCCGACATAACTTTTACTTTAATCAGTCTAAATCCTGTCGATTTTATTCCAAACCCTTCCTGCTTGGCAGTTCCAACGTAAGCTTAATAAAATCGTCTGGAGTTAATAATGGAAAAAAACATCCTCTGAGTAAAAGGCTAGATATTCTTCAAGCACCCTGGCGTCGTTTGACAGAAATCGTGAATTATGTTTAGCTCAAAGTGTCCATGGTTTGTGGGACGAGTGAAGGGAGGCGTGGCATAATTTCGCTGTGGTCATTCTGATGATAGTTCGTCTAGTATTTCCTTTTTCCCTTGTTTGTCCTACCAGACTCATGCATTTAAAAAAATTAACATAGGATGATGAAGATGATGATGATTATGATTCTTAGTGCTGTATGATTATTTACCACATCCAGTCCTCATTTCCTCTTCTTCTTCCTATTATTATTATTATTATTATTATTATTATTCCTCACACAACTTGCGTGGATGCGTGTGAAGATGTCGGTGCCTGACATCAAGGGCCGGAGGTGAGAGGGTTGGGGGGTGGGGGGGGGGGGTCGTGCAGTAAAGCCAGCCAGACGCCGTGATGGCCACAATACAACCCGGGTATTTTACACTGCCGACAGGGGAGGAAGTTTGCCCGGGCAGGTCCTTCAAAAGGCAAGGCTATTTTTAGCAGCTCAGGTCAGAGGCAAATTATGTGAATGTTTTTTTTTTAACCTTGGGAAACACCAAAACGCTTGTACGAGGTCGTTTTGCAATAATAACGTCAAAACTTATCATGAAAAAGCTTTTAATGAAATGAAAAAGAACGTAAGCACCTATAGCCATTTCAGTTTCAGAGTTCCTCAGGTAATATATATGGATAAATAAATAAGTAAATAAACAAATCGTCTGGCAGTAGCCGGGATATAATAATTAATCCATTCTGCCTGAGAACGTACTTTATTTCTGATTAACGTCAAACCTATTTTAATCTTAGAAAAGACCAATAATACTCAAGGGAGTAAAAAAATCGTCCATTAATCCCTTAGCCACGAAACATCTCCCGGAAGTAAAATTTTGTGGCGGCAGTGGATATTAAACCCACCATAAAACGTCACCGAACTGATGGAGTTAACTGGCAGACAACGGACGATTCAGATCAGAGCAGCAAAACAACATTAATCCCTTCAGTACGAGACCTTCTTACGATGATCAAGATTGGCCCCTTGAACAATAAAACTCCTAAACTCCATTATTAAGATGACGTATTATACAGGGTGTCATGGGAGTTGACACACTGACTTGAGGCGGTGATTCCTGAGCTCATTCTAATACAAATATTCTACGAAGTTATGTCCGATTTCCAATGGTTATGGAGGAATCGGTATTTAAATCTGAATGGCGGTAATGGGAAAATCTATCCATCTCCATCTCAAGTTACCATCATCTCCATCCAGTACTCAGAATAACCATAAAATTGATCAACAAATACACTATAAGCTGTCTAACCAAACACACACACACACACACACACACACACACACAAAAGAGACTACACAGGATGATATGATGGAAGAAAGATCTTATTAGTGTCCACTGACTGAAAATGAAAGTGATGTGAAGTAAACGGAGATGGGAAAGCAAATGAAATAAAGACAGAAGTAAGGAAGGGAAGAGAAAAAAATAAAGGATAAAAGAATAAAAAAAGGAGAAGCGGAAGACGCGAAACTTGAAACAGGAAAGGATAAGGAGCTATGAAAAGAAAAGCGGGAGGAGGAAGGAAACCATAAAGGAATGAAAATGAGGATGAAAAGGAGAGAGGTAAAAAAAATATCAGGATATAAATGTAGGTGAAGAAGAATACAAAAAGAGAAGTGAGGAAGAGGAGATGACAAGGAAAAAATGAACGGAGGTTACGAGAGGAAGGAAATGACAACGTGGATGAACAGAGAAGGAAAGGAGGGAAAGGAGATATTTTACAGGATAGGTATGGAGTAATAAAGGATGGTGAAAGACGAGGTGAAAGGAAAGGAAAATGGAGATCAAAAAGAGAAGGAGGAATGGAGGAAGAGGGAAGGAAAATCAGAATGAAAAATGGAAAGGTTAAGGCCCCACTATACAGGAGTCTATCACTTCACCCATACCATCGTCACATCACACGGCACCCCACAGGCTCTGATGAATGATGATGGTGATGATGGTTGTGATGGTGGGTGGTAAATGGAGAACGAGTGGTGGTGGCAGCTATGCAGGTGGTGGTGGTGGTGGTGACGTTGGTGATGGTGGTGATTATGAGGTTGGCAGGAAGGGTGGTGAGGGTGGTGGGAGTAAGTGTGGTAAGGGTGATAATGGTGGCAGTGATGGTAAGGGTGATAGGGATGAAGAAAAGAGAGAGAGAGAGAGAGAGAGAGAGAGGTTAAAGACCCTTACAACCAAACAGTCCATTATTATAACCACACCATCATTATATAACACGCCACTACAAAGGCTCTGCTGGTGGTGATGGTGGTGGTGGTGGTGGTGGTGGTGGTGGTGGTGGTAGCGATGGTGGTGATAATGGTGGTAGCGATGGTGGTGATAATGCTGGTGGTAGCCGTGATAATGGTGGTAATAGTGGTAGTGGTGGTGGTGAATGGAGATGATGGAGGTAACAGTAGTGGTAGTGGTGGTGATAATGGTGATAACATTAGTGGTGGTGATGATGTGATGGTGGTGGTGGTGGTGATAATGGTGGATGTAACAGTGGTGGTGGTGAGAGTGGTAGTGGTGGTGATAAATGTGGCAGTAGTGGTGATAATAGCGATTGTGGTGGCAATAGTGGTAGCGATAAAGGTGGCGATTGTGGCAGAGGTGATAACGACAACAGGCCATTCACTATTAAGGGTTCTCAATAGCTGAATCCAATCACGTGAGGGTAACAAGAATAACACACCCATCCATTAGCCGCTCCTTCATGGCCTCCTATGGGGCGGTGGGGCTCAATCCTGATATATTAACGCCAAGATGACTATACTCTTTTCACCCTAACTTGGCCCTGACTTTCGTTTTTCTGCAGCTTATTTCACGTAGCTGAGTAGCAGAATAAGGCAGTGTTGCGACCCTACATCTTTTCCGCAACACTTCCTCGTGACTAGCATCATATTTAAGAGTCAATCAGTGGCTACAAAACAACATTCAGGATGGAGGGATGGCAATTTAGGCAAAGTTAGAGTAAAAGGGGCATGGAAAGTAGTGGGGAATATTAGGTGGGCAATAAACTACGCCCAACCCCCGGACATAGATCCGTAATGGTCATATCTAGACAATTTTAACCCACTGAACAACAGGACGTCCAACTGCTGGCCACAGGGTTTCAATCCCAAATGTCGAACAGAGTCTTGGGTCAAAAGAAACTATCTGGCTCATCATTCAGTGTAGTCAAGTGAAAATAGCACTATAATGTGTGAGTGATTGGGCTGACTCTCACACAGAAGTATAAGGCAACTTTATAATTATACTGAAGAGGTTAGTGGATTTATTTTACTCTGTCACAATGAAGAGTTAAACTGAATAAAATCATCTGGCGGTAGCAGGAACATAGTTAAGTCACTGAACTGTAGGAGTAAATCAGTAAATGACAATAGTCTTGTGGTAGTGATGGCTGTGGTGATGATGAGGTGATTGTAGTGTCAGTGGTGATGGTGGTATAATTGTAACAGCAGTGATGATGACGATGATGATCTATCTATCTATCTATTGCCAGACGCCTCAATCCCGTTTGGGGTGGCCACAAACAAATCGCCTCAAAGTCGCCCTATCCCCCGCTATTTCACTGCCCTGCTCCCAACTCACACCCCCCTCTCTCATATACCTCTCCACCCCATCCCTCCATCTCATCCTCGGCCTCCCCCTCCCTCTTCCCCCCTCCACCTCACTCACATACACTCTCTTCGTCAGTCTTTCACCCTCCATCCTCTCCACATGGCCAAACCACCTCAGTGTGTTCCTCATAACGCTTCCTATCACATGATGATGACTGTAATGCCAGTCATGGTGGATAACAATGATAAAGCTGTTGATTCTGAAGGGAGTAGTGTTTATGATGGTACTGATGCTGTGGTGCTTTACAGTGATGGGGAGAGGTAAATATTGGTGATGGCTGTAATGGTGGTGGTGACAGTAGTGATGAGGGTGGTGATAATGAATGTGGCAGTGATAGTGATGACGGAAGTAAATGGAGGTTGAGGTGATCGTGGTGGAGGTTATTTATTTTTACTTTCGTGTACATTTCTCATGTTGGGCACTGATTACAGGTCCAATCCCTTAGTCGTACCAGCTCAACAGACAACTTCAAACACCCTCACACAATGATACTGTGGCAACAGTATCGAAACTTTTATGTTTATATAGGCTTGGGCTACCTTAGTTTAGGACTGTTGTGATAATATTAGAACAGGAGTGACGTTATGACATGTCGGTGGGTGTTGCGTAAGATTAGTGAAGGCTGTTATAACAAAAATTCTGTTTCTCAAACTTGTTCCTGCCATAACCTGGATCGAACCTGCAAACTGACGACCAGCGGTGGATGTGATGAAAAGAACTGTTATTTGTGATGATAATGGTGGCAACGAAAGCAACAAAAGGGATGCCTGTGTGAAATAAAACAAGACATTCTATGACATTCACACGCAACGAAAATGGAAGGGGAGGAGGACTTATGTCTATCTTCTACACAAAAGTCATTCATGCTGGCAAGTCCAAATCTCTTCGTAGAACACAACCAACAACAAACGTTACAGCTACGTACCAAATATACAGCACAGGCAAGACGGAAAAACACAGCCCAATAATCTGTCCGGTCCGGGAATCGAGCTCGGGTTCTTCCAGCTGTGATCTGGATATGCTAACCAATGCATCACCGACTCCCCTATCCCATCCATATTCTTTCCCCTATCCCTTCTATATAATACATTTACTTCCGTCAATTCTTCTCCCTTGACTCTCCCCTTCTTTCTTCCTATCTCACCATTCTCCCTTCTGTTGCATCCCTTCACTCCCTCCCCCCTCCCCTTCCGCTACAATGGATCAGAGTGCAGTGCAGGTGGGAGGTGAGGGAGTGCAAGTGGGGTGTGTGAGAACAAGGCAAGGCCGAGTACAGTACTGAAGGTAGGCTTTATAACAAATGCCCATAGCCGCAGCCGACCGACCCTAAAATGTGCCTGCGCAAGCAAATTATCCTCGCAAAAATTTAGAACTGCAAGCTCGGTGTTTCCCAGCCATGACCGAGTAGATATGCTGTGAGGTGAATTACTGATACTGTGGGGATCTATGCTGGGCAAAGCCCCCTCAGTTAGGTTTTAAACTACCCAGTTAGGCTACCGCGTATGTGCAGTGTTATGTAAGGAGGTTGCTGCTGTGGTCGACCGTAGAAATATGACAAACACTCAGGTGGGGTAGGTTAAGTTCAGTGCAGCGGTCACACCCAATATCCCAGAATTCATGCGCTGCAGATCTCAAGAATATCCTTTAGACATCAGGAGGCTTGGGGGGGGAAAAAAAAAAAAAAAAAAAAAAAAAAAAAAAAAGGCCTGCATGGTATTAACCGAAGCAAAATCATCTGCCGATAGTAAAACTGGTACTGTAGGTCGTCCGCCGCCGTATGAGGGTTAACCGAGTAATATAACTCTCAGACCCATGATGGCTTCCCAGAGGCAAGTAAAATCGTCTGGCGACACTCAAAGTAAAACACAGGAATGTCAGCCTCCGTTTAGGCATTAACTGGGGGAACTGAACGGAATGGTAGACAAATCTTTTATCGAAGGTAAAAAAAAAAAAAAAAAAAAAAATAGTAGAACCCATTTTTTTTAAATCCAGGAATATATACTTTTTAAAATCAAGGGTAGAAATGTACCGAGGAATGTCAATACAAACTGAAAACATAAAATTCCATTTATAATGCCGTCACATCCAAGATTTCCTAACTAGTGAATGAGGCTCCTGTGTAACCAGCATTTTATGAGTGCTGTCGTGCGTTAGAATGCTTGAATGATGAGTGCGTGGACGTGCACCCCATTTCCGCTGGGTACTCTGATGTAGATCTCCTACTATTACACTGCATTTTTTCCTGTTTCTTAGTCACATCCAGCCATATATGACAGTGAGGTATATAAAGACGACGACCTCGACGATGATGGTGGTGATGATAAGTATGATGACGATGATGATAATTATGATGACGATGATGATAATTATGATGATGATGATGATGACGATGATGATAAACACTAGACAACATAATACGGTAGCCTATTCATTCAGTGGAAAATCGCAGGCTACAACTCCCTTCCAACCAGGGGTAGAACCATAGGGTGAGAATACGCTGTGGGAGTACGACATCCACGTGTGCAACCTCCAATATTCTCCGGTAATATCGCGTGACGGTGATATTAACCCACACACTCCCGCCTCCAGCCACCCCGTCCGTGCCACACCATTTATTTGATTCATTCGCTGAGGCTGTGTGGGTGCGTCGGTGGTGGAGGGACAGAGTTAACAAGCATCCACACGAGGTTAAGTCAATGGCGAACTGTGACCCTGATAGCTCAATTAGGCGATAGTGTGGCTAAGAGTGGAAAGCTGATTACGTGCCTTCAGTACCTGGGTTAAACTATACATTACATTACTGGGAAGACTCAATCTCTTTAATCCGATGACGGCTTAATTTTATTCTGTCTTTAGGTTACTGTTTTTAGGAGATACTGTGTGGACTAAGGGGGTGAGATATAGCTTTCAATGGTCCCTTCACACCAGACAGTCTCCCATACGATGCTTAAAATAGTCTAGAGCTGCCAAGAATATACCAAAAGATTACATTCTTCATTCAAGGGATAATAGCAGTGGTTAGTTCAAATAATGATGATGGCTGATGATGATGATGATGCAGTCAGTCTTCCATCTTCAACCACAAAGCTATTACACATACGAATTTTCAGCCAGAGTATCACACACAGCCATTACAACACATCAAATTCCACAAGGTGTGTGTGTGTGTGTGTGTGTGTGTGTGTGTGTGTGTGTGTGTGTGTGTGTGTGTGTGTGTGTGTGTGTGTGTGTGTGTGTGTGTGTGTGTGTGTGTGTGTGTAAGTGGGGGAGGAGGGAGTTAAGCAATCTCCTTTAAACTCATTCAGAATGATGAGATCCTTGTTTAATGTGCTCTTGCCAAATACAACAAGACAATTTTATTCAACTCATCTAGGTTATTCACTTAGGCAAAATTGTTTCGAATTTGATGGAATGAAGCACAAGTCCTAAATTATTGGCCAAACTTTAACTGACAAGATTTTAACCTTTTTGTTCATTTATGTGCTTTCCACGTAAAAAAAAAAAAAAAAAATGCCTAACGTTAACCAAACATAAGACAGATACCCGATAGCTTACTAGGGTGGAAGGGATACAGGAAGGCTAACAGCTGATGAAGTAGTATGTTCATGATTTCTGTGTTTTACTGTCTCCTTTAAGTTTCTCGTCATGTTTCCATTTTCATCAGAACTAATTTTCTCTCTTCATTTCAGCTCCTCCCGGCACACTTTCATTTCTACCATCTTGTTCATGCATCCATCTTTATTGCCTTATTGACATATTTCTTTCCTTGGGCTGTACATTGCGTCACCCCTCCCAGCATCCATACAAAGGCAACCATGACCGCCGCAGCAGCCCTCCCAGTGACCTGAACCCCAGCCAGGGATTCCGGTCACGCTGGCGATCCGCGGGGCCTTCACACTGCACGGGTGACGGGGAATGGAGGGGGAGGAAGGTAGGAAGGGAGAGGAGAGTAGGTGATTGGAGGGGAGGTAAGTGATCGGGGGAAGGGGATATGGGAGAAAGTGGTAGGTGACGCTTGAGGAAATCCTGTGAGTCCGTAATTTGAGGGGAAATAAAAAGGTCGCCAAGGATCGAGGGATTTCCCATGCCAATTTACATGGAAATCATACACAGGTTATGCCATGAATGAACTGCATTTTCACTGACAACCAGTCTCTCCAGTTAAAAAGGTGCTTTTTAAAAATATACTCTAACTACGGTCAGATGACGCCATTCAACTTGGGAAAGACCTCTTTTATGGAAGAGGTCAACAGCACTCTTCATTATCTTTTTTTCACTTAGATGCTTTTTTTTTTTTCATAATCATCGTGGTTGCACCCACACTTTTTCAGAAAGTTCCATGAATGAAGTGGTTATGATTCTTAAACTCTTGTACAATGTACTATAAAACCCAAAACGCTAAGCAATCTAGGCTTTCTAAGAAACTTCCCAACCACCTGATGTAGGTCAAAAAATTACTTTTCAACTTCAAATTCTCTCTGTTTACTGGTATAATTATGGGTTAGCTTGACGATGATAATATATCGTTATAGCAATTAGACTTTTAACACGCAATCCCAGGGACACTCCGGCCTCCCAGCGGAACCCTTCATTTAACGGGTTATTAACCTGGGTTATTAAGAGGCGAAAAAAGTAAACAAACAAAATAAAGCAATCACTGTCAACACACCTGCCTGCACGACAGTTCCTAATCTCAGAGGCTTGTGTGTGTGTGTGTGTGTGTGTGTGTGTGTGTGTGTGTGTGTGTGTGTGTGTGTGTGTGTGTGTGTGTGTGTGTGTGTGTGTGTGTGTGTGTGTGTGTGTGTGTGTGTGTGTGTGTGTGTGTGTGTGTGTGTGTGTGTGTGTGTGTGTGTGTGTGTGTGTGTGTGTGTGTGTGTGTGTGTGTGTGTGTGTGTTTTACGGTCTGACTCTCACAAACACCTCTATCACCCCCGTACCTCCCCCCCCCCCGTTAGTCACGCTCCCTAACATCTCTCTATTGCCTCATCAGGAAATGACTCGATGTGGCCTGGGTAAAATTAAATGCTTGATATTACTTAGCGTCTCCGATGAGAGAGAGAGAGAGAGAGAGAGAGAGAGAGAGAGAGAGAAACCAGCAACTGTATGAAAGCACGCATCAGTGAGAGGCACCCTAAGTAACAAACACGCAAGCAGAGGGAAGCGAGACAGAAAGTGAAAGGAGAGGGGGACTGGCAAGCACACCGGCAGGCAGAGAAGCAGGTAGGCAAGGAGGAAGGCAGGTAGGGAGGCAGGAAGGCAAGGGGGAAGGCAGACAGGGAGTGGGAAGGGAGAGAGGGTATAAGAGAAGAGGTAGGAAGAAGAGAGAGAAAGTGAAAGGATAAATTTTTTCAGCACACGGGGGGAAGTAAGCAGGCAGGGAGAGATGTAGGTAAGGGGGTAGAGAGGAGGAAAGATTGAGAGGGAAGACAAGAAGCAGGAGCAAGAGAGGAGAGAAAGTGAAAGAACAGAAAGTAGGCACACAGCTAAGTGGGCAGGCTCAGAAGGGATGGAGATGAGGAAGAGTGGGAGTGGAGAGGAACGAGGAGTGGGAAGAAAGAGAGGAGGTAAAAAGAGAAAGAAGGGGGAGGAAACAGACAAGGAAGGAGGAGTGAAAGAGGAGAGGCGAGGGAGGAGAAGCAGAAGAGATGAGGAAGAGAACTGGAAGTTAAAAATAAAAAAAAAGAGAGAGAGATAGGAGAGACAGGAGGAAAGAAGGAGATACACGATGGAAGAGGTAAGGGAAAGAAGTGAAAGGACAGGTTTGCAAGCTCAAGAGAGAGAGAGGTGAAAGGCGTTGATATCCCGGCAGAAAATTAATATTCCAAGACAAAAGCCTCATCAAAAAACACACACACACACACACACATCCGGTAAAGCTTGACTAGGGAGGTAACAATGCAATGGGTAATGGACGTGGGGGTACTGAGGACGAAGCGAAAGCAAAGGGTTCATGATCACTAAACTCTTTTCACCTTAAGCCGGTGTCACACTGGGCAGAAAACGGCTAACATGTTGGTCGTTTGTGTGAGCCGAACGATCAACTGTCAGTGGGATTCAGCTTGCTAGGAGGTTTGTTGCTGTGATAATGACTCAGATGAGCTAAATAATAATTTTTCAACTGTTTTTAACTGTGAATGAATTATTTCATTAGAACAGGAGTAGGTTTAAATGAAAGGGGCTTGCAAAAGTGGCTAACATACTCGCCACGTTTGCCCAGTGTGAATCCATCTTTAACTTGACCTAAAATTACCATCTCTCCATCTTGAATGCTGAGTTGTAACAGAAGATTAATACTAGAATATGGTGCTAATCATGAGGAAGTGCTGTGGAAAGGATGCAGAGAGCAGTAGCATTTTTTTTTTCAGCCATTAAGCTACGTGAAATAAGCTACAAACGGACGAAAATCTGGACCAATATAAGGTGAAAAAACTATAGCATCTTCACTGGCTGGTTTCATATTTTCCTCTTACCTCTCTGAGATGTATATTTTTGTACGTGGCATAAAAGGCGTCGTAACACCACTTCCTCAGAGACTTATTTTGCATATTACAGCTTTTATTATCTTGCATGTGACTTGAGTAAATTATGTCGGTATTAAAACTATGAAGGAACAGGTTATCAAGGTGCAACAAGTAAAATAAGTCGCTAAGAAAAATGTGTTGCGAACTCTCCAATGCTAACGAGGATAATTATGACACTGACTGCTATACTCCATTCACTTCAACTTGTGCTAACGTCTCTCAGTCTTCAAAGCGGAGATGTAACAAATTATTAACACTAGAATATGGTGCTGGTTAAGAAGAGCACTATGGAGATGTTGAGCTGTGCCACTGACTTATACCGCCATAGAGGTAAGGGGAAATAGGCTGCATAATGACAGAAATCCGCGTCACGTTATGGAGGGCGAATTACTCTCATTTTCACTCGTCAGTAAGGCTTTTCTTCCTACCCCTTTGATTGCTGGTGGTTCTCTCGCCTGATTATGATAGATTTATATGAGCACTGTACAAACTGGAACTTATTTTTATTTACGTGCTTACTATGGTCGGCTTGGTTTTACCTAAAGGAACCGCGTCACTCCCATAGCTTGAATCTAAAGTTATTGTTGCATGAAATTCGATGAGCCTTAGCTATGAGGTAGGAATGAGTCTCCTTGGTTACTAGTCATATCGACCTTCCAGTCTGACTTCACTTGGCCATCAACTGAGCTAAAGGGGATTTGGAATACTCGTCAGGTCAGAACAAACTGGCTACAGTCATCATCACCACCATCAGCCTGAGTCACTCCATTACAAGACAAACTCCGTCCATCTTTCGCCACTCTGACCAGTTAACTGTTAGCCGGCTTCATCTGATCTCAGCAAATCTGAATTTCATTTCTCCATCTTGTTCCGTACTCACCTCTTGCTCTGACACCATCGTTGGGTTGCCTTTTTGATCTCTGAACAGTCCATCTTCGAAAAACATGCCCTACCCAAGACCTTTTCTGCTTTTTACCTGTAGCAGTATCGTCTGTTTATCAGAAAATTTCACTTTTTATCCTTCCTTGACCTAACTTAGCCCAATCCCTTCCATTTCAATCCGAGCATTCCTAAGTTTACATTTTAAGACTTTTGATTCATAAGTTGGAAAAGCGACTCGTTTTTAACACTGACACAAAATCCATGCCATTTCTGTTCTTCGCCTGATATCGTTGTCACAGACAAGTATATACTGTTTAAACTGCCAGTCCTAAGTACGTACGCTGCACGTTTGTTTACACATTCTTTTTAATTTTCAAACATAACTTTCATTTTCTTCATACCGCTGCCGAAGTAGCCAAGTGTTCAGTGCTTGTTAGCTACGAAGGTGCTGGCTCCTTAGCGCCTGGGTTCTAATCCTGGAGGGGGCAGCTGGCGTCACTCGACTTCGGTGCTCAACCACCCTCTTTGGGTTGGTAGGTAAAAGGAGTACACAGGGTAATGCTAAAGGAAGTAACAGTGGAAACCTGCATAATGCAATGGCTCTATATCCCGACACAAGTTCGAAGGACAAAGTTACAGAGATGAGCTCCCTTATAAATCTTCTGGTGTTGGCATTAAATCTTCTGGTGTTGGCATTACATCGCCTGGTGTGGGCATTACATCGTTTGGTGTTGGTAATAAATCGTTTGGTGTTAGCATTACATCATCTGGTGTTTGTAATAAATCGTCTGGTAATTTAATGGCGACTGACCCCACTTTTACCCTACCCTGCATCATATTCATTTTAAACTCACTTTTAAACTTTCCTTGTCATCTCAATTACCGCGTCTTGTAGGTCCCCTTCTAAAGTACTAAAAACAACGATACTGTCTGAAAAGATCATTAAGGCAAACCTAAAAAAAAAAAGCAATATTGTGCCTTTTTGTTTACGACTTTATAAAATGGTATTTCCTCGTTGTTCTTATGGTAGCAATGCCATCTCTAATAATTGTCCTCTGTCATCACCGTAATAAAGTTTCTTCTGTGTGTTTTCTTCGACGACGTAATAAACTTTCTTCTGTGTGCTTTCTTCGACTTGTCCTCATTATTCCTATTGTATCAGTTTCAACATCACGAGGCACTAAAAAAAATGAGACAGCACAACAGTATACCAAAAATAAATAAATAAATTAATAACTGAATATCCTTACCCAAGCACGCCGTACGAAATACACCCGTGAATTAGAAAAACATAATTGGGTAGAAGCAAGTCCATAAATCACAATGAGGCAGTAAACAATGGGGCGTGTTTGTATCGTCGATCAGGCGTTCCACAAGCGCTAATAAACACTGGCAAAACAATATTCACAATAAATAACTCTAAAACTGATAAATATACAAGAGGGAAAAATTGTACAAGACAACAATAAGAAGGAACTGAAAATACCTGCTAGCAATTGTTCACAGTTAAGGAGAAACTAAAATTGCGTGCTGACAATACAATGCCGACGGAAAAATACCAACAAAATCCAAATTCAAGCTCGCGTCTCTTCATCTAAAAACTCGCTTCATTCTTTATCTAAACTGCTTCGTCCCAGTGCACATTATGGTGCATTTGGGGACCAGAATTGATGTAGACTGTTGATGCTTGTTTATTCTCGGGGACGACTGGGACATGGCAGGTATATAAAACCTGCCTCAGTGACACGAAAACTGACCCCCTTTCATTACTGCCTATTATTTAGCACGATCTTCCTAGGGATAGCACAGCTATAAGACAGTTAAATGGAACATTTGGCCAAAACTGTACAAAAAAAATTGTTTGGTAAATCTGCATTAACTGCAAGAGAAAAGAATGCGCAGTCAACTGCACATATGACCAAGATCACACACACACACACACACACACACACACAATCTGACCGGATGCACTGGAAAGGCAATCAAGAACTGCTGCATCTATATACGGTGTCGATGGAATTCAGGGCGACGTTAAGTTTCACAAACACACACAGCACAGCTGCACATAAGGAATACAGAGGCACTCTCTCTCCCTCTCTCTCTCTCTCTCTCTCTCCTATTAACATTTTGTCTGGTCATAGGTACGCTAGTTTCATTCCAAAGGACATCCATGACAGATTCTCAGCATTAAGAAGACTAACAGAACAACATTATAGCTGAAAACCATAGTCGTGGTACTTTTACTCCTGAGTTCCTAGTAATTTCTCAACAACAGAGAGTTGTATATTTTCTACGCCAAGGGGAACTAATGTATACAAACAAAGGCCAGGCATCTTAATATTTTACGCCATAAACTTGCAGGCAGATAAAAGCAGACAATTATTCTCACAGGAAACACCGGTAAGTAAAAGTGGGCTGAGCTTACTACTGGTCAGGATCCATATACATAGACTTTCTCCACTTCATGACTGATGGAGCACTGTTTGTATGCTTTCGCTCATATCTACAGACTACCCAAGACAATTTTTAACTACTATGGAGAACTGTTCGCCGTTAGAACAGGTTAAGAAAGTAATTAAACAGGACTTCATCTGTTTTCGCTGTCTGTTTTTATACGCTGGCGGCCATATTAAGAGCGCGTCGTCTGGTTTGTTGACATTCGTGACGTCACCAGCCCTGTTAAAGCTTGCCTCTTTTTCCTTCACACCTCGGTCAGTCGTCATCCATCTTGCTCCCCTCTCCTCTTACTTTCCCTTTCACACTTTCCCTTTCATCTCACTGTTCCTTTCACACTTTCCCTTTCATTTACCTTTTGCGCTCACACTTGCCCTTTTTATCTGAGTTCTCCTTTCACACATTGTTTTGACTTTCCCTTTCGCACTTTCCCTTTCATCACACTTTTCCTTTCCTTCCTTCCCTTTCATCTCATTTTTCCCTCTGCACTTCCCTTTTCATGTTTTTTTTTTCTTTCACACTTTCAATTCATTTTTCTTTTCGCACTCTTCCTTTCATCTGACGTTTCCCTTCACACGTTCCCTCTCATCAAGCTTTTCCTTTCATACGTTCCTTTTCATCTCATTTTTCCTTTTGCACTTTCCGTTTCATCTGTTTTTTTCCTCTCACACTTTCATCTAAATTTTCTTTCGCACTTCTGCTTTCGTCTGACTTTCCCTTTCACATCTTCCCTTTCACCTGACTTTTCCTTATGCACATTTCCTGTCTTTTTATAGCTGTCCTTTTCTTTATGCTCAGGCAGTATTTGCATTGATTTCAGGCAAAGAGGGGAAAGTTACACACAAAATGAGTTGGGCTTGACAATATATTCCAAGGAGGGAGACGTTCTGGCAGGCAAACAGCAAAGATACAGCAGAGAGAGAGAGAGAGAGAGAATTAAATATGCTTTGTGCTTGGAAAGAGTAAATGTTTTAAATGTTACCTGATGAAAAACACGTATATTGAAGGTGTAAGAATAATGGGAGGAAAAAAAAAAAAACTCCGGAAAGGCAAAATGCAAACTATAAAAATGAGGAAGAGCCGATAATCTCACTGGTTTATGATTTTTTCTTCTTAGTCTTCCTTGGGATCTTTGTCATTACTATAATAAAAAAAAAATCATCAACATCATCATCATCATGACGATCATTATCATCATCATCGTATTATTTATTATTATTGTTGTTGTTGTTGTTGCTGGTGTTACTGATGCTGCTGCTGCTGTTTTTCTCTTCCTTTTTCCTGCCTTTTTCATGTTCGCATTTTCTTTCTTCCTCTTCATGCACTTTCACTTTCCCTGCCCATCCTCCCGTCCCTCCGTCTCACCTCCATTATCTCTCCTCCCTTTGAAGGCCGGTTCTGTCATTCGTTATCAGCTTATCTCCGTCCAGGCCTGCTCTCTCTCTCTTTACATTCATTTATTTTCTTTTTTCACTCCCCCTTTTCTCGCGTTATCTTCATTTCAAAAAATAAATTCTTTTCCTTTTCACTCACAGTTCTCCCCCACACCTAACTCTTTCCCTTACTCTCACCCTTCTCTTCAACCAACGTTTTTCGACCGATTAATGAAAGTCTAAAGAATGAGAAAAACAGACGGATAGACAGATAGATATCCTCTGCGGTAGTACTTCACCAGACTTTAAACTGGCTATCATTTCTCCCTTCAACAATTCGTGTGAGATTTTCTTCAAGCAGTTTAGTTGATCCGGTGTTTTGTCTATATATATTTCTGTAAAGTTAGAAGTAAAATGGTCCGAAGGGTGGGAAAAAGCTTTGTATTTTGCTATCCTAATTTTAAACTTCTGCACTTTAAGAACACTAGATTCTACCCGTGATGAAATCGGATAGCCTGATGCAAGTTCCCATCTACATAACTCGAATCTCCCTCCCTTCTTCCCCCATTCTTTTGAATTATTTGTCTCCAGCTCCCTCCTGTTCCTTTCTTTGTAATTCTCCTTTAACCTTCTATTCCTATCTAACGCTGAACGGTCCCCAAAATACCACAGACACAAAAACATTAATAGTATGATGTTTACTGGAAAATGCCGTAAAGAATAAACAATAACCGAATATGAAACACTTCAAACACAAAAACTATTACTACTATGACATGATCTGAACACACACACACACACACATACAAACACACATACACACACACACACAAGAAAAATATTGACACAACGAAAGGTACATTTTAAAAAATACCTGACACAAAAATATTACTTCTCTAACACCAAATGGCACCCGGGCCAAATGAAACAGGACTGAAACTAATCCCAATAATCCGTTAGTTATTACAATGAAACGCAGGTAATCTCACGGCTGACCTTATTCACCTGAGTGGGAAGCGGATGCACCTGAGGGTAAAAGTCAGGTGTGTAATGTTTGCAGGTGTGTCAGTATTATTTGCACTGTTGCGGTCACTAGGTTGGCAGTTTCTTTTCACAGCCTTATAACTGTGTTGAAAAATTACGGGATTTTTATTAACTCTAGTCAATAACATAATCATACGGGTTAAATTCTTAGCCCATTTATTCAGAACCATAGATGCCACTATATAGGGCTATGCATATCTATCTACCTACCTGCCTCACTTTGTTTGTTTGTTTGTGTGTGTGTGTGTGTGTGTGTGTGTGTGTGTGTGTGTGTGTGTGTGTGTGTGTGTGTGTGTGTGTGTGTGTGTGTGTGTGTGTGTGTGTGTGTGTGTGTGTGTGTGTGCGTGCGTGCGTGCGTGCGTGCGTGCGTGCGTGCGTGCGTGCGTGCGAGCGAGCGTGCGTGCGTGCGTGCGTGCGTGCGTGCGTGCGTGCGTGCGTGCGGGCGTGCGTGCGTGCGGGCGGGCTGCTGTACTGGTCGGTCGGTCGGGCGGGCGGGCGGGCTGCTGTACGGGTCGGGCGGGCGGGCGGGCGGGCGGGCGGGCGGGCGGGCGGGCGGGCGGGCGGGCGGGCGGGCGGGCGGGCGGACCTGCAATTATCTTTTACTCCTGACGGTCGTTCTCTGAATCGTAAAACCGTCTTATCCTGGAAGCGGATACACTGAATTGCTCTTGTGCATTAGGGAAGGCTCCCACCTGTATCTCATTCTTTGTTTGTCAAGACCAAGATACTACAGGCATAAAATAGTATGCAGTTTGCGGAGTATATTATTAATGAGCGCTTCACAAGTCGATTTAGCAATCACCTTTTCCTTGCTACCTATCAGTCTTAAAGGTGAATTCTTGTTGGCGCAGGAGACTTCGTAAAACCTTTTCTTTGAGATTTATGCTGGTTACTTATAGTAATATAATATTGACATTCTTAGCATCAATAACATACAAAAGGATATTAAGGTGCCATAGTCAAAATAAATCGCTAAGGAAAACATCCTTGGACAAAAAAGAATACGACTCTCTGGTATTCCCCTCTCGCCCCCACATCAGGGCCGGAGACAGGAAGCCCTCACAGCTCACCTCACGTCACATTATTACCTTCAAATAATTACGGCCTGCGCACCTGCCTGGACTTAAGAATAGGACATCACGCTGTTCCTATTCTTTCAAGGAATTTTACTATTAAATGAAATACAGGAGACAAAATGTTCGTAAAAAATGGAAAGAATTGGCATGGGGATCTGGAGTGCCTCAGCTTCAGTTTCTGGCTCCTAGTATACATCTATACTGATATCTATCTACCTACCTACCTACTTACCGACCGACCGACCGACCTACGTTACGTGTGTCTATAACTATCTACCTATCAATCATGTGTGTGTGTGTGTGTGTGTGTGTGTGTGTGTGTGTGTGTGTGTGTGTGTGTGTGTGTGTGTGTGTGTGTGTGTGTGTGTTCTGACTGCAACACGATAAACAACTGTTATCGATGCCTGCTTGAGTAACGGACTGTTCCTAATGACTGTTTCTGAATGACTCCCTTTACCGACTGTTAATATCTGCATGACTGCTGTTTGGGTGACTGGCTGACTGTTCCTAGTGACTGTGCGACTGAGTGACTGACTGCAGTAACTGTTGGATGACCGTGACAGAGAGGAGGGTGGAGTAACTCAAGACAATCCCCTTCCCTCCCCTACCCCTCTCTCCAGCTTTCCACCTCTTATTTCCCTCCCCTTTTTTTCTCTTTTCCTTTCGCTGCTCCTTTGTCTTGTTCCCTCAAATCTCTCTCTCTCTCTCTCTCTCTCTCTCTCTCTCTCTCTCTCTCTCTCTCAACCTACTAAAATTTCGCCAAACTAACCCGTAACATTCAAGCGAGTCTGAACTGCTATAATCTCCTCCTCAGTTTCGAGCCCCATGTACAAGGGTTACTGACCGCGACTGTACATTTTTTTATGCTAATATTACCACGACAACAAAGCTACGATACCTCAGAGTCAATAAAAACACAATAAACGCACTCTGGCTTGACGCAGCGCTGGATCCATTGGTATTCTCCCGCGGTTGCCTTGCTGATTAATAACTATCCCTTGACCTAACAGACTCGCTTGGGATACTCTCTCTTTGCTCGTTTTTTTTTTCCGCCTTCCCCACATCTGTCTCACCTTTGGCTGTCTATCTGTCTGTCTATCTACTCGTATGTTTATTTAGCTATCCGTCCGTCTGTGTGTCTGTCAGTCTGTCTATCCGTCCCTTCATCAGTCAATGTGTCGATCATCTACATAAATACATGTCTCCTCTTCCTTCTCCCTCCCCCCTACATCACCTGCTTCACCTCACCCTCACCTCCCACCTTACATCCTCTACGTTAACTCCCCCCCCCCACACACACACACATACACACCTCCTCTCCCTCCCCTCACAGATGGCCGCGCATGAAGGTTGCTCATGTCTATACAAATACCAAACATACTTCTCAGGAAATCTCCACCCACCCCACCCCACCCCACCCCATCCCCCATCCAACCTCACCCCATCCCCCACCCACCTCACCCTTCCCTCCTCTCACTCTTATTTTTACCCCTGTCACTCTCGTCCTCTCATCCACCCCCTTGGCCTCACTCTCTATGTGTACTTTTATTTCGTTCGTGGTTTTTGTTGGATATGGAAGGTCAGATTGAGAGAGAGAGAGAGAGAGAGAGAGAGAGAGAGAGAGAGAATCGGATAGGTATGGAAGTATGGCCAAAAAGTATTACGGAGATGAAGAGCATGTGGAAAGAGAGATCACTGTCCGTTCAAACAAACGTGGAATTTATGAAGGAAAATTGATGCAGGCTGTGCTGTGCTAAACTGACAAGGCATATTGAAGTGAAGAAGTGACTGGAGATTGATGATGATATGCAGACCGAAAGGCAAGGGAGGCAGAGGGATCGGAAAGCCTAGTAAGAGGTGGAACGTAGTGTGTGAGAGGAAATTTTACGTCACGCAGCCCTGAATATCCAGAAGGTAAGAAGCACGTATGGAACAAAGCAAACAGAAATGAAGTAGTATAAGGAAGATGGGATGAGAATGCAGAATCTTTTATCTTTAACACGAAAGTGGTGATATGCCTGGAGTAAACCGCGGGGTAATACAAAATGAAGACACTGACTGTGGACGTTCTAGCCCTCTATGGTACTGATCACATATACGACCGCCGGGTCCATGTGAGTGAATGCAGCTGCTTTCTCTTGCAACGGATGCCACTACGCCAAGAAAAGCATCAACAAGGGTATACAAGTGGTCAGTAATATTTCACTGCATTTGTGGTTCCGGACTTAAGCGATATTTAGTCGCTTCGAACACACTTGAATATTAATGTTTAGTTTATACGCAGGTTTATGACTGTAGAAGAATTATTAACACTGCAATAAATACCAACGCACCCAACGCACTCTGCCAGCCTGTAGATGACCCCACCAACGAACCGATGATGGACTACGCACCAGCGGTTACTTTCACTGTCCGTAGAGGGAAGAGCGGGGTAGTTTTTCTTTACACGATCGTTATACTACTAATACATTCACTACGATGATGCCTTTTTTTTAGTGAAAGAAACGAACTTAAAGAGGACATCATCATCATCATCATCATCATTTTCATCATCATAACACCACCACCACCACCACCACCACAAATCTATTCCAATTATTATACATGCAGTGGGCAGCATTTGTAAACAGGAATGGTCAATAACACTCAAGCAGGAGAGCTATGAGTAGTGTCCAGCAAAAATGAGAGGATATACTTCAAGTGACAGTCAGCTCAAAATAACGCAATAAATTTCAGAGTGGAGTTGCGTAACAAATTCCAGTCGCCAACTCAGCCCCGCCCCTGTGAATATATTACACATTACGCCTATTACAAATACGGGGGTCAAAGATCAAGGTCACCGTCGGTAGCCACATGTACAGACAGGAGAGAAAGTACGGACACCCCTATGTAGTAAAGTAAGTCAAGAGTTAAATTAAATACGTAGATATATAAATAAAAACAGCACCTACTTCACACTTCGGGCATGTCTGTCACTTTCTTCCCTGGCGCATCATATCGAAGAGAATCATCTATGGCCTGAAAAACATTCCAAGTCTTTCTCACTTTCATCCTTTGATTCCGACGGCGTATTTTATTATTCTGTTCTTGCCGCCTTCAGACGATTTTATGTAGAATAGGGAGAGAGAGTAGATTGAGAAGGGGTTAACTGACTGCTTCTACCAACTTAACAAAATCGTCTGGAGGTAATATGACTAAAACAGGAAGTACGTCATCGGAGTACAGTGTTAGGCAGCAGAGGAAAGCAAGCAGAGGTGAAATTTAAGTCGTACATTCGCCCACGACTATACTACTATCTACATAAAGTATCATTGCTCTTCCCGTAGTTTGTATTAAGCGTAACGGAAAGCCCAGGTGGCGAATGGGTTATGAATTTCTTATAAACATCATACTTTTATGTGTTTTATTTTATTTGTTCGTCTATACCTAAGTTCCTCTCCACACACAGTGTCTTCGTCTTTTCCTTCTCCAACCACATCCCTAATCCCTAATTTCTCTTAATTCACCCAATCGCTCTCACTCTCCAGCCCCACTTAGTCCACTTCCATTACCACACACTCGCAATCTCCACTATACACCCATTCCCTCTCCACTCCTGTCCCTCTCCCTCTCCACTCACCAACTCTCTCCCTCGTCAACACCACCACCCACACACTCCCCACATTGCTTCCCCATAATTTTCTCATCTCCCCCTGCTTCCGTTTTCTAGCTGTAATACACACTGTCTCCGTTCACTTTCACTGTCAGTTACATATATATATATATATATATATATATATATATATATATATATATATATATATATATATATATATATATATATATATATATATATGTATATATTTATAGATAGATAGATAGATAGATAGATAGATTTGTGTGTGTGTGTGTGTGTGTGTGTGTGTGTGTGTGTGTGTGTGTGTGTGTGTGTGTGTGTGTGTGTGTGCTTGTGCTAATACTCTTGGATGCATGTTGATATACTTAGGTCTCATACATACAGTATATGTACGCTCCAAAGTAGACCTTCACACGCACACTCTCTCGAGATAACTAGTCTTGTGCACAGTAAACCATACACACACACACACACACACACACACACACACACACGGAGGGTGACACTGATAGCCGATCAAGTCACCCTTCACTGCCCCCCTCCCCTCAAGGCTACAGTGAGGGGAGGGAGGGGGGAGGAGTAGGATGCAGGGGGAGGGATGGTGGAGGGGAAATGAAAAGACGGAATGAAGAATTTAAGGGGGGGGGGGAATTTAAAAAAAATGAAAAATTAAGATACAGAAGGTCAGGATAATGGAGACAAAAGAAAGGACAAAAAAAAAATGCGTGTAATGGAGGAGAATAATGCTGCAAAAAGGAAAGGAACGAAAACTGTATAGGAGGATGTCACACACACACACACACACACACACACACACACACACACACACACACACACACACACACAAATCTACGTGCATCCAAAGCAGACTACTATTTCTAAAGTATATTACCAGAAACTCGGCTAATTATGACTACTGACAGCACTTAGTAATGTGGGATGCAGGCTGATACGATTACCTTAAATGACCGCACGTGTTCAATTAATGTCTGTAAAAGGAATCACAGGTCTTCTTCCCTTTCCCGATTCAGTCCTTTCAACCCGATGACGTGCCTGATAAGCCTCCTATTTCCAGTCTATATTTACTCAGCTTTGGAGAGATTTTTTACAACGACGAGGGTTAGATTCAGCTCCCACTAACTCTTGGAAATAAATAAATAAATAAATAAAAGAGCCTGGTAATAGAAAAAAATCACGTTCTCTGGTGAAGGGCTAAATCTCTTCAACCTGAGCATGTATTTATTTTTATTTATTTTTATTACCAGACAAGATATTCAACAGAACGAGTCCTCTGGTACTGAAGGAAATAAAGTTGACTGTATTCATCTCACGTACGAAATGCCTCTCATTAATTAGATAAAGTCGACTGAATAAAGCATAAAATAAACAAACACATCACTGGACTGAAAGGGCTAACCATACGGCCATCAGACATTCCTCGATATCATTCCCGTCTCTCTAACCTCTTTACCTTCAAGTCCAAGTGTCATGGAAGGAGGGTTATGTAAACTCTAGTACTGTTACACGACGCGGAACTCTGTATCATTCCTGTCACTTTAAATTCCTTTGCCTCCAACCTCAAGCAACCTATAATACTGATATGTGGCTTCGTCTCTTCTAACCATTATTTCATCACCACTTATCTCTGGTGTCAATAGTTTAAATATTATCTTGGTGTTACTTTTACAATTTTTGGGAAAGAAGTATTGCACTGCTCTCGGAATAACATTTCTTGCGACATCAGTGGTGGAGCTTTTCTGATCGAGTCATATACAGTATATAAACAAATGCCTCATTAATGCTTGATCCTATTTAAATGAAAATGGCCATATTCTGTGTTTGACTCTGGGAGGAAGTTATTCAAATTTGGTGTAAATCAATCAAAGGTTAAGGTAAAAAGTCAGGGGTCAAGGTCAAAAGTCAAGTAAGCGCCTTTATGCCAACAATGCCTGTTCCGATACACCGTGTGTAAGGATGGCAGGAAGGGATTCGATTTTGCGAAGTTCGATCAAAGGTCAAGGTCACGAGTCATATTCAAAGTTCACATGCTACGTCAGTATACTCTCTCAGCACGCTTTGCTGTTCTCTCTTGTAGAAAAGCAAATGCTCGTCTTACATTTAACAAACATTAATGTCTGGTTATCATCATAATCTTACTCAACAACACGAAACTCCCCAGCGCCAGATGAGGAGTTTGGCTCATCACCAAAATCAGTTAATTAAAATGTTTAAACTGTACCTTTATGGACCTGTCAAAAGGAATTCTTTGAGATTCGAGCAACAGATGTCACACGGACGCGTCCAGTGAACAGATAATTAGTGTTTATTAGCACACGTGAATATTACTGTAGGCGCTTATTACTTCTTACAAATCTATTTCCTTTGCTACTGATTTTACCTTCAAGAAAATTCCAATCATAATGGTAACTTGATTACAGTCGATATTAAATAACATCATTACATCATCCTGATCCCCCTCCTCTTTGGTTTCCACCGAAGGAAAGGGTAAGGCCGGGTCCAGATACAAGGAAAGAGAAAGTACGATAGTGGGAGAATTTTAGACATCATGCACAATAAAAAAAAAAAAAAAGGATTGGGAGGGGGTCAAGCAATCATTCACTCATTATTCCAGTCACAGATGAGAACCATGTTACCTTCGTCATTGCTGGACATGGAAGAATAACCAGCAATTCGCACAAGAATGACCAACAGTCACAAATTAACTTCATTATTGCTGTACATGCAGAGGAACGAGGATAAGAATTACTCCCCCAAAAATATATATTACCATTACCTTGATATATCCAAAAGAAGTTGTACAAGAAGTACAAGAAAAAAAAAGTTACATATCTCCATTAATTTTCTGCACGTTCAAATAAACTGAAAGAATCACCACAAAGAGGCCATTATTACCTTCATGTATGTATATAAAAAAAGACTGATATAAGAATTACCTCTCAAAAAAAGAAAAAGAAAAAGAAAGTAAGAAGAAAGTTACATGTTGCATTCATTAATGTGCAAACAAACCGGCTTAAAACTTGCCTATCACGGTGGCTGCAGCTCAGGTGTCATCAGTATGCACTTTCCCATCAAATAAAAAAAAGGAAAGGACGAAGAAAGTCCACACTGCCTTCATAAATCCTGTACGTGCACATAAACCCGCTTCAGACTTACCTCATCATGGTGGCTTCAGCTCGAGTGTCATCTGTGTGCACTTTCCCATCGCGACACACTCGTCAAAACCACCAAAGGCTCTGGGGAACAGGAAATACATTGGCTTTAATTTCCATGCAACTTATACATGACTCCACTATCACCTCCACAAGCTGGTTCAGGGCCTGTTGACACTGACACCTGTATTATTCTAGGTGGCACTGAAGGTTCCACACAACCTCATCCTTATTTTGCTCATTACATCTTAACACTGTCCAGTATTTATATCGTTTCAGTATGCACACATCCGCTTCAATAATGTGCAATATCAAACTGAGGTGTAATGTGCAGAACAAATCGGTAAGGAAGAGGTGTTACGAAATCTCCTGTACCATTTATAATACAAGGTCGAGATCTGGAATACTTTTCACAATACCATCGGTCTCTTTCACCTGACAGAGCTAAGTCACTCTCACAACCTTAATACTAAGTCGTGGCTGCATGAAATAGCTACGATGAGTCTAGGTCGTACGGCAGGAATGAGTCGCTTTGGTTACTACACAGATCAATCCTCCAATCCGTCTCCTGTACACCTGGCCATCAACTGACCTGAAATGGGTTGAGGATCTTTGCCAAATAGAGAGAAAACAGTTATAATTTATTTTTCGACCATGCGCGTCTGGATAAAAAATATAACAACATACAATGGAAAAGCATCCTCGTTCCTCACTGTCAGCCATAACGTAGGTGACGATGAGAGACGGTATGCCCAAAACGCGGCCAGCGGAAAAGTGAGCGTTCTTCCAGTGGTTATTCCGACCCATACATGACGAATTAACGTCACAGGTTGCCAGACTCCAGCCTCGGTGTGGAAAGACTCTCACTCGAGGCAACGGAGTGACTGTGCAGTAGATTTACCTCCTCCCATTGAGAAGCATGAAAAGGAATCGCCAGAAGGAAAAAAAAAAAAGACAAGATAATAAAGAGGGAAAGTGCATACGCTGGTCGGCAAAATCACGATACAAATTTATGAAATACTGATATGAGCTGTCAATCCAGCTTGTTCGTACGCTTTCTAATCCTCACAATAACACTTCTCGGATCAGAATTCCAGGAAGGAAAACGTAGGTAAATAAATAAATATGTAAAGAAAGAAGAGAAAAGAAAAATGAAAATAATCAGTCAGTTTACTCTTTGATTCCTTCTTTTTCCTTTCTTTTTTCCTTTCTTAGGTGCTGGCTAAACGACTATATTCACCTCTGACATGCTCACTGACACTCAAAATATTACTCTCTGCATGCCATATTTTACATTTTGGCATTCTGTTCTACCCAGGAAAGTTTGCTGATCTAAAGGAAAGAGTCTGTATCCAGTGCGGTACTTCAAGGTTCATGCCAGAGTAATTTAAAAGGCAGTAATAAGAGGGACACACATCAGGGAAGGATTAACGAACGAGGTAAAAGGGGCAGGAAAAAAACTGAAATCAATGTAAGGAGAGAACCTGAGGGGGAAGGAAGACGCTGTAAATAAGACGGAAGGTGGCTGCGGTAAGAAAAATGATCCAGGCAATGAGTGAGAGGGTGGAAATGACAGAGGTTAGACTGGAAAGGGTTATGACAGACGAGGGAGGTAGTGCAGAGATGTACCAAGGCAAAGAGAAATGGCAGAAAGGCAAATGGAGGTAGAAAAAAGGGGGAAAATGGGAACGAAGAAAACTGGACTGAGAATATTAAGCAGAGAGTAAGAGGATGTATATGAAGGGTTAAACTGGAAAGGGTAATGACAGATGGGGAGGATTGGAAGGATGTGGCAAGGTAAGGAGAATGGGTAGAGTTCAGACAGACAAATGCTATGGAAAATAAAATGAATGGAAGATGGTATGAATATATAAAGCACATCACTTCATATGACAGATGGGCAGGTGGCGAAAGTATGTAGCAAGATAACGAGAAAAAGAAAAGAGCAGAAATGAAAAATACTACAAGAATGAACAAACTAAACTGATGTGAAAATAATAGGATGGCAGTGACAGAGGCTGAGGCAGTAATGGCTATAATGGCCGGGGAGGTAGTGGAGAGATGCAGTAGGATACGGAGAAGAGAGAACTAAGGAAGACATGACTACTAGAGAATTACCAAAGACAAGCTCCAGAAAAGGGAATAAAAAGCATCGACTGACCCCTTGAATCTGACGACTTATTTCATATTCAATATAATTTTAATAAACTATGGACATATCCCTTGTACTGGGGGTTAATGAAAGCTGAATTTACCTCTTCAGTTCGAAAAGTCTCTCCCAAACTAAATACAATCCCTTAGTAGGAGCAAGAATGAGATAATATTATGGCCTCGGAGTGAAGTGGTTGAAGTTAGGATCATCGCACGAAGCACAAGAGAGGGTCGTAGTTGTAGCCCCACGTTCATCTGAATGTGAACCCAGTGGACCGCAGGCTGAAAATGCCCTTCCACATCCCACCATCCTTCTTTGGGGAAACATGGAAGGAGGTGAGGGACGCTTATATAACCAGGAAGTTCCACCGCCCAGCCATATCAACGCCACCCCACGAAGGCGTCCCTCTCCACCACCATACGAGAAGTAAATGACGTCACAGTGATGAAAGTGCCAGGTTAAGACGTCACAGTGAAACAAGTACCAGGTAAAGACATCACTGTGAAGCAAGTGCCAGGTAAAGACGTCACAGTGAAACAAGTACCAGGTAAAGACGTCACAGTGAAACAAGTACCAGGTAAAGACGTCCCAGAGAAACAAGTACCAGGCAAAGACGCCACAGTGAAACAAGTACCAGGCAAAGACGCCACAGTGAAACAAGTGCCAGATAAGGACGTCCCAGAGAAACAAGTACCAAGCAAAGACGCCACAGTGAAACAAGTGTCAGGTACGACTTACTACAGGTGTCCTTCAGAGGGTAAACCACTACAGAGGGATACAAAAAAGGATTTTTCGAGGTCAGATTTAATTGTTACCTTCAGTCTACCTTTGGTCGTGTTGCCTTACCCTCACAGCAATTTCTTTATTACTCTTTATATGATATTTTAATTATTTATTTTAAAATTCTTTAGTATTTGACTTTTAACTGAGTGGTCCTTGTCTTTCCCTATTATTTGTAAGGCTATTACTTCCTGTTACTTTCCTCACTCTATCGTAGTTCTTGCCATTTTCGTTACGCTTTATTCGGCTTTAAGGACAATTTTCGAACTGGTGGGCATGTTATAGACCACCAACCCCTAGAGGATTTTCCTAAGTTGCACAAACCTGCCTGCAATCAGGAAGAATATACTGAAAAAATATCACTGCACTGACGATGTTATTATATTATTTTCCCGAAGAATTTCCCGCATAGTCTAGTAATTAACCTAATCTAAACTAATATAAAGCTAACCTAACTTAAAGTATGTCCAAAATGTCACGGTTAGGTCAAAATATGTCTTGATTAGGTCAGAGTTAGGCTAGGTTAGGTTAGGATGGGCTTCAGTAAGTGTCCGCCATTACGAATGAAAAGAAAAGGATGCATGCAAGGGGAATGAAATTAAAAAAAAAAAAAAAATGCGATAAAATGATCATTAAGTCCTTCCACAACGAGGAAATTTATAATTTTTGCTACCCCCTGGTGGGTATTATTTAACTCTGGAAGAACCCATCGTAGTGAAGGGGTTAATATTCTCGAGGGCTCAGGAGGCTCAGTACCATCCTTTCCTGATACCTTCAGCCCAATGACATAGTTTTAAGTTTTATTCTTATCTGCACATAATTTACCGCATTGGGGCAGCCCTTTAGTGGTGGAGGAGCTAAAAATGGCTGTATATAATCCCGGCAGGTCGAAAGGCCTCCTTAATCTGAGTGATATCGTCAAAAGGCATCAAGAAAAATATGAAAAATAAACCAATTCAGGGGATTAATCTTCCTAATACGGGGCACAGTTCGGATGAATAACATTAAAGATTATCAACTTGCCATTTGCATCTGTATCTGTATCAGTATGTACGAATTCCAACGTTGGACCAAACCTCAAAAGGGGGAAAGTAACATCTAGAATTAACCCTCCTCATGCTGGCTAAGTACGAACGAGGAATGGCCGCTGCATGGGGTGCCAAATTTCTGCACTACGTACGTTTGTGCGTCAGTCAGTTTCCTATGTCACTATTAAGAATCGACGGGGTTTGAACAAATGCTAGCATATAGACATACTACCATCAGTTTCTTTTAAATATCCACCTAGGTTTGGATTCGAACACATACACAGACGACACGCAAACTGGGGGACAAGCGCCAAATACAGAAATAAACCGATTAGGAAGAGGTGACACAAGCAACCTCTTAACTCCACGGCCTTCATAATGTTGCATAAATCACTCAGGCGGTAGCAAGATTGTACAAGGCCTTCTGGATGCTGCCTAATTGTTCCTGGTGGTAGCAAGAGTGAAGATGGCCCAAAGAATGTTGCATAAATTTGTGCGGTGGCTACAAGACCAAGGCGCCGGAGGGAGTGGTAGTTACGTAGGAAAGAGTACCAGTTTTACAAGGATGAGGGGCCTTAAAGGAGGAAGGGATGGGGATTTACTAGCTAGTGATTACCGTTGTCTCAAGGGGATACGGGTGGTTCAAGGTTATAAAGAATGAGAGTGAACCAGGGAGGGAAGAGAGGTTTAGAGGGAAGGACAACTCAAGGTCGATGGTAGCGTGAGGGAAGTTGGTGTGAAGTTGGTTGTGGATGTAACTGCAAGTAAATAATCAACAATCTGATGAACTGATGCACGAGTGACACTGGAGGCGAGGCGTTCCTTGATTTCATATTTCTTTAAAAAAACGTAAGCGCAGTGCGTCATTTACAAACTAAATGTAATGCAGCCACGTTTAAGAACAGGCATCTATATGTGACATCACTGGGGAGATTATGATTTTGAGGTTTTGGCAACTTAAGCAACACGACAATGGTTAATCCCGGTATACGGTATCTATCCTCACAAAATTATTTTCACCAGTTCAGGTGTTATGCGACAAAACAATCTTACCACCGCTAACGCTCAAACTCCTACGACTCACTCTCAGTTGGATAAAATCATCTGCCATTGACTGGGATCGAGTTGTCCCGTCCATGAGATTGTTAAGGGTACAATTATTAACATTCAAGCACCTATGATACACTCTTAGGTTAATAAAACTGACATTAGTTGGAACAAAATATTAGAGTTGTCACGGTCATGAAGGGTTAGTAACCTTCTAAAGATGTGTATACGATTGCTTGTTTGTTGTCTTGTCTTCACTCATACAGCCATCATACATTTCATGGCTAAATTAAAGTGAATATATAATGCGAAAGAATAAGATAAATAAAGCCATTCTTGATAATAGTCAACTGCTGTGGAGACTGGCCAATCTTCGACGATGGCTAACTTTCTCACAGTCGCTATTTCTTTAGTGTTTTATTGCAGCTAACCCCTGACGATTTTATTCAGTTGAGGACAAGTCATTGGAGCTGAGAGTTAGTACTGGCACCATAAACCCTCTCAGTTCGGGGACAAGTCATATAGCCAACGCCAAACAATTTTATTCAGCCGAGAGTGTCGCAAAACACAAAATAGTTACGCCCCTAGACAAATACAATCGCTCCTCCATCTTCCCCAATACCACAGTTGCTTGGATTCACAGCACCAGACCACACAGAAGCCAACACTGAGACACATAAACAAGCCTAACTGACATTTGCTTTGGATGGAAGGGCAATATGAGTGTAAAATCAACTACAAGAAGAGAATCAACATTAGCTGAGTTATTTATTATTTACTTCATCGACAAAGAGAGGAGAGTGTTGATTTTATCCTTGTCTCTTGTTCCTATAAAAAAACAAAAATGGTTACGTGAGAAATTTTTCATCGATTTGTATGGTCTTTTCAGCAGGAGGAACAAGGAAAGGTAAGCGCGAATCCTCCCCACGTCTTCAGTTCTACCTCCAAAAAAACGCTTCAAGTTACGACAAGGAAATGATCGTAAACATCTGTGCGTGAGTCCCTTCCTTCCAACGTCTGTCCGGCCGCCAAGATGCGCAAGGGAGTGTGGTTACGCAAAACACAAAAAAACTTGATCCCCCATCCACACACACACACACACACACACACACACACACACACACACCAAAAAAAAGATGTAGCTGCGTAAAACATCACCGAAAACTTGACCTATAGGAAAAAAAAAATAATAGTATCGACCAGAATTCTACATGAAAAATAAATTTTGGATATATAATTGTTTACTGCATGTCCGGAAAAAAGGTGTGTGTGTGTGTGTGTGTGTGTGTGTGTGTGTGTGTGTGTGTGTGTGTGTGTGTGTGTGTGTGTGTGTGTGTGTGTGTGTGTGTGTGTGTGTGTGTGTGTGTGTGTGTGTGTGTGTACAGGGATTACAGAAAAACGTCTACAAGCAATTTTCCCACACGTAAAATTTGGCAGATAAACCCGTAATCACGTACAGAGCCGCTTGTACCCTTCCCGCCGCAAATCATCCATCATGGAACAGTGTCAGTCAGCAAGGTTAGGAGGCCTGGGTGGGTCTTAGGGTCGTGGTCGGCTTTGAGGATTTCCAAACAACTGTTCCTTGGCGATTTATTCTGACTATTAAGCCTCAATATACTCTTGTATATAGCTGATGCAAACATATTTCGATATAAACCCCACATATGTTAACATACGAGATAATATTAATGTGTACCAGTAATATACAAAATAAACTGCTACGGAAGAGGTGTTACGAAGTCTCCTATGTCACCCTACACTTCGATGGCCTATTTTCTTTCCTTCTATTACTGGTACCTTCAGACGGATTATATTAACTCGGGAAGGATGTCTTAGTAGTGAAGAGACAAGGCAATATCTAACTCCCTCGTATCGATAAGACCCCAGTAGACTTAATATAATAATCTGGAGGCAGAAAAAGAATAAGAGAAAAAAACATACTTTAGCGTGTTGCAGGAGGTAAGAACTGGGTGTCTCAAGCACTATACTCTTTCTTTACTCTAACATGGCCTAAAATTCCCAGAAGTCCATCTTCAGCGTTGGGTTGTTAAGAATAGATTGACGCTAGATTTTAATGCCAGTCACAAAAGAGTGCACTGGAAGGCATGTAGAGCAGCAGCATTATCTGTTTCTGCCATAGATCTACGTGAAATACGCTGGAAAAGGACGAAAATCTGGGCAGTCAGAGTAAAAACAGTACAGTGTGTGGATGAGTCTCAAACACGATTGTCTGTGTACCTTCACTTGGCGGAAAATTTCGTCCTTTCACAGCATACTTCCCTCAGTGGCAGAAAGACATCGCCACAGGTCTCTATTCTTTCCATGACACTTCTTCGTGATTAGCATCATATGCTAGTGTCAATGCCTTATTACAGATCAGCATTCAAGATGAAGAGATGGTAATTTTGGTACAAGTTAAAGTGAAATGAGCATAGTACACAAATTCGTTTAAAGTTTGAGTGGATATGTATGAGGACGATGAAGTTCTGGACTCAGACTGGCTGAGGAAATCCTGGAACGTGATTGGCCAAGAATAAGATGGTACAATGGAAGAAAGATAGAGGGTGCTGGAAAATGGAAGAAGGGAGACAGATGGCTGATACGCGAGACAAGACCAGGATAGTAGAAGAGAGAGAGTGGAGGGAACAATGAGAGACGAGAGACAGAAAGATTGGCACGTGAGACAATGAGCGAATAACAGGAGAAAGAGACAATACAGTATAGGGACACTGGGAGACCAGACGCAGAAGGCCTGGGAAGTAAGACGATGGGCAGTTAATGGAAAATAGAGACAGTGGAGGGAACAATGGGAGACGTGAGACAGAAAGACTGATACGTGAGACATAGGACGGTGAGAGACGAAGGAAAAAATGAAAGACGAGACACAGAGACAATGGCGATTAAATGACAAGGAAAACACTCAGTCATTCCTCAAGACCACGACACGCGAGCGTCCATTTCCAGTTCAGGGGCTTGAGTCATGAACAAATTATCGATTCCCCGTCGCAATTTAAAGGAGTGGAGGCTGCAAATTCTCCCCATGCCTCTGCCCTTCCTGCAAAAGCAAATCATTGTTGTGAATTTATTATTTTGGCCCCACTTCCCAATTACGCTTGAAGGTGCGAATAGGGTGGAGTACTAAAAAAAAAAAAAAAAAAGAAAAAAAAGAAAGAAAGAAAAAAAAAAAGGCTCGTGGCCCGCCCAGTCCTGGAACAGAATCCTAGACATCTACCGAGTATCAGTGTCGTTTAATCTTATTGTTTGTACTTCCATATAGTTTTATTCAACTTCTGACGAACCACTAACAGAGGTGAATAAAAAAAGGAGAAAACCTCCATCAATTTCTTCACTGTGCTGATATATATATATATTTTTTTATTCTTGCCATCCTCACAGGATTTTAGGCATATTACGAGGGAAAGAATTAAACAGCAGTCTCCATTAATTTCTACACTTGCGTAATGGTTTTTCTATTTATTTCTTTTTACTACCAGACGAATCCGTAAGTGCCTCACAGAAAAAAAAAATACAGTCAGCCTCCACAACTCTTTTAGCCTACTTCCATGAGCTCAGGAAAGACATCATTTTGGTGAATGGGGTTAAGTTAGTGTGCGGGGTTTTACTGTAGATGCCAATACCAGTTTAAAATAGTCGACCCACCAATGTTCTTCGGTGTGGAGGATAATCGTGTAACTTGAAACTATTTTGTCGAGGTCTTGTTCACTCGCCTCAGTCAATCAAGGCTTCATTATTCCTATCTTTCGACAGCTTTTTGTTGTCAAAATCTAATCTGACATTTTATACTGATATATTCATACTGCCATCACTATTATACTTCTTCCCTGATCTTTTGACAATTGTTGTTCATCTAAAACAATTCTTGGTTCTTTAAAACAAATCTTAAATTTGTATACTGTTATATTCCAACTTAAATAATCATCTAAAAACTGACAGATCGCCAAAGGATTCCATAAATAAGAGTCGTACCAAAAGTCAGCTGGGAAAGTGAGTATTTTCCATTACCATCTTTGAGCCTAACACAACGACAGGGAAAGGCGGACACAACAAATTAGCACGGGAGCGAACAGGTAGGAAAATTCACCAACATCCGTGCCATATAACAGGCCAGCAATTACCTTAGTGCTATTGGCCATAAACCGACCTTTCCTTCACTCACCGGTCACAGGCCAGCATTCATGTCAGTCTCCGGTCATTTGCTGGCACTAAAACTCCTAACGCTTGAGACGCCGACCTCCTACAGCTCCCCAAACTGTCTCCATTAACACCCTTAGTAGGATAACGTCTACTAATTTTTCTACCGCCAGATGATGATGTTCGCCTGAAGAAGGGCCCTCACGGTGAATGGGTTAGGAGCAATTATACCCTTCAGTACGATGGCTTTTTAATGCTACTGTTCCTCCTCTAACCAACATTTTGCACTCAGACATCGTTTCTAACAAATGTTAATGTCAATACTAGTAAATATAAGTGAGAGCAGGATAATCGTTGCTGAGAGAAAATGGAATTCATACTGCAATGTGCTGGTGAGTGGGAAAAGACTGGAGTTGGTGGAAGAGGGTAAGTACCTTGATGCAATAACAGGAAAGACAAGAAAACAGGTAAAAGATGTGGTAAGCAGAGCGGCCTAGGGACGTAAAGGGGCTAGTGTCATGATGGCCTTGATACAGATTTGAGGTCAGGGTACGGAGGATGCACAAGAAAAATCATGCAGTTGAGTTCCCACATTAATGTATGGGTGGGAGACCTTGGAGAGGCATAAGTATTACAAACCAAGGGTGAGGGCAGAAGCACTGAGGCTAAAGAATCCTAGTAGTGTGTGTAGGGTGGACAGAAAGTAAACATAAGTCATGAAAGATGTGGCACTTGGAAATTTACTGACCAAACAGTAGACGAATATATACTGGGATGGTACAGAGTGTTGTAAAATGGATATATATGAGTAAGTTAAAGAGTACGAGGCGGCATGAAAAACCAAAAAAGGTGGACGGATATGATAACTAAATATGTGAATAAGCGAGGTATGACTACTGATGAAACAAACGAAATAACGAAGAACAATGATTGGGTGAATTATGTACTGAAATGCACACGTCGAAGGTTGCACCCTCATTTTTTACATAATGGTCAGCGGGATGGTCTCCGTCTCGCAGGCATTATGAAGCATTTTTTTTTTTTTCCAGATATGTGACGTGCAGTCTAGAATTCAGAGGGCTTGAATGCCGAGTGAAGAGATGTATGGTCTGTTTAACTGGAGTACTTTATGCGTGTGTGCTATCCTTTTCCTGGTTTTGAAGCCCAACCATTCCATGTATTACTGGCAATAAGGCTGGGATGATGGGGGGATAATTTTGCTAGGCCACATTTTTTTTTTTCTTTTTATCTTTTTTTTTCTCAGGACAGGTCCTTCGCAGTGGAGTCAGGAAGTTTCCATCACTCCTCTGGTAGGATGCTGTCTGCTGAGCATTACTGCTGTTGTTGTTGTCGCTCGTTAATTGTTGATGGCTATTATTATTATTATTATTATTATTATTATTATTATTATTATTATTGTTATTATTATTATTATCATTATTATTATTATCATTTCATTTTACACCCTGCCACAAGACGATTTATGGAAACTGTGAAGCCCCGTGAACTGAAGGGATTGTTGCTGCAGTTACTGTGACACCAGAGATGAGAATTTGATCAAAGTATATATACAGCATCCATATATCATCATCATCATCACCATCATCATATTCATCATTCTAGCCCCATTTCATGACATATGAAATAGGCCTTGGTTGGCGCCAGGCCAAGTAACCAGGCTACTTGCTATTTCAATGACACGAATGAGAAGTGGGAGCGTCTGTCTGTTTTTTTCCCTCTCATGGATTATGTAAGCTGCAAGGCTGTTTACATTCACAAACAGTGGGCTGGGGATTAGAGGAGGCCTTGGCTGGGTGTGGATACATTCCTTAGCTAATTTTTGTTACGACCACTTGCATAATTATGTAGTTATGTCTCTCAAGGTCGGCACACCTCTAGTATTCTAGCTATTTTGGGCAACACCAAGCGATTTTATTTAACTCTGATTCCTGGTAATCTGGAAGTGCTTATGAATCATAAAAAAGGACACGGTAAAAAATAAAAAGCTGTTACAACCACCACTACTTTATCTTGCATCTGATGGGTGGAACATTGATAATGGTAAATTAAAGAGTACGATTTCACTCCTTCCAAAAGTTAATTGACTTAGAGGATTATGATAAATTACTGTACACTGAACCACCTTCACCTCAATAAGCGGCAGGTGCAGCAGGGGAGAAAAAGGTTTACCAAATACTTCACCTCTTCCTGCTTCTCATCTCCCTCTGCTACCTACACGAGGATTCCTGACCTGAGAGAGGCTCGGTATGCGTCTCTGCCCATGGATGATTTTCTTTAATACGATGCATGCAGTGAGGAGAGTGACAGACATGCCCTAAATATGAAGCAGACGCAGTGGAACAGTGGGCGAATTTTTGTCCCATACTGTGCCTGCGTATCAAAAACCAGCTCCATTAATCACCTCATTGAATCCCTCATTCATTCTAATTACTGCTACTGTTACAGGACAATAATATGTATCCTAAGATGGGCTGGCAACTCTCTTAATCAACCCCACTGTGCTGACGTCGTTTTAACCCTCTCATGGTCGTCTAGTCTGGTAGTCTATTCCGGGTATACCAGACGATTTTATTAAGCCGAAATGAATCCTGGGAGCCTAAGAATACTGCTATGGCTACAATAAACTCTTTCACGGGCGCCACAACTAATTTTTTACTCCATCTCACGCCAAATGATTTTATTTAGCTGAGAGTGAGACATAGGATCCCGATATCAGCAACTCCTTCAGTAAGATTACGCCTTTCTTATAAACTGGCTACCGTTAGATATTATTCAGATTACGAAGGGTCTCTCCTGGTGAAGGGCTGGGAGATACAGCAACCCTTCAGTAGTGAAACAGCGCTTTAAATGTATTTTTTTGTCTACTTCTAATTACTAAGCAATCTAGATCTCTCCTACCGAACGAATTAATCCCCTCCTCCCCACAAGCAATGCACCAGAGTTAGGATGCTAGCCTTTTTACAACCGAGGATTCTATTTATAAAACATCCACACCAATTTTACGATGAACAGCTAATAACACAGACGTTTTGTTTTTCGCAGTTTGTCACTTTAATACTCACTTTATTTTGAATGAATTGTCTGGCAACCTAATTATTACGGGCAAGCGTACATTCACGCAATATTATATACAACTAAAACCTACGACAGTTTAGAAGTAAAGCTTCTGGCTATTTTATTGAGGAATCGTTTGGGTTTCCTTGGACTCTACAACCAGTCCACTGCGTAAATGCGTAACCTTCCTCATCCTGCGTGCGTGTCCTAGGTCAACAAAGAACTAGTCAAGAAATAGTTGAAGGTGCGTATAATTCTTTTACTGCGAGAAAGAGTGAAGGGAAGCGAAGGAAAAGGGGGGAACTGAAAATAAAAAGGAAGAAGGGAAGGGACGGGAAGAAAGGGAGAGAAGAAGGGAAAGGAAGAGAGGAAGGATGGGAGAGATGAAGGGAGACTTGAGGAGGAACGAGGGGAAGGGGAAATTAAATAAAGAAGTGATGCACCATACCCGTCCAAGGAGGTGAGAGGTGAGGGAGAAGAGAGAGGGGGAAGGGGGAGAGGAGGAGATGCAAAGGTATAAATCAGGGGATTAGAGAAGGGAGACACGAGAGGGATAAATTTATGAAAGAGGACAGAAAAAGGAACAAGACGCACTGGACCCCATCAAAAAGTTACGAGGGAAAGGGGACAGCAGGGAAGGAAGGGGAGGGGAATGGGGAGGGGAGGCAGGATAGTGAGGAAGAGACAAGAGGCGAGGAAAAGAAAAGCGGAATGAGGGAGACAGAAATAAAGAAGCAGATGCAGAGGACCATACACAGAAGTTACGAAGGACGAAGGCAGGAGAGGAGGGGAGGGAGAAGGATCGGGGCGGAGGGGAAGGGAGGAAAAGGAGGAACGGGAGGGAGGAGAGGAGTTGGGAGAGGCAGGGGAGGAGGAAGGGAGGAGAGGACAGGAGGGGGGAGGACAGAAAAAAGGATCATGCTAAGATGACCAGAAGGATGGGTAAAGATGAGTAACTGGTTGACCTCGCCCATCCCGGCCACGGCTCGGATAGGAGGTGAAGGAGGGGGCTGGAGGAGTCGGGGAGAGGGAGGGAAGGGTGGAGAGGATGAAGGAGGGAAGAAAGACAGGAAAAGAGAAAGAAACATGAACAAAAAAGAAGAGGAAGAAATGAGAACCCGAGAAACGTAAGAAAGCATGAGGGGAAAGAGGGGGTAAAAGAAAAAGATAAAAAGAGGGGAGAGCGGAAAATTAAGGAAAAACTAAGTGATAAAACGATCTCACACGAAAAATTAGAGAGAACAACTGACGAAAACACAGAGAGTAACACGGAAATTGGGTATATGAAAGGAAAACAGACACCGAAAGTGGAGCTGAAAAAAAAAAATGGTAAAGGAAAGGAATAAGATACTGAAGTTCAAACTGAAAAAACTGGAACTATGTAAGGGGTATATCATAATTCATCCATCTCAAAACAGGGGAGATTATTCCTTCCTATGCAGCATTTTTCCCTTACATAAAAAAATAAATAAAAAATAAAAGGCTTCACATGTTCTCTGTAACACCATACCCCGTCATTAATTTCTTTTAACAGCTCAGCATTTAAGAGATGGCAAATTTAGACCAAATTAAAGTGAACAAGAGTGTTTTATTACAAGCAAACATAAGGTAAAGGTACGTACAGCTATAAATAAATAAATAAATAAATAAATCACCTAAAAAGTCGATAATTCTGGGATCTGACATAATTTCATAATAATCTGGTATGTCTGGAATACGTAACAACAAATTTAGCTGATACCAAAATTTTTCCTCAACTCTCAGGCTCCTCTGACTCACTCTAAGGTCAATAAAGTCGTCTGGTGTTAGCTGGAACAGAGCATTAGAGTTATCCTAACCATGAGAGAGTTAATGGTAATAATGTTAACAGGATCTGATTTACTATCGGTCGTCAGGCATTAGGTGGAATAAAATAAAATAAAAAAAAACGACACGAACAGGTGAGGCTGAAGGAGTAACAGCATTAAGTGACCGTGGTGTGTGTGTGTGTGTGTGTGTGTGTGTGTGTGTGTGTGTGTGTGTGTGTGTGTGTGTGTGTGTGTGTGTGTGTGTGTGTGTGTGTGTGTGTGTGTGTGCGCGCCAGCGTCCTTCCCCACTGGTGTTTACATGCTGTCCCTCCCACCCACCCTACATCCCCTGTGTTGTGCTAGACTACTCATTTACTCTCACTTCTCTACCCCTCCCAAGGCTGTCTGGACCTTCGAATCGTAGGGATACACACACACACACACACACACACACACACACACACACACACACACACACACACACACACACACAGAATCCCTGGTACTAGTAATCCTTGGTTTAGTGTATACTGAGTTGATTACTATTCGATTTTATTGCTAGTTTTATTACCACGTTTCATAATATCATTTCCTGGGTATTGTTTGTCCATTTTCCCGTGTTCCTCTACTCATTTGGGGTTATATGGAGTTTATTGCTGTAGTTCTTGCACGATCATCGTCATCGTCATTGTCATTTTCGTCGTCGTCGTCGTCGTTATAGCGAACACTTTAAGAACAACCTTTCTCGTACTCTGAATGATTTTTTTCTCTTCTTGCTACCAATACACGATTATATACAGCTCAAGGCAGACTTCTGGTAGTGAGAGGGTTCACGCGTGTCATCTGGTATTGCTAGTGTGACCCCTGGCTCACCTGTATGTGAACCCAGTGGATTGCAGGTTAAAGTTCCCCTCCTCCTGCAGCCCACCATCCTCCTTTCGGGGGACTGCGAGGGAGCCGAGGGACACCTGCATAACCGGGCAGCAGATTCACCTAGTTATTTCAATGCCACTACGTGAAGGCGTCCCTCTCCAGCATCCGCATCACTTGTAAGACCCGGAAATATAAACAATGCATCGTCAAATTTCCTTTCCTTGTCCTAATACGATTCTTCTTTGTCATCTTTGTCATATTTGCTTTCACTCGACGATGTTACTCAGCTGATGGCGTCTACGCTCCTCACTTACGAGACCCGGAGATAAAACAACGCGTCTTCAGATTTTTCTCTTCCGTGTGTTCCGCATTCTCAGCGTCTCTTTCCCCCTTAAAAAAAAGTCGGCCCTCTTGTGGCAAATTGCAAACCTTGGCTCATTATCTTCACAACGGACACATCCCCCCCCCTTTTCTCTCTCTCTCTCTCTCTCTCTCTCTCTCTCTCTCTCTCTCTTACCTACGCCCACGTCCACCCACATGTACAGTCGAGAAAAAACAAGTTCGTCTATTATTTCACCTCTTCTCTTTCTGACCCACCTGTGCTGGCTAATATTTCTGAGCTGAGGGAGGTTTGTTATCTTAACCTGGCTATAGATGGTTCTCTTTTATACATGTATTAGGGAGGAAAATGACTGACATGCCCTAAGAGTGACACAGATGCAGTGGAACAGTAAGCGAACTCTTGTCACTGACTGTTTAAACACACGTACACGCACACAGCCGAATGAGGCTGTGTGTGGGAGGGTGGGGTATCAGGTATCTAGGATGGTGTGCATGCAATGTCTTGTATGTGTGTGTGTGTGTGTGTGTGTGTGTGTGTGTGTGTGTGTGTGTGTGTGTGTGTGTGTGTGTGTGTGTGTGTGTGTGTGTTTCATTAGATATTTCCACACATGAATGCACAGGAGAATGATGTGTGTATGCAATAATGTTTTGTATGAGAATAAAAACAATGACTTAACAAACATGCATGACAAACAAAAGTAACTGTGCCCACGAACTCCCACACGAAAACCCACATACTCTCTCTCTCTCTCTCTCGCTCTCTCTCTCTCTCTCTCTCTCTCTCTCTCTCTCTCTCTCTCTCTCTCTCTCACACACACACACACACACACACACACACACACACAAACACACAGTGAAACTTCCGCGTAAACTTAGCATGCCGGTATATATATGCTCGGTACTTACATGTGTCAAGTGTGTGTACATATGTTGAGTGTGTGTGCGTGTGTCAGGCGTGTATGATCGGCTGCGTGTGTGACTTGCATCCGTCACTTGAGGCCTCATTTATAAAGAAGCCGTCAGCTGGCGTTTCATTTATAAAGAATCATGATCACTTTACAAGAAAAACCATCCCAATAACAGCTAAAAATTATCACAGATCATTTAGCTTTTCATTTTTTTTTTGTTTTCATTTTAATATTCACGATGATTTGGTCCTGAAGTATCTGACAGCAGCACGAGTGACGACCAACCTATGTGCAGGTAATCTTAGGCTCAGTTATAGCTTAGCAGTGTTTGTGAATACTGCCCCTGGTCTCGCCTTGGCATAGCTAAAACTAACACCTTCTGTATTTCCGTCTCGTCCACGCATTTCACAACATAACCCGATCAGTGGGATGAGTCACCGCAGCAGGCCTTTTGCGGGAAGGGCCAGGCAAGGATAGGAAATACGTCAAATAGAAGAAAATGGTTAAATCTGTGTCTGTCAAGTGCATGAAGGTTATTAATGTACACGATCGATTTCTAGTTCCCAAGCTTCCCTGAGAATACGAGCCCAATAAGAAAACAAACAGATATAAATAACAAGGTAAGAATCCAACAAAACATGATGCCTGAGGCTGACAGGTTGACTTATACAAGAAAAATAAGTGACACCATAAAGACACGGGAAAAGATAACTAACTATATTAGACACGTTGATCCAAACTGGGTGGCTCCTGTCTCGGGCTACAACTGGACTATTATAATAAGGCAAAAAATTACATGGAAGTAAAGGGTCTTCTCCTCCCACCAGATCATTGAGCCGAAACTTGCAGGATAAAGTATGAAGGAACATTAACCAAACTCAGGGAAATTTAATATAGTATGGACGAGAGGAAAATATGAACGTTACTATCGAAGTAAAATCTGCAAAAAAATCTTGGAAATCGTGTGTTGAAATCTTTCTTCAGTCATATAACTATCATATAACTATCAAACCGAACTACAAAACTTTCTATAGAAAGGCTACCGACTACATGATTTGGTAATTTTATTCTCCTTCCAATATAAGAAACTGAATGGGAAAGAAAGTAAAGGGTGATTTCTCATATATATATATATATATATATATATATATATATATATATATATATATATATATATATATATATATATATAAAGAGTGGCAGGGGCAGCGGCACGTGTAAAGCCTTGGTAATGGTAGCTACAGCCTTGACGCACTGATCACCGTTGGCCTATTCGATTACATGCCTAAAACACAGCCACAGTACACCATCCCTAACTACCCCCTCCCACCTCAACCCACAAACGTTCACTCTCACTATCATCATTTCCACCTCGCCTCTCGGAACACTGTAAATCTACGCCTATACTTCTTACTCTCTCAGTTTTCCTTTTATTCCGTTACCCCTTCACCGCAAGATGTCTTCCCTAAGAAAAATAAAATCGGTGAGGGAAGAGGGGGGGGGGGAAAGAACGAGGCGGAGATAGGAGGAGTAATGGAAGGAACAACGAGAGGAGTGGATGGAGACGAAAGAAGGGGTGAGAGGAGACGGAAGGAGGAGTGAAAGGAGGAAACACGCGGGGAGAACAGGGTGACATGACGAGGGGTACAGACGTAAGTATGGAGGGATGAAATGACAGGACAGCAAAGGAGAAAAGAAGAAAGGAAAGTAATATGATGTGGAGAAGAGAGGTGGAGAGGAGAGAGGAAAGCAATGAGAAGAGGAGGGAAGCGATGCGGTAAGAAGGGGAAGGGAAGAAAGGAAAGAAGAAAGTACAAAGCAGAAAGCGATGCGCAGATAAGTGAGACGAGAAGAGATATGAGAGGACTGAGGTAAGTCAAGGCATGGAAGAGAGGAAGGGAATAGGAGAGAACAAAAAGCAGGATGGATGAGAGGAGAGGAGGGATGGAAGGAAAGAAATGGAAGGATGTGAGGACAGGACATCAAGAGAAGTGGAAAAGGTGGAGGAGGGAAGAGGAGGGCAATAAGGAAGGAAGGGCAAGGGAGGGGAGGAAAGGGGGAATAGACAGCAGGAGGAGAGGAGAGGAGAGGAGAAAGAAGAGGAGAGGAGAAAGAAGAGGAGAGGAGAGGAATGAGAAGGGGAGGGGAGAGGATGGGAAGAAAGGAGGAAAGAGCAGCATCAGGCGAGGAACAGGAAGTTTGAGAAAACAATGAGGCAGGGAAGAAAGGGGAGAATAGGTGTGCCATCGCAAAGGAGTAATCAAGTGAGACCTGTAGAGCCGGGTGTCCTCACAATGACCTTCCTTATATAATTACCACACACATATGATCAGCCGTAATTAACCACACCAAAAACTTTAAGTGTTAATGTTATCACGATTCAGTTCTTATTCATAAAACCAAATTATGAACATGCCTTTTTTTTTTTTTTTAGTACCAATACCACGCCACAAAACTACCGCAAAAATGTTTTACGCATAAACCTTGTAAAGAATAGCTTATAAAGAATACCACAGGAACTAGTTTTTATATGTATAACCTTGCCCATCTTCACTCCCAACTAATTATACCAAACTGAAGAGTAACTTTTGCAGAAGAAAAATAAATACTTGGACCATTAATATTATTACTTTAACTGTCTACAGTATTGACATATTTCATCCTTAGATATAAAAAACACCATTCTCTCCAATGCCACCGAACTGAATTTGGTCAATTATCTCAGGATCTAATAACGCATTCTCAGCTGAATAAACTCATCTGGCGTTAGTTGCAATTTAATACCAGAGCTTCCCCAATCAAGAGAGCAGAGGTAGTTGACCAGGCCCGAAGTTGTCATTAAAAAAAAAAAAAAAAAAAAAAAAAAAAAAAAAAAGGTTAATACCATCATTGGAGTTGTGGATGAGTGTGACAACATATACCTCAGCCCTTCAGTACGATAACGCCATTTCAAATACGAGTATATTCTGGCAACCGCTGGACGATTTTTAGGTTCTTAGAAACTGGAGGGGTTAGATACAGCTTTGGTAATCCTTTCACTGTCTGGGGGCTCTCGTATGTTACAAAGACACCACCACCACCAACAACAACAACAAAAATAAATCGTCTGGTAGTACTCGTGGCTGAATATCACACTATAAGAGGCTCTTCGGTTGTGCGAGAATATAGGCGGTTCGGTATTACTGCCCGTGTGGTGATATGTGAGGAAGTGCATGGCCCCACCTCCCCGTGTGTGGGATGACTCCTGGATTTTAGGGAGTCGGATGTAGAAGGGAAAAAAAAACTTGTCTGGCGCCGCATCAAGTGAGAGGCGGCCTTGACTAAAAACGACCTCCAGGCACTTCTGTTTCTGCTCACTAACTCTTCCCAGGATACGCCGCCCTCCCTCATCTACTCCCCCCTCCCGTTGTCAGGGCAAGAAGTACTGTAGGAAGAGCTGTGTCATTCCTGGGACGTGCTTGAAGGTCGATAGGTGAAAGGGGAGAATAGGGAGAGAAAAAGGGATGGGAAGAATAAGGAAGGTGGAAAGGGAGGGCTTCGAGGGAGAAAGGGAGGTGTGAAGGGAGGCATCGGGGGAGAACTGGGAGGAGGAGGAGGGAGAAGTAAGAGGGACAAAGGAGAAAAAAAGAGAGGGAGATGGTGGAAAGAAGGAGTGAAGAGAAAAATGAGTGGAAAGGGGCGGGCATAGAAGGAAGGAGGAGGAAGGAGGAGGTAGGAGGGAATTAGAGAGAGAGGTATGAGGAACAAAAGGGAGAGAGAGTGGAAGAATGAGAACTGGGTATTGGGGAAGGAAAAAAGAAGCGGGAAGAAAGAGGGAAATGAAGAATGAGGAAGTGGAAGGGGACGATGAGAGGGGTAGGGGGGAAGGAGGAGGGAGGGGAAGAATGGGGAGTGAGAAATAGGTTTACAAAGGGGCGAAGGGGTTTCAGGAGAGGGCTTCAGAGAATCTTACAAATAGTAGCGGAAGGACATTATCGTTTGCACAGACAAGGAGGAATGGAAGGGTCTTGCATGGGAGGGCGGTGTCAGTTGATCTTCCAGGTGCTGACGAATCTTGCAACAGTAGGAAAGAGATGTCCACTAATCTTGAAAGGGCACGGGGAGTTAGCAGGTCTTTCAGGTAGGGTCTTTGGGGGACTTGCAAGAGAAGTATGAGGTGTGAGGGATGAGTGAGGGATGAGGAGTGAGGGATGAGGAGGGAGGAGGGGGGATGGTCAGTGGTATGTTGTTGACCTTTTGGGAGTTAACGACGGGGAAAAACAGGCACTCCCAAGCAGACCAGTGGATGGAAGGTCAAGGCTGAAGATGTTAGTACTGGTTTAGGAGCAAAAACAGCCCACGGAGAAGACATAAATGTTGGCGGGCGGGGGGGGGGGGGACAGTACCTACACATAAGCAGAAGGCATTTAAGTGTAAGTGTCCTCTCAGGTTCCAGTCTCACTTGCAAAAAAGGAAAAAGTATACAAGTGCAAGTTGCTTAGCACTCAGGTTCCTCTTACTCATTCTTGGCTTCAAAAAAAAAAAAAAATCCTTTGGTGACATCTGGAACAAAATACTAGAGTTGTCCCGACCATGAGAGGGATAATGGTGATAATATTACTGGTACCGGAATCAACACTCACACTTCTGTGGTTCACTCTCAGTTGAATAAAATCGTGTAGCGTTTGCTGGAATGAATCACTGTACTTAAGTTGTCCTGACCTAGAGCGGATTAGTATATTCCAACTGGTTATTTCATTAAATGATTTTATAGCATGTTGGTCGAGGTCGATTTATATATACACCAGCAAAAGGTTTACATACAAGTTTTTATCATGGCAAGATATGATGATTGGTGTACCTGTCTGATTACGGAGAGTGCCGCCACTGAAATAGTTTTTATATCAGGGTACAAACAGACAGATTCGTTCACAGCCAGTTGGCCTTGTTTTTCTGCCTCTTCCTACACCCTGGGCACGCAGAGAAAAATATCTACATTTATCAGAGAAAAACCAGCTACGTACCAGTACCCTCACTCTATACACCTTGCACGTACTGTACAGCTATATCCCAGAATCCTTCCTTTGTTTATCATTATTATTATTGTTATTGCTATTATTATTATTATCATTATTATTATTATTATAATTATTATTATTATTACTATTCCCCTTCTTCAGTCTATGGTATGATGGGCATGCGTGTCTGCCTTCAGTCTTATGAGCATCAAGCCAGACCTAAAAAAAAAAAAAAAATCCAAGGTGTGTACAAACAGAAATGAAGATGAGGAGACGAGCAGAGAAGTGCAAGTGAGAAGATGGGAGGGGGGCGTAGGGGGCGAGGGAGGACGTGAGGGGACGAGGGGAGGGGCTGAGGAGGCGAGGATGGTCAGTGACAGTGAAGAGCAACCTAGAGTACCCGTTTATAGTCCTTTATTATTTTCTGATTTAACCACTTTATTTTTTTGACCAAACCTTTTCTTTTCCTCCTAATCAATCCGTAAAAAAAAAAAAAAAAAAAAAAAAAAAAAAAAAGGAGGCAAGGTAATAAGGGGGTTTAGAGGGATGGTGGTGAGGGGTGAGAGAGGCTGCGGTGGGGGGAGGGGGAGGAGAGGGGGGCGTAAGAGGGTGAAGCGGGGGAGAGTGATTGGGGGGAGTGATGGAGGGGAGGAGAGGAGAGTTATGGTGAAGATGCCGATAAAGGAAGAGGGTGCCATGGAGGTCGTGAGAAGGTGGAGATGGGCCGAGAAGGGTGGAGGCTAATGATGAAGATATAGATAGGGTAAAGGTAGGGGGGTCTAGCAAGGCAAACAGGGTAGGAGGGATGAAGGACAAAGGGATGAAGGAGGGATGAAGAGGAGGAAGGGTGGAGGGATGAAGGGGGGAAGGGGTGAGGGATGAAGGGGGTGAGCGAGGGGTAAGGGAAAGAGGGGGGGGGGAGGCAAGGCAAGTGATGGTGAAGAGCTAGACATGGTGTCCTCTTCACTGGTGGCCTTATTGACTTCACACACAGGAAGGACTGACCGACTGACCAGGAGTAGGCCAGGCGTAGGGTAACACACACACACACACACACACACACACACACACCCACACACACACACACACAACTCACAATACGCAGCAATAGCATGGTAATATAAAGTGTTTGGGAGTCTTGTGAGCCCATGTGAACACGGTCAATCACTTAACGAAAAAGTGTTCTGGAGCATACTAAGGTATATGGGTGTCAACCCCTTCAGTACGATGATCTAATTTTTTCATTTTATTCCTGCTACCTCTGGATGATTTAATAAGCTTTGGTATAGTTGACTTTTCGAAATTTTGAGGTTAGATACGAATTTCACGAACTCCATCAACACGAGACACCTTTCCTGCTTAAAAAGGCCTGAGAACAGCAAGAATAACTACAATAAAAGAAAAGGTCACTGATTTCAGGGTGTTCCGGGAAGGTGTTCGGGAACCTCCTAAGCCCACAAGATTATGATCAATTAAAGCAGGAATACGTGTTGTGCAGCCTCCTATGCCCACAATATGACCAATTGAATAAAGAATAGGCGTTCGAGAGCCTTCTAAGCCCACAAGAATATGGCACCTTGAATCAGGAAAAGGTGTCCTGGAGCCTCCTAAGCATACAAGAAAACGGCCTATCAAAGGAAGAGGTGTTGGGGAGCCTGCTAAGCCCAGGGTAATACGGGTCTTGTACTGGCCTTCGGTGCTCAAGGCTGGTATGTCCCTGGCCGCTCCTGATGGTGTCATTTGTTAGGCTCCTCCAAACCTGACGAATTACTGTAATTATGTCTCATCTTCCCCCTCCCCCCCCTCCCTCTACCTTCTGTCCCCTAACCCTCATCTTCCTCCCCCTCAAACATCCCCCTCACCCTCCCTCTACCTTCTGTCCCCCCTCCTTCATCCCCTCCCCTCCCTCAACTTTTTGTCTCCCCCTCCCTCATCTCCCTCTGCCTTCTGTCCTCCCTCCCTCATCCCCCTCCCTCTCCCTCTACCTTCTGCCCCCCCCTCCTCCCCTGTCTCATCCTCATCGTCCTTCCTCCTCCCTCCCTCTCATCTGTTATAGGCCCCTCCCAGCTCAACGAATTAATAATCTGTCTCATCTTCCTCCCTCTCTCATTCCTCTCCTCCTCCCCCTATCTCTACCTTCCCCCATCCTTCCCTGTCTCATCCTCACCCTTTATCTCCCCACCCTCTCATCTCTCCCCCCTCTCCCTTACCCTTCCCTCTCCCTTACTTCTTCCCTTTCCTCCCTCACCCCTACTCCTTCCCTTTCCCCCTCAACCCCTCCCTCACCCCTCGCCCCTTTCTCCCCGTCCTCCCCACCTCCCCTCCCTCTCCCCCACCTCTTCACCGACATTCTTCTCCTGGAAACATACATCCTTGAGTACCGCTATCCTACTTTCGATGCCCACAATCTCAACCATCATTAATCAGTCCTCTACGGTAACAACTACGGTATTTTATTTTTAATCTGTGTACCATCAGATAATTTGACTGAGTGTGAGATAAATATTTTTTTTTAACTTGGGAGGTTAGATTTTGCTTTTATTTATCCCATTACTGCAGGAGAATAAAGTCGTCTGGAGGCAGCAAGAAATGGAAGCTGGGATGGACAAGTATGAGAGAGAGAGAGAGAGAGAGAGAGAGAGAGAGAATACCCAGAATGACAAAAACGGATACAAAGAGACGGAACCAAGAGACAGCAGGAACGAGCAATTGCGTAAACTAGAAAAAAAAATAAATCCTGAAACATGACAAGACAGAGAAGACCAGGAATGTCTGTCTGGCCTTGCCCCCCCCCCTCCCTCCGTCCTTGGTCCTGTCTGGCCTTGTTATCCCGTCTGGCCTTGCTACTCCTCCTCCCCCTCCAGCTTCTACACCTTTTGGGGAGATGGGATGATGAATGATGAATAACTTGACACCAGGGCAATTACCACAACGTTATTAACATCCTCACGCTCTTCTGACACCCCTCTCGGGTGAATGGAATCACGTGGTGTTACCTGGACTGGCATACTAGAGCTGTCCTGACTATGATGGGGTCACTGATACCGATACTAACTCTTTCAGGTACCCAGTCTCATGCTCGGCTAATCATAATCGCTTGCCATTTGTTCGACTAAATTTTTAGGTTAGTCCCAGCCACAAGAATTAGTGATACCAGCATTAACACTCTCACTTTCCCACGACTCATCCTCAGCTCAGCACTAATGTCGGGTTTTACCTGGAATAAAATGTGAACAGAGATGACGATGTGACTGTTAAAGCTAAAAGAGCAAGGGAGTAGGCCAGCCCTTCTTTCCTGTCGTTCATTCCTTTGACCAGGACTGATGAATATCTGGAGAGCCAAATCAAAACAGTCTGGAAAGATAAGTCCTGCTCTCTTATGATGAGTAAAACCGTCTGGTGTCAGCAACAATATGCACAAGTATGTGTTAGTTTGAGTGTGTGTGTGTTAGGTTCAATTACCGATAAGTGACACATCACATCGTGGACATTTACTGTAATGAACCCTAATGCACTATGGACCGTTGTGCTCCACAACCAAAAAGCAGAAACCAGTCGAACCCAAACCGACCCAACTTAACCTAACCTAAATTAAACTGAAATCAAGCATACCTTACGCAATGCCACTCTAACAAACTGTGCCTGGAAATACACGGTTTAAGTTAGGGCACGATAAAGGAGAGTTTATTTAATTAGATTATGAAGTTTTTTTTTTTACGAGTTTTCGCTTTCTGGCTGTTTACTGAAGCATTCACAGGGTGCTGTGTCAGGTTCCGGTTCTTAGCCTAAGAGATTTATAAAAATACATAAATTATATATAAATATATATATATATATATATATATATATATATATATGTATGTATATATATACATATATATATATATATATATATATATATATATATATATACACACACACACACACACACACACAGTGTGACGCCTTTGTAGTGAGAGGGTTATTCAAAAAGATGAAATATGCGGGTGAATATCATTACTTCCAATATTTGGACAGCGGAAGTCAGGATACATGTTTATTGCGCAAGTACATTCAGAGTCTCCAAGAAGTTAAAGCATAAAACAAAATTTTTAAGTAAAGTAATAAATGAATGCACGCTGAGAAAAATGACTTTAGCATCTCTGACCCAGCTAATACAAAATTACCTGGAGGTAGCAAGAACAAGATATTAAAGACGTCATTTTACTGAAGGAGACAGTGCAGTGTGTTTCATAACCCTTCAATACGACTAACTGTTATTCTTGTGATACTGTCTGGTGGTGGCGACAGTAAAACGAAAGATACGACATCGTGGTGGAGGCGTTAGGAGCGTGCCTGGATGAGTACCGGTAATGAGGATGAATTACTGGTTGATGGATGACAAAGGTGTATTTGAGGAAGTGGAGACCCAATACAGGGCCAAATGAAACACGTTACTGTAAGCACATCCACCTGCCTCCACTGAAGCAAATGATTGGGATATATAACACATAATCATACACCTCATTCATCCTGAGAGATTTATATCCTGTCGTCTCAGACTTAACACGTGCTGGGTTAAAGTGAAAGAAAAAAATATGAATATATATATATATATATATATATATATATATATATATGTGTGTGTGTGTGTGTGTGTGTGTGTGTGTGAGAGAGAGAGAGAGAGAGAGAGAGAGAGAATGAAGTAGTGGTACAGCCTTCACCCCTTCAATGCAAGATCTCTCCTCCGCTAAAATAAAAAAGAATCGTCTGATGGCCGTCAGAATGATGCCGGTGAGGCTAATAAAACACGTCCAGTAAATGATCAATTCACAGGTGTCAAGACGCTGCATAATTTCAAACACGTATGCATCAAATAAGAGGGAAAAAATGTAGGTGCTATTTACAGAGATTGTTATACGTGTTTTAATTTATGATTTCCAGAGGATGTTAAGTGTTCACCTATCCCGAAGGTTTTTCCAAGATTAATGGCTTTCGCTCCCATGATGTAATTTTGATGATATTCTTGCTAGCCTCATGGCGATTATATTAAGCTTATAAGAAACTTTTTGATTTGCAGGAGTTAGATATGACCTTCCATTACGCCGAAACCCTGTATTGCAAGGGATCTTTACTAAGTTCCATAAAATCGTTTGGAGGTTGCAAAAATATAAAAAGGTGTTGTCGTATAAAGAAGATAAATGTGAAGGGTGTCAGTGAGGGAAACAACAAGTAGGTTCGTCCCTACTTAAACGCCTTCTGCCCAGTTCCTTTGTCGACTCCAAATTATTTCAATCAGGTATATTAAGCCCATACCAGGGTGGAGGGTTAAATTGACCTTGACCCTGCAGTGTGAACCAGCCCGCCACCATCAGGACCATCACACATACATACATACATACACGAGACAAATACATACACAAAAAAAAATACATCCACACACAACTAAAACACCACTCTCTTCGGTCAACAAAAGCACAGAGGACATAGGAAAATCAAACGCCCCGTCACACACGTCTCCTCAATTAACAACAACACGAAGGCCACAGAGAGAAATAACAGGTGTGAAGACAAACCCACATCACTATGGACGGTCCAGCTGTTGCATAAGAAGGAAGGGGTTACGAGGAAGTGATCAGAGGTAATGAGAAGGTATGGCCGAGGGGAAGGGTAGGTTGTGGTCAGCATGTAGCGGAGGAAGGGGTTTTAAAGGAATGTTTGGTTGCTATGGGGGAGGGGGTGATTAAGGGGATGGATGATTGCTAAGGGGAAAGGAGGGACAAGGATACGTCTGATAAGGATAGTGGTGCGGGGGGGGGGGGAGAAAAATGGGGAAAGAGGAACAGAGAAGGGGAAGAGAAAAGTATTAACAGAAGTAGTCGTAGTGGTGGCAGCAGCAGCAGCAGCTGTGGGGTGGTTGCTTGCTAAGTGTGGGAAGGGGGGACAAAAAAATATATGGTAAATCTAAGAACACTGGTTTGGAAAGGGAGAAGAGTGGAGATGAAAGAAGGGAAGAGAAAGCAAGTAGGAGAGAAGAGACTGAGGATGGGAAGGATGAAGAGAAGCACGATGAGGGTTGGTTGCTAAGTGTACGAGAAGCAACAATGGTATATGGGTAATGAAAAGAAATGGTTCGGGAAGAAATATGGAATTAGTAATTCATAAAAAGTAAAGACGCAGTACAGATTAAACAAATGGAAGGGATGCTAAGAAAAGATCAAGGCAAATGGAACAGGATGAAAAATGAGTTAATAGAGACATAAGAATAGGTTGGAGGAGGAGGAGGAGGAGGAGGAGGAGGAGGAGGAGGAGGAGGAGGAAGAATCAGTGACGCATAAAATAAAAAAAGGGGGCATATGGAAAAGACACGATGAAATGAAAGATCAAGGCAAAAGGAAGGGGAAGGGGAGGAAAGAGTCAACATTTGCAATAAAAATAAATGGAGTCAATAAAACACACAATAAAAGGTCGAAGGGTGAACACGACACAAAAGAAAACATTAGTAAACCGAAATGAAAGAGGAGGAAGACACCAAGAACGAAAATTTACTGGAAGATAATCAGTGGAAGAAAGTAAAAGAAGGAGAAAGTAATAATGCATCAAAATGATAAGATAACGAACGTAAGCACCGAGGTAAGAAGTTATGACGAGGTAAATGAAAGAAGAAGGAAGGGATGTGTGAAATGAAGGGAGATCTGGGCTGGTGAGAATGTAGATGAATGAGGGAAAAAGAGCCAGGAGAATATTAAAGTTGAGGCAAAATGAATGAAAGAGAAGGGACTAATACAGAACCGACCCGAACCGACCCAACCCGACCCGACCCGAACCTCACCTCACCCAACCTAACCTAACAAAACCCCTAGTCTAATTTAACGTAACCAAGAGCCAAGAAAGAAATAGGTTAGAGACAAAATTAATGAAATAAAGAAGACATCACTGAAGGAGAGTACTGCCTGAGGGAAAACAAACAGGAAGACGTTAATACAGATGATGATAAAAATGGCAATGAAACAGACAGCTGAAAAGGTCATGGATGGAGACAACACAAAGGAAGACGAATATTAACGCGTCAAAGTGCATGAAAGAGGGAGTGAAAGTGGTGTGGTGGAGAGACGTGAAGGATAAGTAGTTTAAATGAAAGCGACTGAAAGAGAAAGCGAAGGTGGTGTGAGTGAGTGAAGGTGATTGGAAGAGAAAGTGAGGGATGTGTGACTGACAGTGAATGTAAGAGGTAGCGAGGGAGGTGAGTGAAAGAAAGAGTGAATGTAAGAGAAAGCGAGGAAGGTGTGAATGAAAGTGAGAGTGAGTGTTACTGAAGGCAAGAGAGGTGTGATGGAAAGAAGTAAGGGATGGAGTGCTAAGGGTAAAAGAAACTGGCTGAAAAAGGAGCCTAGAAAGGAGAATGCTACCTCAAATAACCTACCTAAATATACCCGGTCTATAATAACCTAACCTAACCTACAATAACCTAACCTTACCTAACCTAACCTGTCTAACCGAACATGATCCGTCCTAACCTAATCATTCCTAAACTAACCCACCTCATACTAACCTACCCTTGACTAACCCTAACTAACATCAAGGAAGGATAATAATGAGGCAATGTAAATAAAGAGACGATAGGGGATGCGTAAATAAAAATGAAAGAAGTCAGACCAAAGTGGATGTTAATGAAAGTGAATGCAAGACCGACTGAACGAGAGAGATATGAAAGAGAAAGGGGACCGAATAAGGAGTTATGAATGTGAATGAAAGACGGCACCAAAGAAGAGAAGACGTGAAGTATGGTGACAGTGGTGTAGTGTGGTGTGGTATGGAGTGAAGAGTGGTGTGAAGTGAAAGGTGGTGTGGTGTAATGAGGGCGGTGTAATATGGTGTGGCGTGGTGAGGTAGGTGTGATGTGGTGTGGTTTGGTATGATGTGGTATGGTGTGGTATGGTATAGTGTGGTATGCTTTGGTGAAGGTGATGTGGTGGTGTGGCGAGTGAAGGGTGTTGGACTGGACAGGTGCGCTACGTGTCAGGCAGGTAGGGCGGGTCACCTGAGCGACATGTCAAGGCGGCCACACCACAACACAACACAAGTGTCACTTCGCCATCAACTCAACACGCACACCTATCATGGGTTTGGGTGTGACTTCATCATCTAACACTGCTCCAAGAAATGGTCACACTTAGGATATTATTCTGGTCAGGATATTCAAGAAAGATTAAGTAGACGAATGGCCGTAGATCCTGGAGGGAAGAGTTATGCACTCCCTCTACATGATGTTCTGTGTAATCATTCCTCCCCTTTACAATTCAAGTAATCCAGGAAAAAAAAATAAAGTAAACCTACAATTCTCCTGGGAATACCTGCAGTCTTTACAATGAATATGCAGTTACTTCAAAAACCGAAAACTAAAACTATAGGAAATATTACATCATTACATAATGCAAGTTGATCCGATGCAGTAAACTGGGCTAGGCTTTGAAAACGAGTGCTAATGTGATGATGCAGTGGTACCAGGTTTGGCTATAAGTAATGAATAGTGCTACCGTACTGTTCTTGTCCTCGTGCAGCATGCTTTGACACTTTCTTTACTGTGATAAAGTCTACATATATATATAGCCAGCTGTATTAACGCACTTCACTAAGTGGTGACCCTTCACTCTACAATAAGTACTCTTTTGTCTTCAAAGCTATCTCTCTTTCCCCAGTAATCAAAATGAATCTACGCCAATGGTTAGATGAATTGTGTGTGTGTGTGTGTGTGTGTGTGTGTGTGTGTGTGTGTGTGTGTGTGTGTGTGTGTGTGTGTGTGTGTGTGTGTGTGTGTGAGAGAGAGAGAGAGAGCAGCTACTCTGGTCTTGACAGCCCGTTCCCTGATGCTCACCCGTCCTACAATGCGCAACAAACCTCTGCATGTCGCTACTTCAGCACAAACATGCTAGGGCAGTCTCATTCAGGATCGATTTGATGGTATTTGCGACAGTAGTTTTACGACATGTCGTCGGGTATTGTGGGAGATCAGTAAATCTATATTAACTAAATTCTGATCATGGAACTGTTCCCTGCCACAGCCTAGAATCGAACTCTCGTCCTTTCGAACAGCAGACCACTTCTCTAACCAACTGACAACTACTCTTAAAGCAGTGGCTCAAAACTCTTGTATTACCTAATATATATATATATATATATATATATATATATATATATATATATATATATAATTAAAGATATAGAAAGGAATATAAAATCATTGTGTCATATTGTTTGCAGAGATGAATAATGTTGCAAGAGGCGTTGATAAAACTACTACTTTGCAAAGCTTTAATAAGAATCATTCAGGTTGAGGACATCTTTTTAATTCTGCTCTTCATATTTGCAAATAGTTTAATTAAACTTCGTGAAACTCACTGAACTGAAGGGTTAAATGGAGCCTTTTTTAGCCCCTCACTTACACAGGGCCGTCGCAAGATGAATAAAATTGTTTGCTGGAAGTCTGACTGCGACAAATAGGACGTCATTGTGGTGAAGACGTTAATTACAAAATAAGCGAGTCAGAGGGGGAGGAAGGAAGCAAGAGGTGCGGCAACAAGCTGAACTGACGCAAAGTACACGTATATCAATATGCAATCAGTGGACCAGAGGTTAAATAATGACAGGCAAGTAACTGCCATTGAAAGAGGAGTGAAAATCATTATTTATGGGGCAGATCTCCTTGATACATTCAGTCTGGTGCCGTCCTGCTATTTAAATTATGGATATCAGTGGTCTATTGCAACACTTTTGAGGAAACTTCTTTAACTGATGAGGCTGGATGATGATAGCTCTCACACCAGCATTTTTCTTTCCTATTTATCTCCATTCAGGAAAGGCTTTTTCTGTAAATTAGCATACATTTCCTTCCATGGCCTTGTGAAATTAAGCTGTTTCTGCTGACTAGGAAAACATTAACCTTCTGAATATGATGATTAGTAGTTTATTTATTCCTGATGGAGTTACTTATTGCCTTCATCAACTTGCTCAGTGAGAAGGTCTTTTCTAAGTTTAATAATAATAATAATAATAATAATAATAACAAACAACAACAACAATAATAATAATAATAATAATAATAATAATAATAATAATACTGTATACGTAGCAATTTTCCTCTGAGCCACGTTTACCCTCACATAAGGAACTAATGAAACCAAAAACCAACATGTATCCATCGGTAACTTTTCCTTTCCCAGGGTCATGTGTCAATCTCTTGTTGCTGCGATGAACTCTCTCTCTCTCTCTCTCTCTCTCTCTATCTCAAACACACACACAAAACAGGTCAACATTCTCACAGACTTACACTAAATATTCTAAAGAGGAGAAGGTCTGTGTTCTTCCAGCCATAATAGTGTCAAGGAAAACACGTCATCTCTCGGCGCATCAGTTTTATTAGTCTGTAGTTCACCTTTACCCCTTTACTCTGATGACGTAATTTATTTTCTAGTAATGCTACAAACTGGCGATGTTTTCAATGCTTAAATGAGACCACAAATTTGGGAGGTTAAATATAGCCTTTATTTATTTGTTCACTAAAGGACATTACCTGGGTTTATTAAATTGGACTGGTGTTAGATGGATTAAAATGAAAAATACGTCATGAAACTGAATGGGGTTACTTTCTTGAGATCAGTGACGTATTGTGTAATATTCCTCTCACCATATGATATTATCCACAACCACCACCATAATCATTATCATCATCATCCAGACCTCTTTTTCCACCTAAGGATGGGGTGAGGATGTTAGATAGACTTCGTTATGCTTCTTCACCACCAAAGGTCCCACCCAGACTGAATAAAACCGTCTGGTGGCAGCATGAGTGAAATGAAGTCACAGGAATGAAGGGGATTAATCCCATGTCTGAGGTGGATTCTCTGGGTTTATTAGGTCTTATGGTGTTAAATGGAGTAATATGGTGTTCTCAGTTCAGGGCCAAAAACGTTAATCCAGGTGTATTTTAACTATTTTACCAAGGTGGGGTATCCTTGTGAGAGAGTGGGTAGGGAGTGAGGAAGCAGGGAGGGAGTAAGCAGAGTGAGGCTGTAGGCAGGGAGTGAGGGTGTGAGTAGGGAGTGTGGGTGTGGGCAGGGAGTGAAGGTGTGGATAGGGAGTGAGGGTGTGAGTAGGGAGTGAGGGTGTGAGTAGGGAGTGAGGGTATAAGTAGGAAGTAGGGTAGGTTCTGGGTAGGAGTGAAAGGAGCTGTGGGCAGGGAATGAATGAGCGAGGGAGATGGTAGGACATGCAGTGGTTAGAAGGTAGGAGAGTGTGGAATGGGGAGCTAGGAAGTGTGGACTAAGGAATGAGGGAGTTAGAACGCTATGAAAGGGGAGGCAGTGGGGTGAGTAAGGGAGTAGATAAGGAGGTGAGGAAGTGGGCAGGAACTAAGGGAGTGGGGGAAAAGGGTAAGGGACTGAGGGAGTGAGCTGGGAATGTGGTTCGGATCATGTCAAGGCCTACCCCTGTAAACCTACCCCAGCTGAGGTTACCCGGATACTCAACACCTTCACACTACACCCTAAGACTGACCAAAGCAGGGCACAACAGTTCACATATCATCCACGTCTCTCAATGTACAAGGAACAAACAAATTATACACACATCTTCATACGTGCTTCAGTCCATTCATCTTAATGTAACAAAAGCCAAGACTCAAGCTTTTATCTCCCCAAATATCAAAGAGCTAATAATCAAAAACATACTTCCATACAAAATACAGTACAATCTGTTTTTATTAAGTTGGCGAAAGTAAGTCACGCCCACAACTTTAGTCTCCCAACAAATACGGGACTGTCATATGAAACCTGGTGTCCACAGAAACTTTCTTCCTCTCATGTTAACTCCTTACACCATATGATCTATTTTGTGCTTTATTCCTGCTACTCCCACACAAATGTACTAAACCTTGGAGTGATTTTTCGAACTGGGGAGATAGACAGAACCTTCATTAATTCTTTCTCTGTTTGACATCAGACTAATAAGCCGTTGTAGTGAATTGAGTTAGCGTGGTGAAAGTCAGGATTGCAAATGGATCTGAAGGTACATAAGGAACTAATACCTCACTAATTCTATTTAAAACCTTCAATCCAATGGCGAAATATCTTACTCCTGTTATCTCAAAACGGCTTTATTCACCTCAAAAGGGACTATTTAAACTGAAGACGGTAGATAAAACATTCATTAACTTCTCCCTTCCCCTCTTTTCCCCACCTGTCTCTAACCCCTGGCTCCCCTCCTCCTGTTTATTGTTCTTTAGTCCCCTTATCTAGCTTCACTTCCCTCCCCATCAAACTCTACACTTCACTACTTAAATCCCCCTTCCCACTACCGGCTGACTGCTCCCTGCTTCCACCCTTACACCTCCTCTCTAGCCTCACTCTCACCCACCCCTTCCCCCTACACCTGCTCCTCCACTCTGCTTGACATTTTTTTTTAACTTCTCTCAAACTCTCTCCCCCTCTTCGCTCACACAACCCATCTGGTACTCTCAAGTCTCTCCCTCCCTCTCCTCCTCTGCTCTTACTCCCTTTTGGCCTCCTCCTGTCCCCTCCCCACCCCATTTACAACTGCCCCCTCTTACCCCCACCTCCACAGTATTCCCTCATCCACCCATCCCCCTCTACCCCACGCCCCACCCCATGCATGACAGGCTGGTCCCACACTGAAGAGGCACCCTTGTGAAACTCACCACCACGACCTTCTCAACTAACACCTTTCACCACCACACACAAAAAACATAATTAAATAAATAGGTTGACGTAATAAAAAGAAATTACAATAAATACAAACATAACGAGACGTTATATATATATATATATATATATATATATATATATATATATATATATATATATATATACATATATATATATATATATATATATATATATATATATATATATATATATATATATATATATATATATATATATATATATATATATATATATAATTTTTTTTTTCAGATACATAGGTAGATAGACAGACGATGATACCATTATAATAGTTATGACACAAAAAAAGACATGCATGAAAAAGATGTGCGAGCACACACACACCCACACACACACACACACACACACACACACACACACACACACACACACACACACACACACAGATTCAAAAATTCACTCTAGCATCAATGTTTTTTTGGCTAGACTCAAGACACAGTTACGATTAAGAGTAGTTTTATACCATCTTCAACTTTACCAAACCAACAAGTTATTTTTAAGGCCAGCAAGCAAGGTGAACCCTATTAGTTTTTTTTATACCTTTTAAATATCTTCCTTCTAGCTTCCTCTTAACGATCTAAATAACCTTAAGAGAAACACCTAATTTTGATGGGGTCAGGAACGATCTCCATTAATCCCTTCACAAGACGCCTCCCATGAACCATCCTCTGACGATAACAGGTATGTAATAATAATAATAATAATAATAATATTAATAATAATAATAAATGACAAAGTACTGAAGGGGTCAAGGGGATGGGGTCTGGGTTCACTGGTTCGGGTCTTCGAAGATGTTAAGGAATTGTTGCTCAAGACTGTACCTTAAATATCCGCTTCTCCTTTCCTCCTCTTTTTTTTTCGTCCCTTTTCCCAGCTCCTACCTCAGCACTGTTCCCTCCCTCTCTTCTTTCCTCTGTCTCTCCTCTTTCTTTCTCCTTCCTCTTTCCTGCTCTTCTATCTCCGACCGCCCCTCCTCTCCCTTCCCTCCTATCTCCCCTCCCTCAATTCTCTTCTAATTCATTCCCAGTCTCCGACCTGCCTCAACTCTCCTCTCATCCTCTCTCCTCACCCCCTATCACCCTCTTTTTCCATTTCCCCTCTTCTCTCCCTTATTCCCTCACCTCCTCTTCTTACTCCTCTTCTCTTTCCATCTCCTCGTCCCTTGTTCCTCTCTTCCTTCCTCATCCCCTCTCCCCCCACCCCCCGCCGTTCCATGCATCCCACACAGGCGACGCAGCGGTAGACCGAGCATTTTTCTCGGCATGGCGCGTTTACTGTCGGTATTAGCGTCGCGAAGCAGCCTTGGGAGTGAGTGATGAGAGGGGGAGAGCAGGGGGAGGGAAACAGAAGGGAGGGAGAAGTAGGGGAAGGGAGATGAGTTTGGAGAAAGGGGGATGAAGAACAGGGGGAGAAGTAGAAGGGTGAAGGAGGAGCAGGGAAAGGGTAAGGGGTGGGCTAAGAGAGAAGAGAAAGGGGGAGAGGAGGAAGGAGGAGTCGAAAGGATGATGGAAGAAGAGTACTACAAAGGAAGTAGGGTGTAGAGGAGAATCTGGGAAAGAGGAGGAGACAAGGAAGAGAGAAGGTGGGGAATGGGGAAGTGGAGAAAGGAAGAGGAGGGGTGGGAGGAAGAGTAGGGGTAGGAGGAAGAGGAGAGGTGGAAGAAACAGCAGGGGGAGGGGAGGAAGAGTAGAGACGGAAGAAAGGTAAGAGAAGGGGTAAGAAGTGGAGGAGTGGGATGCATAAGGAAATGGGATAAGGAAGAGGATTATGAGAAGGGAAGAGGAGGAGGAGGGGTGGGAAAGGGAAAGGAAGCAAGGGAGGAAGGAGATGCAGGAGGGAGAAGGAGGGGTGAGAGGGGAGAAGAGGAAGAGGAGTGGAATGGGTGAAGGAAAGGAGAGAAGGAGATGCACAAGGACGGGAAGAAGAGTAAGGGAAGAGAAGAAAGGGAAGGAGGAAGAGGGGGAGCGGTGGGAGAAAGAGTAGAGGAAGGGGAGGGAAGAATGATAGGGGAGGGGGAAAAAACTGGAGGAAGGGAAGGGGGAGAAGACGAGCAGAGGAAGCGTGAAGGGATAAACTAGGAAACATTAATTGAGTTGCAAAGGAGGAGATGGAGAAGGAGTAAGGATGAAGAAAAGCAGCAGGGGAAGGAAGGAAGGAAGGACACGAGAATGGAGGAAGGGTAGGAGAATGGAATGGGAGGTAAACAAGAAAAATTACTGGAGCAGTTCATATTTATGTATCTATCTCTTAATATAGGCATTATTTATACCCCGTGATATAATATTTGCGCTTTTCATTTCCTGTTTTTATTCCCCTTCGACTCCATATTCTACATCAGTGAGCTACACAATGAAGAAATGTGCAGAAAATGAATGAACGGAAAAGGAAGAAAAAGAGTATGGAAAGAGTCTGGCAGAAAATGAAAGGGAAGACGATGAAGACGAAGATGAACGAAAAACTGAACAAGGCTAAGCAAGGAAGGAGAGTCCCGCATATATTAAATCCTGCATTACTGTCACTTCAGCCTTGACTCCATGAAAATTAGTCGCCTCCTGTGTGCTTCTTCCACCCACTCATTATTGCAGTCTTTAACTTTTTTCTCGAGTCATCCCTCTGTCCGCTTTGGTACGAGCAATTTGGTTTTATTCCTGCCATCCTTTTTATTCCTGCCATCCTTCTCCTTACATGCATCAGCGATGTGAAATTACCTACCCTATAAATCAGCGGGAATTTGTTAGTAGTGATGATGATGGTGATAATGGTGGTGGTCGTGATGGTGGTAATGGTGATTAATCTGAAACCGCCAGACTTTGGGGAGGCGTTTCGTCGTGAAGGTGGCAACAGTGAAGATTTCAGCTTCCCGCCAATCGCTTTCCGTAGTGGTGATGTACCCTTTGCTACGATGGCGTTATTGATATTTTAGTCATGTTATCTCCGAACTACTTCATAAACCTCAAGAGTGGCCTGCCATACTGAAGAGGTTGTTGAGGGCCACATCTAACCTCTCCAGTTACAAAAGTCTCACCTATGCTGAATAAAACTACCTGACAACATCAAGAATAAAATAACTAGGAAAAAATAATAAAAACGTAGTCAGACTACAATGCTTAACTCTTTCAAGAATCGGGAAATCTGAAGTCTTGTTTCGTGCAACCAAGGGACATTTCATTTAGCTTTGGAGTGAATTCGCTTCCTTGACGGGTCTGAAAAAAGTCTCCATTAATATTATTGGGATGTGAGAAATATTGACCATTTCATTCGTCCTGCCCCAAGACGATTTTCTATTGCTTGGAGTGATTTGCCGTCGTCTAAAGATATCACCTCCAGAATGCTGTCGCTTGTTTCTTTACTTCTTGTTAATTCATTCCACTAAAATTTACTAAAATGGCTTACTTTATTTGACATAGGTAACGTGTGTCTTGGTGGTCTAGTGCGTTAAGGCGCTCCAACCGAAGTGGCCCATAAGAGTTTACATCCGAGATATGACTAAGGCTTGTTGCATACATATCACCACTCAGGGAGAGCCACTGGTCACTTTCCCCTCATGTGTCCGAACTAAGTAGCCTAGCCCCGAACCCCTATGATCCTGACAGGGCAATAAAGGACTGCATGACAGTTAGATGATGATGTGGCGGAAAGGATATTAAAAAAATGGAAACGAAATTACAATCATAGGAAAACTAGGCTATACGGTGTGTCTAAGGAACTGGATATCTTTTGCTACTTTTGGACTTTGCCCATCTTAAATACGTAAACAAATAGATAAATAACAGTACTACAAGTACAAAGAAACATTATTTTTCTATTCTCTAAAGCCCAGTCCCAAAATTGATCCAGATCCGCTGAACCACGAACACCTTCAGACATATGAATCATCAGTCCTCACCACTAAACCACATCAAATTACACCCATAACCCTCCTCCCAAACAAAGGCCGAAGCAAGCCTCCTCCTGTCTTGCCCACGTCCTGCTGATAATACACTAAAGAAAAAATAGTATTGTTGTCTTATCCTGTATTGGTCAACCGTGTAACGCGAACCAACAATCTCGTCCGGTTTTTCTTAGTGGGTTTTCCTGACTGGCTTCCTGGATGTGTGGGTCGACCTGGCATTAGTTCCGTGTGTTTGGGGGAACCACGCCACCGACACCCACTGCCCCGCCCGAAACTGCTCGCTTCTCCACTCAGTATTTTCTATCTCCGCCGTTCTCTGCTGTATCTCCTCCACTCCTTATCTACATTATTTCCTACCTCCACCACTCTCCGTCTCCACCACTCCCTATCTCCACCACTCTCTATCTTCATTCTCAATCTTCACCACCCTCTATCCATTATTCCCTATCTCCACCATTCAGTTTCGACCGTTCCCTCTCCCCATCATTCCCGATATAACACATTTCTTATTTCCACCATTCTGAACTGTATCTCCACCACTCTCTATCTCCACCAAGAGTTTTGTGTGTTAAGGGAATCAAGGCATCAACACCCACCTACCTATTTCACCGTTCATTACTGTTTACCTCCCCACCCAGTCACCAGCATTCACAATCTCTGCTCTGTTTTCACTCTTTCTCCATCAAACCGCTCTATCCCAATCCCCTCTCCACCATCCCGCCCTCTCCTTCCCCATTCCTCAACCCCTAACCAACCTATGCCTTCACTCTTCACTACCCTGACCAGTAACCTCTCTCCATCCCCTCTACACCACCCTTATCTCTTCACTACCTCTCCACCACCTAGCTATGTCCCCACCTGCTCTATGTCTCCATTCTCTTCACCATCATCTCCCCTGTTCCTTACCCTCTCTCCACCACTATCTTCAGTTCCTCTCCACTGCCTCTCTTTGTCCTTAACCTCTCTCCACCACCCCGTCCTGTCTCCTACCTTTTCTCCACCATTATGTCTCCGTTTCCTCTCCTTTACCTCGCTCTGTCCTTAACTTTCCTCCACCATCCCGCCCTGTCCCGCCCACACCATTTATTCTCCAATCCTGATATGGGGTCGCACACGTGGGCTTCATCCTGTTCCTGCTTGACGCACTCTCGGCTCCACCCTCACTCTCACTGCCTCCACCCACCTACACCCACACTCTCACTGCCTCCACCCACCTACACCCACACCCTCACTCTCACTGCCTCCACCCACGCACACTCACACCCTTACTCTTACTGCCGCAACCTATACCCTCACTCTCACTGCCACCACCCACAAACACTACTGCCTCCCTACACCCACACCTCGCTTATTGTCTCCACCCACAAACACACCCTCACTCTCACTGCCTACACTCACACTCACTCTCACTGCCCCCACCCTCATCCTCACTCTCACTGCCTCCACCCACACCCTCACTTTCACGGCCTACACCCACACCCGCACCCACACCCGCACCCACACCTTCAATCTCACTTCCTCCACCTACACCCCCACACTCATTGCCCACTGTCCATCTACACATCCTCCACCCTGCCCACCCCATCCCACACCCTTACCACGTCTACCCCACACAGTGTCCTTGCCGTCACGCCCACTAATGACATTCACACACTCCATATTCAACACCCTTCCCACTGCCCCTCTAACCTCCCTTGTCCTTCCCTCCCCTTACCCCACCCACACCTCCCCACTTCCTCCATTATCCTTCTTCGTGCAGGATTCACCTCAGGCTTTGTCTCGCCCACTGACCACATCCACGCAACACATCGCCATCATCATCATAACATT